>NC_142063.1:74451631-75051631 GCF_059756535.1 Pantherophis guttatus | reverse complement strand
GTAAAGCACTGGTATATAAGTATAAATGCTATTGCTATTGCTAAGTCTAAGCCCATCATATAGCCTGATACCTGGGTTTTTTTCTCTCTACCACCTACTAGGATGATTTTTTCCCTTCCTTCCTTGATGCTTTTATTCAGTATTTTTTTTTATGAAGCGCAATATAATCTGTCCACACTTTCTAGGAATGAATAAAGGTGAAGGTAATAGTAAAGTTTTAAGGAGAAATAATAGAGAGGCTTGTGACATTTTAAATATAAACATATTTATTATGGCTTAAGCTTTGTGGAATATAAGCCATTCAAATTGCTCCCATGTATGTGAACTTAATTTTCCATTAAACCAACTTGCAGCGGCTGGCACATCTGTCATATTGCTGTTCATTATAATGTGCTGAACCAGCACATCTGGGAGCTGATCATAAGTACTAATATTTAAGTTCCAGCTTTCATATCCTTTCTTCCTACCAGTGAAGAAGAGAGAATTTGCTACAGAAAACAGCTGAATCTGCAAAAAAGCTGCATGGATAAATGAGAACCATCGCTCAGCATTAGAACACAGGTTCTCTGTGCAGAAGGTCATACGTTTCATCCTCATTGTTTTCAGGTAAGGTTAAGCAAAGTTTCTGAAAACTGCTGCAAGTCAGTGCAAACTTCATTGGACTAGATCAGGGGTGTCAAACTGAAGGCCCGTGGGCTGGATCCGGCTCGTGGGGTGCTTAGACCTGGTCCTTGGAGCCACCCTATTAACAGCAAAGGACTGGTCCATGGTGCCTCTGCCGTGTGCGGCCCTCCCAAGCTCCTTTTTTTTTGCTGGCAGAGGGTTGCAGGAAGCCATCACAGCCAAAAACAGAGCTTGGGAGCCTGTTTTCACTGGCAGAGCACTTGGGCAACCACAGGTGCCCCCGACACAAGTGACATCGAGCTGGCCATGCCCACAATGGCCATGCCTACCCCGGTCCCACAAGGTCAAACACAACCCTGATGTGGCCCTCAATGAAATCAAGTTTGACACCCCTGGATTAGATGGAACAAAATCTGACTCAGGATAAAGCTGATGCCTATATTATTACGAATTACTGAATTTGGGATAAGTATTGGGACACTCCAGAAATTGCTGCACAGAGAGACAGACAAAGCATCTGCTTGCCTCAGAGCTACCTATAATAAAATATAATATATATATTTAAAAACATTTCCAGGGTAAACCCATTCAAGGTATGCATGCAGTAATTTGGATATTTTAAAAACAACTTTGGAAAAATAACACTTTTCGTTGGACCCTTTTCAACGCTAATTATTACCCTATTTAAAAGAGCCCAACATAGATAAAGATCAATATTAACTCTGTTCATTGAAATAAAATAGGAAGTTTTTAAGAACATGTTCTTTGAATCCTGCAATCATCTCAGATCTCCAGTGTTGTTCTAATTATATGTTATTCATATAATTTAATTGAGAAGTCCTTAAATAAATGTTACCTAGGACCAACTACTCTATCAAAACATGGGACACTATGAGTCACACATCATTTTCCCTATTTCATCACCTTCATGTAAAGTGAAAAGCTTTCTTGAATGGACTCCTGGTGGCTTCTTTGATAAGCCCATGCTGTTTTATTGGCAACAAATGGAAGTGGCTTACCATTGCCTTCTGTCAGGATGTTTTTGAGATTCCATCCTATATCAACAAAGTCTAACTTTCCTTAGCACCCAAGCCTAGACAAGATCGGTCAGGGTTTGAGCTATAACACCTTACATAGCAATAATTTGAAAGAACATTGGACAGTTTGGAAGTAAAACACACACTCGGTAGGATCACTACTGTGTAATCTTTTTTGTTCACTCCATTCACTGTTACTGTATGCTACTATCTCAACATGCTTCAATAGTGATACCTCGTGCCTGCTATCCCTCACCTTTGGGGGGAGGGGAAGGAAACTTCTCTTTTAGACTCAGAATTAAGATCTCTGACCTGATGAACTCTCTTCAGGTTATCTATGATGTTCACTAAGTGCATACAACAGATTTTTCATGAATGATGCTAATAATCCATTCCTGGTTATTTATTGTTGATTTTTCTACCATCTGCTCTTTAGCCAAAAACAATCCCAAAGTAGTTAACAAATATCATTAATAAGACAATCCTTGCTTTCAGATTTACAATCCAAAAGATAATACACACCAAAGGAACAGGCTAGGCATGAAGAAAAAGGAAACCAGGCTTCTCTTCTTTTGACATTCTTAATTTGAATGGCCTGGTGAAGAGATTACGGCAGCTGTTTAGGAACAGACAATGACAACTTTTTTCTCCACTAGGTAGTGGAATAAACTTGCTTCTCTTCTCTCGATCTGTTTTATCTTCACCACTGATCTTCTACCCACACATCCCAGTGAAATGAATGAATTGATTGAAAGACTGAGAAGAACTCTGATCAAGATTTATGGAGCCTCAGTGGTTACAAAACGCATCAGCAGCAAAAACAAGATAGAAGAGTAAAACTTGTTTCCCTGCAAGTGCCTGATAACTGAAACTTCGTGCACAAGTAGAGTAATCCTAACTGGAGTGAGTGCAGGGTTGAAATGCTACTGGTTCGCACCGGTTCAGGCGAACCGGTAGTAATAAAAACTACCAATTTGGACGAACTGGTAGTAAAAAAAAGCTACCAATTCAGGTGAACCAGTAATTAAAAAAACCTACTGGTTCATTCGAACCGGTATTTCTGATGATCAGCTATGCCGTGCGGTTTATATTTGCTAGAAAGCAGGAAATCCTGCTTTCTAGCGAAGCTAAAACACACAGCACAGCTGTCCCACCCTCACTGTTCTACCTGCCTTCCCAAGTATTCTTTTTCTGTGCAAAGCACGCGTTTGGCACACATTGCACATGCGCACACAGTGTGCTTTTGGTGTGCATTGTGTATGTGCGTGCGCAGCATGCTTTTGGCATGCACTGTGCATGCATGCACACAATGCGTGTTTGGCACGCCTGCACATGTGTGGGCAGCGAACCGGTGGCAATCTGAGGAGGATTTCACCACTGAGTGAGTGGGAACAGTAGAGCAGATGACTCACCACTTCTAATGACCTGTGGGGTCTTCCTGGTTAGGACAAAAGGCTGGAGCAGGTTTTCTTCTTTATTCCTTGGGAATCCTATCTTTCAAGTTTGGATCCAGTAGCTCATGCCCCCATCTCCATCATGTCTACGTAGTTGATCTGCACCTATAAATCTTCCTGCTATCTTGTGAATGCTTCCTCTCACTGCTGTCAATGAGCCCCTCTGTGCCAGTTAAGAATTACCTTTTCTGTTTCCAAGTTAGATCCAATCTGTTGAAGCGCCCTTTGCACGTACAATTAATGATTTAAAAAGAAACAAAAAAGTAAAGCAAAAGTGATAAATGCAAACTTCATTTTAAAATCAATTCAGAGATGACCTTTTTCCACATGGAGATAATTTTGGTGGATGTGGACCAGGGGTGAAATCTAAAAAATTTCACTACCGGTTCTGTGGGCAGGCTTAATTAGTGGGTTGGTGGTCAGGTGGGCGTGGCCAAGTCAACGTCACTTCTTTGTCCTTTTTTAACCTACAAAACACAACACAACACAACTGGATCACCCACAATGTAAAAGCAACTGTGCTAGACCCAAAATGGCCCCTGCAACAAGCAGGAACTTCACACAGCCACAAAAAGCCCAAAAAACCAACTTTCACACTTTACACACACAAAATTCCACATACAGTTTTGTGAGATTTTGTGTGTTTGTGTAGTTAGAGTGAAACACTACAGAAACACACAAAATCTCAGAAAGCTGCACAAATATTATTATTTTTTTATTTTATTTTTATTTTTATATAAAAGCAGCTAAATTTAAAACTTCCTAAACTTTAAATGGCTAGGTCTAAAAAAAGAACAACTAAAAAAAACCCCAATTAACTATTTTTTTAAAGCTCCCAAAGTGGAAAAAAACTTACCCAATTGAAATAGGGGCAAAGCAGGCAGGCAGGCAGATAGAGCTGCTCACCAATGAGCTTGATTGCAGGCAGGGAGATTCAGTTGCTTGCTGATGCAATGGATTGGAGGGATTATAGCAAGCGAAGCAAGGCAGGCGTGCGAAGGTAAGCAAGCTGGAGGCTGTGGGGGGGGAGGGATTTTTGCTACCGGTTCTCCGAACTGCCCATCGCCATTGCTACCTACTCGCCCGAGCCGGTCCGAACCGGGAGCATTTCACCGCTGATGTGGACATACGCCATCATCTAAAAATGCATGTGAGTCGATTGTACCTTGATTTTAAGCCCCAGCATTTTAAATTTTGGCAAAATTTTGCTCATTTATTATTTTAATTGGCAAAGAAGTATTTTGGTTTTGTAACCCAGTATTCTGAAACCATGCCTACGAACTCATTTCAGCATTAAACATTAAACGAAGGCATGTTTTGTTTTTGTGGTATATATGCCACAAAAACAAACATGCTTTCTTTTACCCTATTTTTAAGAAAACAATTCTATTGTGCTTTCAGAGATATCGTAGAAATGACATTGCCCCTGGGCATACCTTATTTTGTTGACAAGTTATTATCCCAAGCAGTTCCTTCTTATTTCGATAGCAGCGGAACAGCAACCTTTCTAAATTGCCTTGATATTTCATCGACAGAAAGCATTATAGCTTTTACTGATCACTGTCATGAACTTCATACATTTCACAGCCACTTCAATATGAGCACTTCAGAACAGATTAGTTCATTTTCTTGGACTGCATCCTAAGTCCATTTTCAATATATGGGGCAAAGACAGATTGGAATAAACTGCACAGCTTGGGAGCAAACACGTTCATTGGAGAGAGATGCATTATTCTTCATTCCACATACTCTTGGTTTATTTTTTTATTTTTATCACTAGATTTATAGCCCCCTTTATTTTGTGCAATACAAAGAAGCATCCATAATGTTCCCACCCATTCTCCCTGCAATAGCTGTATGAGGTTCCTTGGTCTGTGAAAGAATGATCCAAAGTGTCACCCAGCTGGCTGTCATGTCTAAGGGAGAGAACTCATGGTAACCTCGTTTCCAGTCCAGCACTTTAACCATTATATGAACTTGCTGACCTTATTATAAACTATTGCAAATGGATTGAATATTATGTTCCCCGTGCATACAGAGGTCCGCTTGTGACCTTCAAACTATTTGTCATTTATGCAGTTGTTGCTACAGGGTAATTCTGAGTGCTGATTGTATTTTTATCTAAAGGAAAACACATTATGAGAACTTTGCTTTATGGGGAGGCATATAACCCTCCCCCCCCACACTCCTTAAATCAGAAGTAACAAGCCAGTGACTGTCCAGATACTATTGGATATGCTGAATGGGACTGATAGAAATAAGCCAAAGGTTCCTCAGTCATTGCTTAACAATGAGTGGTTGCTACTGAAGACTGTTCAAAAGTTACAGTTCAATCCTTGTCCTCATAAGACCACTCAAATGCTCCAGAAGAGCTGAACTGAAGAAGCTTCTTGGATAAGAAGTGAAACATCTTCAAAGAAAAATCAGAAAGAATAGAATAGAATAGAATAGAATAGAATAGAATAGAATAGAATAGAATAGAATAGAATAGAATAGAATAGAATAGAATAGAATAGAATTCTTTATTGGCCAAGTGTGATTGGACACACAAGGAATTTGTCTTGGTGCATATGCTCTCAGTGTACATAAAAGAAAAGATACATTCATTAAGAATCATAAGGTACAACACTTAATGATAGTCATAGGGAAACAGTCAATATAAATCTTAAGGATACTAGCAACAAGGTTATAGTCATACAGTCATAAGTGGGAGGAGATGGGTGATAGGAACAATGAGAAGATTAATAGTAATGCAAACTTAGTGAATACGGTAGTTTGACAGTGTTGAGGGAATTATTTGTTTAGCAGAATGATGGCGTTCGAGAAAAAACTGTTCTTGTGTCTAGTTGTTCTGGTGTGCAGTGCTCTATAGCATCGTTTTGAGGGTAGGAGTTGAACCAGTTTATGTCCAGGATGCGAGGAGTCTGTAAATATTTTCATAGCCTTCTTTTTGACTCGTGCAGTATACAGGTCCTCAATGGAAGGCAGGTTGGTAGTAATTGTTTTTTCTGCAGTTCTAATTATCCTCTGAAGTCTGTGTCTGCCTTGTTGGGTTGCAGAACCAGTTGCCTCTTGAAAAAGCACCTTTGGGACAACCGTAACCTGGATGACTGAGAATCTCCACAGACAAGATCACTCAAAAGTTCAACTGGTCCAGAAAGCAGCCATGTGTGCAGTAATGGGCATGCTTTGAAATGCCTATGTTATAATCCTGCTTCATAAGCTGCACCAGTTGCCAGTTTGCTTTTAGGTACCATTTATTTACTGGCTGTGACCTATACAGCCCTATAAGATCTAATTCCTTGAAGAACATGCATCTCCTGTGGTTTGCTCTGACATTTGCCATCACTGCTCTAAGTAAAAAGAAAAAAAACAGGTTGCAAATATTGTGAGAAGCTGTTGCCTGGGTAGGCATCTGTGAATCAGGTAAAATCCAATTTGAATGGTCTATTTTATTTGCAAAATCAATCCAATTTGACTTGACAGTTTCAATTGATTTGGAAAATAGATCTAATTTAATTTGGATGTTCAAATCAAATTATCAAATTGAATCAATTTGATTTAGAAAATTAGTTTTTTGTTTTTTTTTTAAAGTTGTTTCTATGTGTACTTAAAAGGGTTTCTGTGTATACATAAATGATTTGGAGCCATTTGATTCAAGCCAACAGTTTCAATCAACTTTCTCATTTGATTCAGAAAATTGATTTGACTCAAAGATGCAGTCTAATTGACTTCAAATTGAATGTCTAAATTGAATATTTGTATAGTTCTATAAAATTACTATGAGATGGGCAGTGTTTGAATAATCATGGTTTTAGTCATGGGAATAAGAGCAAGAACTTCTTAATCTCATCCTTAACTCCTCCAAATTCTGCAAAATGAGCCCTGTTAGTAGCACATTTTCAGGGTGCTTGGGGCCACACATGGTTACTGAGAAGTATATAAAGTCCATGGTCTGTAAATCGCCCACTCCTGCATTAGCAGTATATTGAACTACTTCAAGTGTCACTAATTTTCTGAGTCAATGAATGGATTGTGTTAGACCTATACATCTTGATTATTATGTACCTCTCATCTCTTTCTTCCCTAAGTGTCATCATAGACCTTTCTAGCAGTACAAGTTGTCCTTCTGTCAAAACTAATTAAGATTAACTTCAGATTCTATTTTGGACCCTTAAAAATGCAAGTAGGCTATAAAATGTTCTTTTCAGCTATTACAATTCTACAAAATTTCTACAGAGGGGATTTTATGCAGGATACAACCTGAGTTGGTAATCGGGACCAGAGTTTTAGTCTTCCAAGCTTTTGGATTTGTGCTGGAGCCCATATTCAGGGAACTTCTTTCTGTCCAGAAAGTGTGCCCTGGCCTGTTCCATGTGTAGTACAGAATTGTACTACACATGGAACAAGCCCAGTGCACACTGTCTAGAGAGAAAGAAGTTCCCTGAGGATTGGTTCCAGCATGAGTTGGAAAGCTTGGAAGAATAAAACTCTGGTCCCGGTGACCAGATTGGATCTTGCAACATTATCCTGGGACATGTAGACTGTATACTGCACGAGTTAAAAAGAAGGCTGTGAAAATATTTACAGACCCCTCGCATCCTGGACATAAACTGTTTCAACTCCTACCCTCAAAACGATGCTATAGAGCACTGCACACCAGAACAACTAGACACAAGAACAGTTTTTTCCCGAACGCCATCACTCTGCTAAACAAATAATTCCATCAATACTGTCAAACTATTTACTAAGGCTGTACTACTATTAATCTTCTCATCATTCCTATCACCCATCTCCTCCCACTTATGACTGTATGACTGTAACGTTGTTGCTGGTATTCTTAAGATTTATGTTGACTGTTTCCCTATGATTATCATTAAGTGTTGTACCTTATGATTCTTAATGAATGTATCTTTTCTTTTTATGTACTCCAAGAGCGTATGCACCAAGACAAATTCCTTGTGTGTCCAATCACACTTGGCCAATAAAGAATTCTATTCTATTCTATTCTATTCTATTCTATTCTATTCTATTCTATTCTATTCTATTCTATTCTATGTATATTTGCTTTCATCTGTGAGGGGATTTTATTCCCACAATGGTGATTGTACGAATGTGTCATAGCTTCAAAATTTCCTGCTCTCTGTTGGGAACATTGAGTAACTTATCAGTGATGCTAAAGAAAACCCATTGTTATAACAATATAATATCAGTACATTATTTTCCTATGTGGAAAATGAAAATGAGAATAGTGGAAAGATTTCACAAAAATACTTTCTCCCTGCCTGTGAGTAGGGGAAAAGCCCCTATCTTGATTTTTGAAGAGTGGAATTGAGAAATTTCATATTTGTCACGGAGCCAATTCTATTTCAACAGTTTTCCTCATACTGTGAAATCTCCACCATTAAATCATAAAATCCAAAGGAGCAAATACAGCATTTCTCCTATTTTGCTTGCTCTCCAGGTGTCCTTAGGTAATTCTTAGCGGCTTTAGTTGCTATATTTTAGGTTTGTAGCTAAAAGATTTAGAGATTCTTTTCTCCTACCATGATCTTCCTTATTTGTGTGATTAGTTTTTTTTGTCTCAAGGTAATAATTTTCTTCCCTAATCAGATTAAACCAAATGGGGTTTCCTAACCAGAAAAAAGAACTGTTGCAGCTCTTTGTGGCTGAACTAATTTGCACACAGGAAAGGGATTTCCTTCCTTCCTCTGGTGTCTTAATTGTAAGCTTATTCTTTTGATTTGGACCTAAGGAAATCAGGATTGTGGCTGTGGGAGTTGAATGCATTTATTTAATATAGGGAGAAGTAGTTATATACTTTGTTTAGTGCATGCTGCTATCACAATGGCATATATTATGCTGATTTATTCCCCCTCCTTCCAAAGGAAAAATATTTTCCCCCAACATCTTGCTATCCTGCCTTAGGCTTAGCTTGAGGTTTTTAAAAGATGTTTTAAAACCTTTTTTTCTTAAATGTTGCATGCATAATTTTAGTTTGGTTTGTTTCTAAATGAAAGGCAGCTTGATACATCTATCACAGTTATTTAGGCCACCATAACCCCCTAAATCAGTTTACAAATAGTGCTGACAATCAACAAATCCATTTGGGGGAAAAAAAAGGGAAATGGTCATTGTAAAGATAGGGATCTCTCTCTCTCTCTCTCTCTCTCTCTCTCTCTCTCTCTCTCTCTCTCTCTCTCTCTCTCTCTCTCTCCCTCCCTCCCTCCCTCCCTCCCTCTCTCCCTCCCTGTCTCTCTCTCTTACAAAAGCACTCCTACCACTAGCTGTCAAATCTCTTATAACATCTGCTGATCTATTTTACCCAAAGCAACAGCAAATTGTTAACAAGGCAATATATAGATGGGACAACTGGCAAGAGCATTGAATCCATAATGGGATAGCATGCAAAGCAAAGGGAGAGATTGACAGAGGGCCAGAAAATAGTATCTTTGTGTGCCAAAACTGCAGATTGTATACAAATGGTTCCAAACCAGAGATCTAAGAATAATCTGTGTTCCTCAAAATCTTTCTATGATGATGTAATAACCTTCATAAGGGTGAGGGAAATGGCTGTTTTGTACTATGGAATCCATAGTGGAGGGTTTTCACAATCACCCTAGATCTATGCAGAAGCATTGGACTCAGATGTGGGTTTCTGCAGGCTCTGACCAGTTCTGGAGAACCGGTAGTGGAAATTTTGAGTAGTTTGGAGAACCGGTAAATACCACCTCTGACTAGCCCCGCCCCCATCTATTCTCTGCCTCCCGGGTCCCAGCTGATTGGGAGGAAATGGGGATTTTGCAGTAACCTTCCCCTGGAGTGGGGTGGGAATGGAAATTTTACAGTATCCTTCCCCTGCCACGCCCACCAAGCCATGCCATGCCCACCAAGCCACACCCACAGAATCGGTAGTAAAAAAATTTGAAACCCACCACTGATTGGACTTCTAACTCTCACAAGTTCTATCAAACATCTGCTTATATACTATACAGTAATACCACTTCGACACAAACAAATGTTCGCATGGCATCTTTTGTTAGTAAGGACAGCTTACTAAGAATGAAATCAAAATCAGAACCCTCGTTTTATGGTTTATTTTCAGTAGGAGCAAAATAAATGCCCCCTGGGTGGATTAAATACCTTCCTCCCCAAGAGATTGACACATCAGCAAGAAGCTATGTTTGTTCAGCCATCCAAAAAAGCATACAAAGTGGAAGGGGGGCAGGGAGTCAAAAGATCTAAGTTCCCTACTTGTGGTAATCAGCTCTCGTAGAAGGGTGTAGGCACAAATAGCAGCCAAGACTAGCAGGACTCTTTATAATGATGTAGTAAAGCAAAAATGGTAGTGTCCCATGCACCATGTTTCCATGCCCATATCATTTATCACATTGTCAACTTGAATAAATTCCTTGACTCAGTTATCCAGTGCATATGAATAAGAACATATTTGCAATATATGGATTACTCTCAACCATCTATTTATGTTCCATCAAGACATGTGAACTATGAACCACTTGCCTAAGCTCATTACTGTGGTCACTGGATGGCACTCCATTTGTGCACAGCCTTCCTTTTCTAAATTGAAATGGATAACAGAGTTCAATTTATGCATATGAAGCTCCGAGGTGTTATAATTGAATTTCAGCCTTGCCAGTATAAACTGGTGTTTATTATACAGCTGTTGGGACCATGGATTTTGTACAGATCCATGACATTCTCCAGTTCATTTTCAGCTTCTCGGTTATATCAGTGCTGCTGGAGATAAAAAGCTGTTCTACTATTTAGGAAGAAATAGGCAAACTGAGACCTGCAGTTTTTATGAATCTCCACCCAGGGGATTGAGATCATGCTGCCGTAATTTGATGCAACTGGAGAAAAGTGGTTGATGCAGGAGGTTTATAATCTGATTCCTACATTTGACTTCCCATTCCCACTCTTGATCCATCCCTCGCAACAGTCAGAAATTGTCCTTTCTTCCTGGAATTTTTTTAGCCTATTTTTCAGTTTTTTAAAAAAGGGTTTTAAGGGGAGAAATAAGAGTGAGAAGTCTCTGGAAGGTAGTGTTTCCCATCCTCCCTTAAAATTTCTACTCTGGGCAAAAAAAAGTGGGAAACCAGCTCAGGAGCAGACATTTTTCTAGGATTAGAGAGGAGAGATATCTGAGTGGGTTGCCTGCTTTGATTTCCACCTTAAAAGAGCCTCCTTGCCTCCTAGTGATGATATCACATCACTGATGGAGCTCTTGTACCCTTTTATTAAGTCAGAAAGTGATATTCAAATGCTACTTATGCTTGGTTTACGACATATTTCTTTTTTCTACCACAAACAAATTCTTCAATACATGTGTGTTTTCAGTGATACATAAGCAATGAAGTAGGAGGAGGCTTAATTCTTGTTTTGCTGATCCTACTGTAGTTCTAGGAAAGAAATTGGCTTTATAAATATAGGCTTCACATTTAACTACTGAAGAAATTGCAGATCATTGAACTGTGTACTCCACAGGAATCTTGCAATGTTGCCTAATTATTAGATCAGTAATAACATGAAAGAGTATTTCATCTTTATTCCTTGTCCAGTTGCAGAGATGCTTTGATATTAATATCACAAGAATATCAAAATAGGGTGCAGAAATAACCATGCAGGCAAAATTCTTTTTTTTCACTTCAATCAAATAGCTAAATCATTCAGGTTAACTCCTTACAAGAATGTTTGGCTAAGAATTCAGTTCCTTCAACTTTTAAGATTGGTCTCTCTTGGATAAAGTCTTAATGTAACTCTCATTTCACATGAGCAATTATAAATTCAAATTTCTGCTTCATTAAAATGATACAACTACCAAGTGAGACCCCATATCCCTTAAAGACTTCTATACATTTTCTAAATATAGTTTTGTGCCAGTCGGTCCCAAGATGGCTACCAGGCTATGAGTAATTGAAACACATTTTGATTATGTGTTTGCAAGCAAGGAAAGAAAGGAAGGGGGCAAAACCCATACATGTTCAGTCAACTGAGAGAATCTTTGAAGCAACTGCATGAGTTCCTGGAAAGAAACAGAAAACTTCACTTGTTCCTGAGATATAAAGAAACCATAGCATAATTTTGCCTTGTTATAGTGAGTCTAAGTACTAAGTGCTATTTTTGAAGATTTTTGATTACAATAGTAAAAGTAAATATACTTTTTGTAATGGTTAGCAACATCAAATTTCTGGGTGTGCAGCTACTGAGTAGGCTGGCTAGGTCACTCAACAGAGAGACACTGGTGAAACAGGCACAGCAGCGTCTGCATTTTGTGTCTCACGAGAAAAGTACATCTTCCTCCCCCTGTCCTTACCACTTTCTATAGAGGGACAATCGAGAACATCCTGTCATATGGTATTACAGTCTGGTTTGGAAGCATTACTGCTTCAGACAGGAAGGCGGTGCAGAGAGTGGTGAGGATGGCAGAAAAGATTATTGGTAGTTCACATCCTTCTATCCAGAACACAGCATATAAGCGATGCTTGAACAGGGTCTGCAACATTGTCTGGGATGCTACACATCCTCTTCATGACCTATTTTCCTTGTTACCTTCTGGGAGGAGACTTCATGGTACCTGAAGCAGAACATCCAGATTCAGCCACAGTTTTCTTCCATACAGTATCAACTTTGTGAACTCTCAAGTTTCCTCTTTCCGCTATGTATTCAAGATGGACAGTGATTAATATTATATGTATTTATATGTTAGAGTGTAGGTATGTATATGTATATATATAGCATGTGTATATATGTGTTATGTATGTGTACACTTTTGAAAGCAGGCAACAGAATTTCATTTTTAACGTGTGCCAGTGTGCCCACAGGAAAAAAAATGACAATAAAAGGTTATCTTAAAAGCTAAATTCAGAGAAAAGGAGAAATAGAAAGAAAAAATAAATAAAAAGAGCAAAGAAGGAAAAAGAAAAAGAAGAAAGTAAGAAAAATAAAAAGAAAGGAAATATATAAAGAAGTGACTTATGATCTTCATCACAAGTATAAATTTGATAACTCTTTACCCTCATAAGTTTACAAATATCTCTTCTTCCTATGACCCATCTCTTAGCTATATTGAAATCGATAAGACCTCAACTTTTCAGTCCTGGTATCAACAGATGGTTACCAGACCTTTTGTTCTGACCTAGGCTCCCTTAAAAAGCAGGAAGCAGAGTCTTGGTCCCGGCACAACTTCTTTTATTTACACGACTGTGAATTACTTTCATTCACAGTCAGCAGGGCCTGTCAAAACAGTTTTTCAGAGGAATATTTAAGAACACACTTTATCTCGTTTGGCAAGCTGCCACATAACTTGTTTCCAAATGCAGTACAAGGCAAAACTTGGCACAGAGTCTCTCAGAGTCACTGAACGAACAAATTGTTTCCAGCAAAAGCCCATTCCCTGTTCGTTCCTCTATTGTTTCCTAAGGGAGTGACCAATCACCTCCAAGGTGTGGTTTTAGTCCCAAGTTGACCCTGCTTTCTGAGTTGTTCTTGTCTTCTGGCAGCTCTGCGCATGCGCACACTGGGAACAGGCTCCGGTTGTTCCTCTGCCTCACTGCTGTCTAGCTCCCTCTCTGCCTCTGATGTAGAGCCCTCGTCTGAGCTTTCCCCAGCCTCCAAGACTGGCCCAAGTTCCTCCCCAACCTCCTCACGGTCTAACTCTGCTGCAGCTCCGACTGTGCTGCCACAACGCCTTTATAGAAACATGTCTTATTGTAACCTTGGCCAAACAAACCAATTTTATATTTCTTTGTTTTCTTCTGACAATCTTGATCTTTAATTTATTAGGATGTTGTCATAGGATTTGGTCTCTGTACAGTTTCTCTTTTTCTTCTTTGAGGCTTTAACAAATCTTTTTTTTTTTTTTTTTGTAAATCCAGAAAAAGGTCTTTGTTCAGGTTATTCTCTTGGTTTATCATTTGTATTTCTACTTTGATTTTCAAAATTTTAGCCAGCTTCTTTTATATAAGTCCTTACATGGGTCATTATCTTGATTTACATTTGTGTTTTCACTTTAGCTGCTTTATAATCCATACTTTTTATTACTTAATATTTCTGTCCTAATATTTTCCCCTTTTTTGTATGCATCATAATGTTTCACGCACATATATAAAGGCTTTGCAACGCTTGTTTGTCTTACTGATAAAACCATTAGATTCTTCAGAGGCCTCTGATTGTCAGGTTTATCATCTAAGGAAGATGACAAGTGGTCTCTAAACTGAATCACTTGGCCAAAGTAGCCAATTAAGAATATGGAAAATTCTACAATTAACTGATATAGCAATAAGGAGATTGAGAGATACAACATCTCCATATATCATCCATGCAAAGTTGGACATGATTAATCGGTAGTGGGCTGTATGGCTCCTTCTTCCCCTGACATTGCCCTTTTAGCTTTGCATTGTTTTCTGCATATTGAGCAGTTTTGAGAAGGATGTTCTTCCATTTAGCATTGTTTCTCCCTCTTGTATGGAGAACTAGACAGACAGACAGACAGAGTAGCCCTTTTAATTTTTTGCCCAATTTAAGGAGTTGAAAGCAACATTATTATTATTATTATTATTATTATGTGGTAGATCATAAATAAGGTTATTGTTATTGTCACAAAAAATGGGTCTGGCTTAAACAAATCCTTCCAATTCTCAACATTTGTCTTTTTGAAATATTCTTTTCTAGGTGCTCGACAAAACTTTTTCTTCATAACTTCATGCATTTTCTTTGGAGCTCATTCTACAATTCAGGTGTTATCACACAACTACAGCTTGCCAAGGTCATCTGGCTTTATAAGTGAAGTTTTGGGGTCTGATTGGCTGCATTACCTATTAAGTCTTTTTGACTGATTTCTTCAGCAAAGTTTTCTGCAGCGAGTTATACTTACATTTTTAACAATAGAAACTTTCTGGCTTAAAATTGTTATGATAATTTAGTCTTTTCTTTAAACCAAATTGACTTTCTATAAATGATTACATTTTATGGTACAAGGTGAAATTTAAATATATATACAGGAAAGTATTTGCTTTTGATGTGAGGCTAGTAAAACAGAAAGGTGTGAATCAACCAAGATCCAATTAAAAGTAAGCATAGGAAGGGGATAAGATTCTATCTTAATTTGAGATTTTTTTAAAAAAAATTAAACTAATTTTAGCTCTGAAATTTAATTTCACCCACCCAACACCCACCCACTCCCATTAAAAATATATACAATAAAGTACCCATATTGCTTTAATTTTTTTTGGCTGAATCCAATCAAAATAGCAGCTAAGGTAGACTTTTTAAAGAGCATCAATTCTTTCAAGTTTCAGCTAAACAGTTATTTTACCACAATAACTTTTTCAAATCTTTTCCCTCCACTTCTTTTCGCCTACTGAGACATTGTGCTGAGCCAGTGCAGAAACTCTTATAGGCCAACTTATTATTTTTTTTAAAAAAAAAACAGAAGCTGTTTAAAAATAAGCTGTTGTTAAAGTGTGACAAACCCGTCATCCTCTGACCACTTGATTTTCTGAACTAGCGGAGTTAGAATGAATTGTTGACAAAGGTAGACTTTTTTTTGGGATGGGTGGGAATAACAAAGAAGCTGTTGTTTGAGCAACTTTTAAAAAACTAAGGTATGTTTGTATATGAATGCATCAATGCATACAGTACATGTTCATTATCTCAGTCACTCACACAGTGAATGGAAATCACTTACAAAGCACAAGACAAGGTAAAACAAAGAAGTAAGTTTAAAAAGTAGAAGAAAGTCGTTCCGTGTGTATGCTTAAAATTTTAGAAATGAGTGGAGTAAATGAACTCTCTTCCCCAAGTATTCTGATAGGCAGGTTTGTGAGGACGATGAAAGGCATAGGTTAGGGCAGTGTTTCTCAACCTTGGTAGCTTGAAGTTGGGTGGACTTCAACTCCCAGAATCTGGGAGTTGAAGTCCACCCATCCCAGAATCCAGGATTCCGGGAGCTGAAGTCCACCCATCTTCAAGCTTCCAAGGTTGAGAAACACTGGGTTAGGGCCTTCATGTTAGCCGTAGCCTCTCAAACCATTCATCCAACTTATGGGAAGTGTCTGACTCTATGAAGAAAGAAAGTGTTTGTAGAAAGTTAGCACCCACCCCTCTCCTAGAAGAATGAAATATTTTGAGAGATATTAAAAAGGCAGAATATTATATTTCCCTGGATGAGAAATGGAGAAACATGCTCTTGGAAAGCAGCCCCCTTTCTTAATAGCCCTCAGTAGATGTCAGCACTTAAGAGATAAAGAGATAGCTAGCTCTATTCGTAAGCAAATTTATTTATTTATTAATTTTATTTCTATACCGCCCTTCTCCCGAAGGACTCAGGGCGGTGTACAGCCTAATTAAAAACACAAAGACAGACAAAATTTAAAAATAATTAAAATTATTAAATGATAGGCCCAATTTATAAAGCCCCAAATTTAAAATCCCATTTAAAACCAATTAAAATCTTTACATTGATAGCCCAGCAGGAAGGTCTGAACAAAGGTAGGATTAGCCCTCAGCCAGAATAGGAATTGCCCAACAAGCCCCTTCATTGCATCAGCCAAACTTCACCCAAACTTGGGAGCTCAGACAACCTACGGAGCCAGCTATGACCCCTACAACAGCCAATAGAATACATATTCTTGCACAGGAATAGGAAGTTCAAGTGCAAAGCCCAAGAGAAAGTATAAAAACCCCTCACTCTCAACTCCATGTGGTTAGCTACCCAGAATCACATGTGCTTGGTGGTTCTGCTTCATCAGTAAATGGACCCTCTTTCCAATCAGCTTCCAGCCTCCATTTTGTCTCTAGTGCCTTTCTCCCGGCTTGGAAATGGATCTGGATATTTCTTCCAACACGTTGGAAAGTCCATCAAACCTCCAAATTGTGGTTGAATCTTTCTGAATGATTCCAAATCTTCTGATTCATTTCAAAGCTAGAACATTTGAAGTTGATTCAAATGTCATTATCGCCATAAAATTTTACACAGGTAAAGCATTTACCACATGATTATTTCCACAGGAAATCTTTCAAATGAAAAAAATAGATGTGACTTTTCCATAGAATCATTTCTTTAACATTTCCCTTAACTAGTATCTAGTTAAAATGTATACATAGGATAATAGCTTTTGGTTTGGATGGAAAATAATTAGGTAGGCTGTCTTTAAATAGGTAAAGGTTTCCCTCGCACATGTGTGCTAGTCGTTCCCGACTCTAGGGCGTGGTGCTTATCTCCATTTCTAAGTCAAAGAGCCAGCACTGTCTAAAGACATTTCTGTGGTCATGTGGCCAGCATGACTAAATGCCAAAGGCGCATGAAACACTGTTACCTTCCCACCAAAGGTGGTCCCTATTTTTTCTACTTGGCTTTTTTACGTGCTTTCAAACTGCTAGGTTGGCAGAAGCTGGGACAAGTAATGGGAGCTCACCCCATTACGTGGCACTAGGGATTCGAACCACTGAACTGCCGATCTTTCGATCGACAAGCTCAGCATCTTAGCCACTGAGCCACCACATCCCTAATAGGCTGTCTTTAGAGCCTCCTAATTCCAGGGCAATCTTTAAAAGTAGAATGTATTTTTAGTAGCTGTCCAGAATAATTATCATCTAAGATATTGGTTCTAGCCTTTATTATTTTTGTTTATGACACATTGTTTTAAACCTACCAACACTGTATACAAGTCACTTAGTTCTAACCTTAATTTTCATTCAAGAAGGCATTCACCAGTTTTTGTTTTTGTTTTTTCAATTTTCTGACACTTTTCTCCGACTTGTATACCCTGGGGGAATAGAAGAAAACTTTTAAAGAGCTGGAACAAAATGCTTCTTCAGAGCTCAGTGTTTGACTCAACAACTTGCTGATTTAATGATCTGTCACAAATTGTTGTGCTGTTTTCATGTGCAGGCTTCAGCGAAGGGAGAAAACGCCCATGTAATTGGCAGGCAAAGTGCAGGCATGATCTGGGTGTTTAGGGGTGAGACTTGCAGAAGTGTTGGGTGGGAAAAAACACATTGTGGTGGAAGGAGTTGAGCATTTAGGACCAATATGGTTGCCGCAAGGCTTGTAAAAACAAAAGGAAGGCTTGTCTGTAGAGATGGCAACAGTCACGCAGAGGAAAGCAACAGAAAAAGAATTGGGGAAGAAGGAGAAAGAGCATCTGTGTGGATAACAACTTACTAAAGGCTGAGCAGAAGGTGTAATCTGAATCAGACAGTCTGTAATCAAATACCACACAACAGCTTGAAAAGTACTAAAGGAAAGGCCAGAGACTTGGTCAGGAAGGCACCAAAGTTGAAACAAAACAGGAGTCAAGAGCAGGAATTCACGAAGCACACAATTAGATGCCAACATTCTTTCCAGCAATGGAAGCAGTCCCTGCACAGTTTAAATCTTCTCCCTGCCTAGTGTGCACAGTGGATGTCAATAATGAGGGAATGCATCTGTTCATGAAGTCAACATCTTGCTGTTTGCTCGCAAGGTGTTTACTCTGAGGGGTGCAAGATTCTCAGGTTGGAGTGGGTTCCTAAGCTTTTTGGCACCTGTGTTGGTGCCAGAAGGATTAGCTGAAGAGGGACCTAAGAGGGGTATCAATGTTGGATGCAGTGGCTGTTGAATCAGTAGGTGCAGTGTCCACTTACTGCTCTGCTGGCAGCTTGGAGCCTGACTCTGAGGTCAGGCCAATTGTCCTCAAACAAGGAGTCTTCTTGTCTAGTGATGATATTATAAAGTGTCAGACTGAGGCAGTGTCAGCATTTCTGAAACCAGAGGTAGAATTCTAAGAGGACGAAGGGATGACTGAATTAAATAGGAAGCAGAATCCCAACTGAAAGAGCATATACTGGCTATATTGAAAATTTTAATTACAATGATAAAAACTAATAGAAACTAAACTCAGAGAGAGAAAAGGGGGTAAAAAGAGAGTAAAAATGCAAAGAAGGGGAAAAAATGAGACATCGGGATAAAGGCTTGATAGCTGTTCATCCCTATAAAGTTACAAATATCTCTTCTTCCTATAACCCATCCCTTATCTCAGGGGTCAGCAACTTGCGGCTCTGGAGCCACATGTGGCTCTTTCACTCCTCTGCTGCAGTTCCCTGTCACTCAAAATATGTTTCACAACCGCCAATGTGAGACACCTGCTGGCACACGATTTATTGAGCTTTTCAACCCCCGGTAGGCCAACCATGGATAAATCCAGGAAAAGAAAAGTTTCAGAAGAAAACAGAACATTTAATTCAACTACATATGCTAGTTTTGTGGCCGCTCAAGAAATAGTCAGGTTCCCGGTGTTTTTTTTCCTCTGGGAAACGGATCCAAATGGCTCTTTGAGTGTTTAAGGTTGCAGACCCCTGCCTTATCTATAAGTAAATCCATAAGACATCAATTTTTCTTCCTGGTGTCAGCAAGAAGTCCATAAAAGGTTGCCAGAACTTTATAAAAAGAGGTCTTATTTAATATGGATCAAATAAATCATATTTATATTCCTTTTTTATTTCTGAAAATTGAAGTTATGGCCTAATATGAACTACAATTTAAGAGATGTCTTATATATCATCAAAGTTTTGTGAAAAATTGTCCAACTGAACATACAATGTGTGCTGTCAGAAAATCTATAGAAAAATAACACAGCATTGTTAATGGTGATCTGACCAGACTATATTAGATAAAAAAAGGAGTAGGACAAGGATGCCCCTTGTCAGCTTTATTTTTTTAATCTTAGTTTGTGAGGTTATACAGAGACATAAGACAAGATGATCAAATTAGACATTTGTGAATGAAGAAAGAGACTTACAAATTAAGGGCTTTTGCCAATGATTTAGATTTGGTACTGCAAGATCCACAGAACGGTGCTGAACATTTAATGAAGAAGTTGAAAGATTGGCAAAGCAGTGGGCTTTAAGATTAATAAAGAAAAGACAAAGTTGTTGATTAAAAATATGAACATTCAAGAGACAGAGAAATGAAAAAGACTGTTTTTAAATGAAGAAGAAGATTAAATATTCAGGAATTACCTTGACAAACACAAATTGTATGCTATTTTAGAATAACTATGTTATAGAATGGAATGATATTAAAAAGACCTAGTGGGATGGGATAAATTGCATTTGTCACTGTTGGGTAGAATCTTTGTAATCAAGATGAATGTTTTACTAGGATGTTACTCTTATGTCAAACCATACCAATATTGACAGCGGATCTACCTTTTGAACATACAAACAAATATGGCAAGGTAAAAAACCAAGAATTCAATATAAACAGTTGCAAGTTGCAAAAGAAAGAGATGGGCTAGAACTACCTGATTTAAAATTGTACTTTGAGGCATGCTGTTTGGTATGGATGAAGGTATGGATGATTTTAAAGAACAGGTGGTTATTGGAGTTGGAGGGACATGATCTGAGATTTGGTTGGCACAGCTATTTAAGGTTAACATAGATTTTAAAAATCATTTTGTAGCAAGATTGTCTCCTAAAATCCCCTTATGGTTGTCACCAGTGGTGGGATTCAAGTAATTTAACAACCAGTTCTCTGCCCTAATGATTTCTTCCATCAACCAGTTTGCCAAACTGTTCAGAAAGTTAACAACCGGTTCTCCCAAAGGGGTGCAAACTGACTGAATCCCACCACTGCTTGTCACCTCAGGAAGTTCTTTAGAAGAGAAATGATGGCTACTCAAACTTGATTGTCTTATACTGATTTATTGACTTTTATTGAAAGAGATCCTAAATTAAAAATGAGGAAAAGGTTGGAAAAGGAAGGTTGGAAAACTATCAATAGTTTACATATGCAAAATGGATACAAAGATTTAAATTGGATAAAAAGAGTTTTTGTAGATGAAGAAAAAAGATTTTGAAAGGAAATTATGTACTAATGATGAACATGTTATTGCAAATGTATTATCGCATTCAGAAGGATGAATATGTTAAAGACTGTATGATTAAATGGGCAAAAATATTTGGATATAATTTGTTGGAGCAATGGAAAAATATATGAATTTATGGTTGACATTCTCATTTCATTATAATTTGAAAGAAAATGTCTATAAAATGATGAACAATTGGTATGTAACTTCTGGGAAATTGTTAAAGATGTATAAAAGAATATCAAACAGTGTTGAAAATGTAATTAATGTGAAGGTATCTTTTATCATCTTCAGTGAACATGTAAGTTTGCCAAGAGATATTGGGATAAAATATGTGACTTGATTCAGAAAATATTAAAAATGGATGTAAAATTGAAACCACAACCTTTTCTTTTAAATATCATGGATAAGCAGATTGAAAGGAAACATGGGACTTTGCTTCTATATATGACAATGATGGCAAGATTTTTATATACACAGAGATGCAAAGATACACAAATTCCAACAAATGAAGAATGGATGTGAAACTAATAGAACTGGCAGAGATTGCAAAATTGACTACTTTGATGAAAGATAAAAGTTTATCTCTATTTTTTGTTTTGGTTTTAGGATTTGTTATGATTATAGAATTATGGTATATTATTATTATATCTTATCACTAGATATTGTACATTACTAAGGTTTATGCTTAGAATAAGTGGTTACTTTGCTATATAGTTTTAGAGTTTTTATCGTTAAATTTGTATATTGTTTTATAATGTTTTTGCTTTAATTTAAAGTCAGAGGTTATTTTATTATATATTTGTACCTGTACTGAAGAAAGTAGAGTCAAATTTATTTTGTACTTTTTGGTCACTTTTTAATATTTTCCCCCTTTGATCTCCACTTTTTTTTAATCTTTTCTGATTTTTTTAATCTTTCTCTTCATAAAGTTAAGAGAAAGATTAATAAAGAAACTTAATAAAGTTGGTTCTTTTTTTAAAAAAAGATATATGTACTGAGAGTATTGCTTCAAACCTGTGGAATCTGTTCCTTCCAGAAATCACATTTTCCTTATGCTTCAAGGCAATTTTTAATCATTAATGTGGGTAGAGTATTTGGGTAGTTTTCATGTCTTGACATAATAAGTTTATTTTACTCTGTACAATTTGTATCACTCTTTGTAATATTGCTTTCTCTAGTCCCTCGGGTTGACTTGGTTTAAGATGCGATAGTAATGATAAGTGAGCCAAAGCTTTCAAGAATAATCTCCTTGCTGCAACAAAAACTGTTAAGATGATACCAACAACTTTAAAATTCCATTTGTCAGAAATAGCATAAGTGGAAATCAAGAAAAATGAATTATCTTAATGTACAAATTTGGAGCTGCCTCCAACATTTTTATCACTGGCATTTGTGTATATGCTTAAATTAAATGTGAGCTTGCTATATATCATTGTTCAAATTATTATGTATTATTATGCCTTTAAGTTATTATTATTATTATTATTATTATTATTATTATTATTATATTTCTATTCATTTTATTAATTAAATCTATGTAATTCTACATAGTGGTATTAAGATTTCATGTGATCTTGATAGACTGAAGATCACATGAAGTGTTAATACCACTCTATAATGCCTTTGTAAGACCACACCTAGAATACTGCATCCAGTTTTGATCACCACGGTACCAAAAAGATGTTGAGACTCAAGAAAGAGTGCAGAAAAGAGCAACAAATATGATTAGGAGATTGAAAGTTGAAACATATGGGAAACAGTTGCAGGAACTGGGCATGTCTAGTTTAATGAAAAGAAGGATACAGGGTGACATGATAGCAGTGTTCCAATATTTGAGGGGCTACCACAAAGAAGAGGGAGTCAATTTTTCAAGGCACCAGAAGGCAAGATAAGAAGCAATGATGGAAACTAATCAAGGAGAGAACCAACCTAGAACTAAAGATAAATTTCCTGATAATTAGAACAATTAATCAGAGGAATGACTTGCCCAGTTTTCCTCTATGGATCGGCGTGCTGGTCAGCGATGGCAAAGTATGAGCATGCCATACATGTGGTGGAAATGTGAATGTGCCAATAGTGCCTTGGACTAATGTGATTTGACTACATTATGAATGACATCTGACTTCGATTGTTGAGGGGAGTCATGCCAATCGTAGCAAAAATGTGGGAAGGAAGACTTAGATGGTATGGACATATTGTATGTTGTAAAGAAGAGTTGGCTGTGATGAACCGGGACACGGCACAAAGATAACACAGGCAGTTGGCAGTTCAAACCACCCCTTTATTGCTCCAAATTTCCCCAAATGCTCCCATGTTTCTGGCAAGTCCCAGAACAAAGTGATGACACACACACACACACATGCACACCTCAAGCAACCTCTGGCTGCAAACAGTCCATCCCAACACTGTGAACACCACGGCTACACAGCAAGAAATCCAGCAGGGAAAGTTGAAGAGTCCAAGAAACAAGGGAGAATGGCAAGTAAACCAGAAATCCAGAAAGAATGCAAAGAATCCAGAAAAGTTCAAACGTTGGCACTCAACACTCCAGAAATTCAGTGTTTGTTCCTGACAAATGTCCCTCCCCACAGCATCTCCTTAAGTCTCAGCTCCCAGAAGTGCCTTGTGATGAGGGGTGAAGCACTCTCCTCCCAAGTAGCCAGCTCAGTCTGCACTGTTCTCGCCTTCTCTCCACTCTCCGTGCTTGAGGATCAGGAGGAGATGGTCCTTACTCATCTCATGAGCTCTGTCTCTCATGTTTACTGCTTAGCCTCTCTTGGTCATCGTGCCCCCATTCCTCCCTGCCTACAACCTGTCCTAATCCTGAAAGGCCCTGGCTGGCCCTGCTCCTCCCCATTTTCCTCCAAAGCCAACGAAGCCACCCCCTTGATCTCTGTTGGCTCCAGTTGCAGCTCGTCTTCTCCCACAGATTCAGGCTCTGACAGGGGCATGACAGTGGCAATGACAGCCATGTGTCTGGTTCTTGGTGGTCAGAGACCCCATGGCAGACCCAAGAAAAGGTGGATGGATCACATCAAGGAGGACATGAAGGACATAGGCATTGCCCCTGAAGACGCCCTGGATCGACCCAAATGGAAATGACAAGTGGACTCCCATAACGTGGGAGTAATGTTAGGAAGAAGAATCAGTGGAATGACTTGCCTTTAGAAGTTACAAGTGCTTCATCACTGGAGATTTTTAAGAACAGATTGGACAACTATTTGTTTTAAATAGTATAGGGTTTCCTGCTTGAGCCGGGGATTAGATAGAAGAACTCCACAGTCCCTTCCAACTCTATTATTATGTTATTATTCTGTTATTCTATTCATCAAATAAATTTGTTACAACATTTACATCCCACTCTGTTCAACAGTTCTGGGAAGCTAGCATAAAAATACCAGAACCAACAAAAGCAAACAATAATTAAGAAAGTTAAAACTGACAGTAAAATTGAGTAAGATCCAAATAAATATAAAAATGGCCTTTAAATCCAAAATGCATAAATATAAAATATCATGTCTGCTCTTATATTATATATATTATGCCAGTAGCTTTTGTTATGACTTATTATCATTAGTCATAAATAAATTGATTGAAAACACCTAGTCTTTCCAATTTGCAAGTAGAGAACATATTCTTCTGTATGGAAGTATGTCTCTAGCATCTCAATTGGACCAAATTACGAGCAGGATGTTGCAAATCTGTCCTTAACTTTTTTAAAGGGAAATCTTTATCCCTCCCCAAGCTATTTCCCCAATCTAAACATCTCTCTTTACAAAGTGCTAGAAAGAAGCACCAGTTATTATATTTATCTAGAGTGTAAAATATTAAAATCTATTGGAAACAAAGAAGATAAATAAGAACAGTATCTAATTAAATGGCATGTATGAGAGTCCAGCAGTGGCAAAAAGTGTATTCCAAATTATTAATATATTGAAAGTCAGCTCAAGGAGCCACTTTATAAATAGTGCTATAATTTCTGTTTACTCCCAAGATTAGGAGAAAGTTGCAACAAAAAAATTTATCAATAAAATTCAAGATATTTTAATTAAAAGTTTTTTTAAAAAAATACTTCTTGCTTATGCGATTGGGTAGTACCAGAACAAGTCAGAAAATTGCTGTTTTCTAAAGTTTTTGAAGTTTTTCTTCAAAAATCCTTTGAGGCTTAAGCAGTGCTCCAAATATGTAGGAATAACAGCCACACTGTATTTGTCAGGCATCATAAATTTGAAATATGGCTTGAAAAAAAAACTTCAGTTTGGCTCTGCATCAGCGGTGAAATCTGGCTGGATCTACCTGGCTTGCGCGAACCGGTAGCACTGGCGGTGGGAGGCTCTGTCCACCCACCAGGATGTCATTATGTCCTGTTTTTGACCCTCTGTGCATGCACAGAAGAGGCGCGTGTGCACTATGCGTGCACATGCTCCCATGTGCGCCTGTTCCCGAAATGGTAGTGAAGGTAAGTGGAATGCTCTGCATCACTAAGTTTTTTATAAAACAAACCATCAGCTGATCATCACTCCAACCAAATCACAGTTGGGATTGCCTGGTCCTGTTAGGAGGTTCAAACCATTTACATTTATCACTTTACCCTTCACCATATCTAGCCCCTGACAAGACACCTTCATAGACCCTGTTTCAGATCTCACTTGCTGAACTTCATCTAGATTTCTTCTTGTTTACCTAGTTTTCTTTGTTGTTTTCCCTTGGACTAATTATGTTTCTTTCGTGCATTTTTTTCATTTGTTGAATCTGGTATAGCATCATCATAAACACCCTGAGCTTTTGATTGCAGCCAAGTCGAACTTTAAGCAGCTTCTTGACAAAACAACTTTATAGAAAATCTCAGTATTCTTTCAAGCCTAGCTTGGATTTTTCCAAGGAACTCGAAAATAAGGAGATTCTGTCTGTCTGTATTGTTTGCACTCATAAAATAAAATATTTCAGCACAGAAATTGATTTCTAGATTTTTTAAAAATAAAGACTAATTTATAATTATTCACATTTAACATATCTTGAAATTCCAGATTCTTCGTATATATTGAGATTAATGTAGCTGGTATTGTTTACTTAATTTTTAAATGTAACTTTAAAAAGACTTATTTATAGTTATTCACATTTAACATATCTTGAAATTTCAGATTCTTCTTTAAAAAATGTATACTTACATTTTTAAATGTAAGTTTAAAAATTTATTTTTTTAAATGTAAACCATCCCACCCCCTTGACAACTACATTTTAATTTTGTAGGGTAATTTTACATGTAAATTCTTCCAGTGTAAATTTTTATATTAAAACAAACTCTTATATTCTGGGGTTGGGACCAATTTTGATAAAAGAAAGGTAAAACTGAATAGATTTCATTTGGTACTGCAAAATCAAACAGGAATAAAATGTCCAAATGTGCATTCCTTAAGTATATTACTTGTAAACTTGTAGTTTCAGCCTTTCAGTTTCAGCCTTCCATCCGTTTTGTGTAGAATCTTATGCCACTTGTAATCTTTAACAGCCTAAGCTGCAAAATTGAAATTCACATCTCAAATAAAGGAGGCAGGACCAAGCCCGCTCTGCCTCATAATGTAATTGTGGCTTATTCCTTTTGGTGCAGATGAAATGGAAAGCAGTGTGAATTAAATCACAAAGCCATTTTCTGCAATTCTCTGCACTTTGCCTGTGGACCACTCATTTTAGTATTAACCCTGCCTAAACCTAGTTTAAAAAGAATTCTGACAAAGACAGCATAGTAAGGGATAGATAAAATAAACTGTTTGGCACCCCAGTCCTGTGAATTCCTAATGATGGATTCAGAGACAAGTTTGAAATCCAAAGGGGAAGAAATTATCAAAAACACATGCTGAATATTAGCATCTTTGCTATCCATTCTTATAAAATCCATTTTCCTTCATTTTATTCTCCATCAGTCAAGAGAGATGAAGCCTCCCCAGTTGATAAAGTGGGCTTTTCTCTTTTATTAAATGTTTGTATTATGTGTATCTCAGGAAATGATCAGAACGAAAAAAACCCGATCAGAATAAGCAAATATCCAAAGGTTATATATTACTTTCCCTGTGATATACTATCTAACAAGTTGATTGAGCCTGATCCATTCAGCAATCATAGCATAATCAGATCTACTTTCAGAACTGATTATCTGTGCTAGCATTGATTTTCTGACTGCATACATATGCATGGAAATGAGATAAAAGAAGTTCAATGCATTGTGGCATCTTCCTGAGATGGAAGCAAGGAAAGAATTTCTATCTTCAGCAGTTCTTCAATCTTTTGATCTCCAGATGTAATGATCTTCAGTCCCCATGATTCTCAGGAAGGCTTTGGCTCAGTCATCTAGGGCAGTGTTTCTCACTTTAGCTCTAACTGGGGCCTGTGGCAACTCAAAGATACTTTAAGTAAATGTACACTAGATTCTATTTCATTTTTTCCTATAGATTCTGTTGTTGTTGTCTTGCTGATTGTCATTCTGAAACAAGGTTTCCAAGACATGCTTTGTTGAGAAGTCTAATTTTCAGTGGCATACACTTGGATCAGGGGTGAAATGCTACTGGTTTGCACCAGTTTGGGTGAACCGGTACTGATAAAAGCTATCGGTTCATTCGAACCAGTATTTCCAATGATCAGCTGCGCTGCATGATTTATATTCGCTAAAAAAGCAGGAAATCCTGCTTTCTAGCAAATCTAAATCACATGGCACAGCTGTTTCCATCCCTTGCTGTTCTATTTACCTGTTTAGCCTCTTTTTTCTGCATGAAGCATGTGTTTGGTGCAAACTGTGCATGCACACATGCACAGTGTGCATTTGGCACGCACTGCACATGCTCATGTGCGCAGAGTGCTTTGGCACGCACCATGCATGCGCAGGCAGCGAACTGGTGGCAATCCACAGAGGATTTCACCACTGCCTTGGATATATATTGTCATTGTGACACTGTGAACTATTATAGAAATGCTAATAAATATGCTAATATTTATTAATTAATTAATAATATTATATGCTAATAAATATTAATTCATAGATATCCCCCCTCCCCTCCCCCATCTCTCTCTCTTCCTTAATCTCTCTTCAGCTCTGCAGGCTTTGGAAATCCTTGTTTGCATTCTTGCTCCACAGTCACCACAAATCTCACCACTACTTTGGGGTGATCTACATTCAAGTCCCATTTTCCTTCATTTTCACCTGCTGAACTCTGAAAGTTATAAAGGAAAGTAGTCTGTACCAACACCTTATTTACTGGTTTTATAGCCACCAAAAAAAACCAAAACACCGTAGGCTTGGTCACATGGTCTGAAAAGTGTATGGTCAACAATGAATGTAGCGCTTGGATTAGAACAACTTGTCCTCTAAGGAAAACTCTGTATCATTTTCTCTGTATACGTATTTACATAATTCATTCTAGTCTTTAGTTAAGCATTCTTAAACTGTTTGACCCAATTCCCCTTTTCCCAGTTTCAATTCATGCCATTAAATCCCACCCCTCACAACCCCCTCCCCTCAGACTCTGTTGTTTACACAAGAATCTCAGCTGTGGCAGTCCCAAACTGAATCTTGACTCACAAACAAGCAATTACTAATTGTGCCATTATCCCCAGGATACAGGCTCCCTCATACTGTTATTTTGTTTTAGGTATTAATTAGACCTGTTTGAGTCCAATTGGATCCTATTTCGGAAATAAGGTTTTTCTCTTATTCCTTTGTCCCCCCCCCACCCCCCAAAAAAAATTTTTTTACTTCAAAACTGAGTAAGCAATCATTAGGGAGTCAGATTCAACAATTCAGACTCGTTTACATTTCTTTTATATCATAAGAGATTGTGCAAAGATTGCTACCTTGGACTTGAAAAGGGACAAAAAATTCAGATCACTTATATATTTATATATCACCTATGTATTTATTATAATTATAACGTAAAAGGCGTACGATAATATGTATGGAAGCTCATGTATATAATGTGATTCTGCTAGTAAGAAAAGTTATATGTAATTATACCACAACATAAATTTTCAAGAAAATTCAGCTCCTAATATTTTAATTTCTTAATGATTATTTATTTATTGGCTTCCAGATTTGTTTAAGCTTATTTTATGTATATATTTACGTTTAAATCTACATAAATGAAGGATCTGTCAATTAAAAGAATAATTCATGGATCCATAAACTATGGCTCAGAGCCTAAACTGAACCCTTTTGCTTCCAGATAATCAAACAGTTTCAGCCTATCATCGTGCATCGAGGAAGTAAAGATCTCCCTTGTTCTTGCCATCTGGAACCCTTTCGCCGAAGATCTGAAACCTGGCTTATATGTGCAATCTGTTGTTTGTTGTTAAAGAAGTGCCCTCTAACACCATCATAATGAATCTGGGCATTTAAGCTAAAAGATAATTTATTGGACAAATGTATACCTATAATCTTAGCAGGTGGCAGAATCTGCAGCTTTTCCTCAGGCAAAAATCTCACCAATATCACTGATAGTTCTTAAAATGAATGAAAAATGCCCCTCCAGAGAGTGACTGGCCCATAGTCATCCAGCTGGCCTTTATGTCTAAGATAGAACTAGAACTCACAGTCTCCTGGTTTCTAGCCTACTAGACCAATTTTTTTTCTAGCCTACTAGACCAACACTGGAAATTTTTAAGAAGATGTTGGGTAACCATTTGTCTAAAGTGGTGTAGGGTTTCCTGCCTGGGCAGGGGGTTGGACTAGAAGACCTCCAAGGTCCCTTCCAACTCTGTTATTCTATTTCTAAATTGGCTCAAATATATACTGTGTTTCCCTCAAAATAAGACCCTGTCTTATATTTTTTTTGAACCGTGAAATAAGCGCTCCGCCTTATTGCCATGCACTCAAAAGCCCGATTGGGCTTATTATCAGGGGATGTCTTATTTTGGGGAAAACAGGGTAATACATCTATAACTAACTATAACTAATGTATGGTTATATACATAATATAGTTATATATTATAATTAATATATAATTCTCTTCTCATCCATATGTTTCAGTGGTGGGTTGTTCCTGGTTTGCACCCGTTCATAAGAACCGGTAGTAAAAATTTGTAGTAGTTCGGAGAACCGGTAATAACATTGGCTGGCCACGCCCCTGAACCAGTCCCTGGCCCGGTTGCCGCTCGCTTATTCCTCCCACCTCATCAGAGCCTTTTTTTTTTTTAACTTTTAAAAGCATTTTCTCTACAACCTCTTCGGCTGAAAAAATGCTTTTAAAAGTAAAAAAAAAAGCCTCTGATGATCGCGCAGCTCAGCTGGGATCGTCAGAGGCTTTTAAAAGCATTTTTTCTACAACCTCTTCAGCCAAAGAGGTTGTAGGGCAAAAAAGGCCTTTAAAAGCCTCTGGCAATCCCAGCTGAGTTGCCTGATCGTCAGAGGCTTTTAAAAGCATTTTTTTCTGCAACCTCTTAAGGTTGTAGAAAAAAATGCTTTTAAAAGTAAAAAAAAAAAAAAGTTGGCCATGCCCACCTAGTCACATTACCCCCCACCAAGCCACACCCACAAAATAAGCCATGCCCACAGAACCGGTAGTAAAAATTTTAGAACCCACCCCTGCTATGTTTGGTATGTGTCTGGTGTCCTCTAACAGGGGCCTGGGAGTTTGAGGGTTCTTATCTGTTCCTAGAGTTCTTCTGGACAGAGAGCTATAATGTTGGTCCTGGGATCTGTTGAAGCCAATATCCCAGTTTAGGAGTCATATCCCCAGTGCCATGCCACTACCTGAAAATCTTGGAAGTTGTTTTCCAACACATCCAAAGTTCCAGTTTGGGCAAAGGGCATTTTTCTGTTTTGCAAAAGTTTTGTGTTTGTTTATTGAAGCAGTTTTATCTGAATCTTCAGCTGGCAAAACTCCCAGATGTATTCTACATAAAATAAATTGCAATATATCATAAAAATAATAATATAACAGCATTAAGATTTCTATTTACACATCCTCAAGAGTTGTCATAGTGATCAATATGACAAAACTATGTCAGTAAAAAAATCATTAATCATTTTTTTCATTAAGGAAAAATCCAAAGACACTCTATCACTATAATTTTATCAAGATTACATGAGTCCCAAAGTCACAAGCAAGTTTTTTGTTCTCCAGCATAATAGTACATCATAACAATCCTTTTAAATCCTCCTAATATACAATAATGTGACTGTGGAGTATTTAATTCCATGGAGATTTAAGGTACTGAACCTATGGGAACTACAATTCTTAAGTATGAAATGGGAAATTAATATATTGCAACAATGACATGCTGCCAAAAAAAATCCCCAGAGTTAAATAACTAAGTTGTTTTATTTACATAGTACATAAACTGAAATACAATGGGAGACAGGGATCTCTCCATAATAATGAGTTGATTTCCTCCCCAGTTATAGAGTGACATTTTCATCATTAATTAAGAATAGCTTTGTGATTAGTTTATAATCTGTATTTGTGCTCAACACACTGCAAAATCCGCTGAAAGAAAACTGGGGAAACCACTGACTTGCTGGATTTATATTCCATTTTTATTCTTTTTACCAACAACTTAAAGCAGCAAATATATCTAATATTCTTTCCTTCTTTGAATTTCCTCCCTAGGTGAGTTGGGCCTAAAGTCACCCAGCTGATTTTCATGCCTAAAGTGGGACTAGAACTCATTATCTTCTGTTTTCTATCCTGGTGCCTTAATCACTAGACCAAGCTGGTTCTATATGTATCTTTTACATATATCCCTACAACTGCAGCATACAGATGCATACAACATTATTTTGGCAGAACACAAAACTTGGGTTCTGTCTATACTATTAATAGTCATAAATAGCTCTTTTAAATTGGCCTCTGATATGTACATTCTCACTTTTACTGGAAGTGAAAGGGTCTGTTAAGAAAAAGAATGTTCAATAAAATCATTATTTGTCATAATGGTGTGTTACAATGAAATGAAATCCAGAGATAATTATTTTCCCATATCACTATCCAGAATTAATCCAAGCTAATAAAAGATTATTGCTTATAAACTGAGCAATGCCTAATCACACAATTTATTTATTTTTTGTTTGTTCAATTTCTATGGCCTCCCATGCGCAGACTCTGGGCAGGTTAAAGTTCAGAAATAAATTACAATTAAACATTAAAAAAACCATTTTAAGGCAATAAAACCAATAAAAAACATCAAACCAGTAAAAACATTAAAAACATCCAATTCAAGATGCACAAGAGCTCATTAGCAATAAAGCCAGGAAACGGAGCCCTTGGGACATTCAGGGCTCCAGGCTCAGGAACATAAACCGGTTTTTAAGGCTTACAAAAAGGCTAACAGAGTTGGGGTCATTCTGATCTCCAAAGGAGGATATTCCATAGAGCAGGGACCACTATAGAATTACATTTCATGTTTGTCCAGTGCTGGGATTCAAATTTTTTTACTACCGGTTCTGTGGACGTGGCTTAGTGGGTGTAACGTGGCTTGGTGGATGTGCTTGGTGGGCGTGGCAGAGGAAGGATACTGTAAAATCTCCATTCTCTCCCCACTCCAGGGGAAGGTTACTGCAAAATCCCCATTTCTTCCCGATCAGCTGGGATTCGGGAGGCAGAGAATAGATGGGGGCAGGGCCAGTCAGAGATGGTATTTGCTGGTTCTCCGAACTACTCAAAATTTCTGCTACCGGCTCTCTAGAACTGGTCAGAACCTGCTGAATACCACTTCTGCGTTTGTCATAAGCTAACTACAATATAAATTAGTCTCTTTCTTTCTCTTTCTCTTTCTCTCTCCCCTTTGTGTGTGTGTGTGTGTGTGTGTGTGTGTGTGTGTGTGTGTGTGAGAGAGAGAGAGAGAGAGAGAGAGAGAGAGAGAGAGAGAGAGAGAGAGAGAGAGAGAGAGAGAGAGAATGCACTAAAGAAAAACATATTTTTAAAAAAGAGAACACCTTTTCTCTTTGATAGTATCTTTAGGGTTTTGAGGATGGCTTGCCTACTGATGCTGAATCTCAGATGTATCATCATCTGACATTTCTCCATGGTCTCTATTGGTAGCTCTATTTTTGTCTCTGTGGACAATTTGAAATTCCTTCTCAGCGTGAAATAAGGAATGATTTAGGCAGACAGAGAAACGATTCATTATTAACCTTGTTATATTTCTGGGTTGCATTCTCTCCACCCTTTCTAATTATTGTATTCTACTTCCCAGCTGATTTGGAGGTTTTTTCCAACCTCCAACCCTTGACGTTCCAAACCATGCTATATTTTCAAGGGTGTTTTGTGATTCTCCCTGCAGAATTTTTAAAAAAGACATTATTTGTACTTCTGCAAACTGCATGATTCCTCAAGTCTGTCATGATCTCTCTTCTGAGCATGAAATCTCTTTTTTTTTTTCCAGCTCCTCTAACCTTCAAGATCTAAACTCAAGGTTATATTCCTTCAATATACAGTAAATCCAGATCTTTTTTCATTTTTTATTTTTTGTGAATGAGTGAATGGTGTTGATAATTTATCATCATCCCCATAACACTGTTCTATTGTGCCAATAGCCTTCTATTTATAAGAAGAATTCTCACAAGAATACCTCAGAAAACATTTTTTTTTAAAAGTTTCTCAGAAATGCCTTCCTGTTCATAATATGGCACTGTGGATTATTCACGCCCAAAAAGATTGAGGTTGGACAATATTAAACTTCCAAGATCCTCCAGATGGTTAAATAAAATGAAAATATACTGCTTATTACTTCAGCTCAGAACCCTGCATAAGTTGCTACCTAACCAATCAACAGAGTCCTTCGCTCAATAGCTTCCTATTCCAATGAGCCGTGGTGGCGCAGTAACTGTGCAGTAACTGCAGGCTACTTCTGCTGACTGCTGAAATCTAACCAGGCTCAAGGTTGACTCAGACTTCCATCCTTCCGAGGTGCGTAAAATGAGGATCCAGATTGTTGGGGGTTGACTCTGTAAACCACTTAGAGAGGGCTGTAAAGCACTGTAAAGTGGTATATAAGTCTAAGTGCTATTGCTATTACTATTTGGAAACCATCTTCACTGAGCCTGATTCATTTTCCTTAGGGCTAACCCTTACTTCACGGGGAGCCCTTACTTCACGGGGCTAACCCTTACTTCACGGGGAGCCCTTACTTCACGGGGCTAACCCTTACTTCACGGGGAACAAGAGATCAGAAATCTTAGAACAGAAGAAGACAACAGAAATTAAACAAAAGTAGGAAATGCATTTACCCCCTCATCACCCTGAAAAGAGAAAAAGGAAAAGGAGAACTGGGAGGCTTGCCAGATGTAAAAGGTGCAAGAGGAATTCCAATGACAGTTTCATTTTCAGCATTAGATTGCTATGGAAAAGCCATCAGTGAAAAGAAATGAATTTGAATAAACTGAGGTAGCCTGGGTCTTGGATGATGTCATGTGTGCATTTTCACCTGTCACACTGCCTCATTAGATTTGTAGTCTTGAATCTTACATGCAGAGTTTCTGCCACAAGCACATTTTGCTCATTAATGCAGTATATCCTGGCACCAATAATTTTAAAGCTAGGCCACCACTGAACTAATCCTTTCCTTAGCTAAAAAGACAAAATAATGAGAACTGAAATTAAAGTAGATAGTTTGCTGGGGAAAATGCTAAAATGAAACATTGGTGGGCACAAAGCAATGATTCTCAACCTTTTATTTCCTGCAGATTACTACATCCTTGTCAAAAATTTTCAAGGAGTGTCATACAAGCTAGAGGTCAACTATGTGGTATGTGCAAGCCCAGTGGAACAGTATCTATAGTATAGATATAGTATAGGTATGTGCAAGCCCAGTAGAACAGTAATTCCCTATAAATTTTTAAAGCTCACAAGTCCACATAGTTGCTTTATGTCATAAGATTTAGGTTAATGCCAGAAATCTTGCAAAACTTTCGGTCTGAATACAAAAATCTTGAAATAGAATAGAACTCTTTATTGGCCAAGTGTGACTGGACATACAAGGAATTTGTCTCTGGTGCATAAGCTCTCAGTGTACAGGCAAACAACATAGTGATAAGTCATAGTTCATAAATCATAAGATACAAACAAGTGATAAATCATAAGATACCAATAGGAGAAGGTAGAAGGAAAGATGAGAAGATGAGAAAGATGAGAAAATGACAAGGATAATACCAATAACAGCCCTACTATTTGGGTAAATATCCTTAGACACAAGACAGTGCTGTGGGAATTAGGTGGTTAGCAGAGTGATTGGCATGTAGGAAGAAACTATCTTTGTGTCTAGGTGTTTCGTCATGTAATGCCTTATAGCAGTGTCCTGAGGGAAGAAGTTGAAACAGTTTATGTCCAGGATGTGAGGGGACTGTAGATATTTTCTCAGACCTCTTTCTACTTCATGCCATATACAGGTCCTCAATAGAAGGCAAGCTAGTTGCAATTGTTTTTTTCTGCAGTCCTAACTATCCATTGAAGTCTGTACCTATCCTGTTTGGTTGCTGTGCCAAACCAGACTGCTATAAAGGTATAAAGACAGACTCAATAAAGTTGGGAAGCATCAAGTTTGACTGATCTTTTAATTTAAAAAAAAAAACAAATTGTTCCCTGCACTTGCCTTTGCAGTTCATGGACATGTGTCACTTGGCCTATTTTCTAGTCTTTAGTCTAGTCCCTGTTTCTGTGGCTCTTCTTTGAATTCTCGTTGCTGGTTTCTTATTCTTCAAGCATGAAAAAGGAAAATAAATAATATGTCAACAACTGTCTCCATCTCTTCTTATATCTATTTCTTTGCTATGCTTTGCTATGCTCTTTTAAAAATGCATTGCCGTGAACACCCAAAACTAGAACATTGATTTTTATTAATAATTCTGACTTATTTTACTTAAAGATGATCTCCTACGTGAATTCTTGAAACAAATTCACCTTTAAAGCTTGGAGTTGTAACAGTTTTTACACAGAGATGTCACACAATTCTTTGAAGTTTTTCCTCAAACAAATAAGCAGGAGAGTTCATTTCCCACTAAAATGAAGAATGGATAGTTCAACTAAGCTAACAACAATGTTGTGGTTTTCTTAGAGAAGTAGAAAAACCTGTTAATCTCAAAAAGTCATGGAAATTTGGCTAGCATTTGTATAAGAGTACAGCCTACTAAATTAAACAGGAAAGCTGTTACTTTAATTTATTGAGAAAGATGAAATCCCTAATGTGTATTTTGCCCAATTTTGGGAAAAACTGGGAATTTTAGGTTACAGTTTCTACAGAACACTTGGGGGAAAAAAGTTAACATAACACAATAATTGAAATGCATTGATTGATATCTGCTCCTAATTATCTGCTTTGCAAAAATAGATATTTGAAGATCTGTAGTCATGAGGAAATATAGTTCTCTTTTCAGCAAGAAAATGGGCCTCTGAGCATGTCTTGGAAATTAGCCTCCTGACTGAAGCAGTGGAGTTGATCTAATCCAACTGCTTCAGAGGGATACTTTCATTGATTTTTTTTTTTCATCAAATTGCTCTTCATATGTTACATTGAGCAAGTCTGAAAGAAAACTCCAAATCTTAATCAACAAATGCTCTGTCTTACAGATTGGCAAAAAAAATCAGAACACAAAATACAAGCTGGGCAGATATGACCTAACAGACGACCCTCACTCTGTCAAAGACCTTGGAGTACTCATCTCAAATGATCTAAGTGCCAGAGCTCACTGTAACACATTGCTAAAAAAGCATTAAGAGTTGTTAACCTAATCTTGCGTAGCTTCTTCTCCGGTAATATTGAACTGCAAATTAGGGCATACAAAACTTTTGCCAGACCAGTTCTTGAATACAGTTCATCTGTCTGGAACCCACACTGCATATCGGACATTAATACAATCAAACGAGTCCAGAGATATTTCACAAGAAGAGTCCTCTAATCCTCTGCTCACAACAAAATACCTTATGCCACCAGACTTGAAATTTTGGGCTTAGACAACTTAGAACTTCGCCGTCTTAGGTCTGACCTAAGCGTAGTACATAAAATCATCTGCTACAATGTCCTACCTGTCAATGAATACTTCAGCTTCAACCAAAACAATACAAGAGCACACAATTGATACAAACTCATGGTAAACCGATCCAAAGTAGGCTGAAGAAAATACGACTTCAGTAACAGAGTTGTTACTGAAGAATGGAATTAGAACTAGTGGAACTAGTGGAATGCACTACCTGACTTTGTGGTTTCTTCCCCAAAACTCGAAAACTTTAACCTTAGACTGTCTACTGTAGACTTCACCCCATTCCTAAGAGGTCTTTAAGGGGTGTGCATAAGTGCACCAGCATGCCTACCATCCCTGTCCTAATGTTTTCTTTTATTCGTATCCATTTCATGTATTTATAATTATGTTTACACTTGTATCTGTCATAAAATACATGCTTGACGAAAAATACAAATAAATTAAAAAAAATTAAAAAGGGGATATCTGCGTCCTTGGGATGTCATCTAAGAAGTGACACCTCCTCCTTGGTGGTGACAATGGCTTTGCTACAGAAAAAGTCTATTGGGAATTGCTCCCTCCTGCTTCCTTTTGGATTTACTTGAAGTGGGGAAACAATGAATTCTGTCCACAGGTGTAATTTTGGTAATTGTGCCAATCAGGAAATGGGCTAGGGTTCTAGATTTAAGCCACCAATCCTTGTTAACAACTACCTGTGTATAGTGTTTGTCATATACAGACTGTTTTCAATTTACAACCTTTCATTTTGTTCAAAATCAGAACAGCATTGAAAATAGTGACTTATGACTGATTCTCACAACCGTTGCAGCCTCCCCATGGTCACGTGATGAAAATTCAGGCACTTGGCAACTGGCATGTACCATGTTTTCCTGAAAATATGACCTATCCCGAAAGTAAGTCCTAACTTGATTTCTACATGTGTGCCCAATATAAGTCCTACCCCCAAAATAAGCCCTAATTAAGACCCCCCTGCCCACTCCAGGGTGCACGGGTAAAAATTAAGCTAGGGTGGGGATGGGGGAGGTGGAGCTGCTCTATTACTTACCTTTGGACAGTTGCAGCCAGGCCTCGCACACCCCAACACCTGCCTTGCTGGTCCATTTCTTCTGCAGACAGCAAGGCTTTCCTGAAGGCCTCTGCAGCCGATAACAGAGTTCCGGATCGATCCAGAGCTCTGTTATCAGCTGCAGAGGCCTTCAGGAAAGCCTTGCTGGCCTCAGAAGAAGTTCCTGAAGGCCTTTGACCGTGAAAAGGAGGCCAGGGGCAATGCACGCAAGTGAGGTGAGTCAGTGGATGATACCACCACCCCAGAAAATAAGACCTGGTGCCATTTTGGGTGGCAAAAAAATTAAGACAGTGTCTTATTTTCAGGGACACATGGTATTTACAATGATTGCAGCATGTGATTTGCAACCTTCCGACCTAGCTCCTGACAAGCAAAGTCGTAAGATTTGCTTAACAACTGCATGACACAATTAGCAACCATCATGATTTGCTTAACAATCATGGCAAAAAAAGTCATATAATCAAGTATGACTTACTTAATGACCGCCTTGCTTGGCAATGGAAATTCTGGTCCCAGCTGTGGTTGTATGTTGAAGATTTTTGCTCTTGAACAGGATGGGCAAACTGGTGCCTCCAAATGTCTTGGACTGTAATTTTTATCATATTCAAGCATGGCTAATAGCATGGGATTCTGGACTGTATTTGAACATTTCTGAAAGATATCAATTTGCCTTTTATAGGAGAGCAAAGTATGTTTTTACCACTATTTATTAATAGCCATTTGATTTGAGGACTGAAAGTTCAACCCCTTAAATAACATGTGTGAAAATACAGAATCACATTTTGTACATTCAGTGCAATTAATGGAGCAATGCGTCAGAAGTTTTTGTCTGTTCATCTTGGTCTGAGAGTATTTTGGTACTTTTTGGAACAGTAGATACATTCCACAAATCCATAAAACTCTTTCAATATTTCGTTCTTTAATAAAGATAAAACTACACATTCCATTTTCCTATTGTACGAAGGAAGGTAAATTCTAGAAGAAAATTAAAAGAGTAGTCCTGGAATGAAAAATATTTGGAAAGTTGGTCACAATTCACTGCCAATTAAAATATGATTTTCTCTGATTCAGGGTTGGCGTTTTGGTTTTGTTGTTTTTTTATATTTTTCACATCGGTTTTTCGAAAGGCACTTAACAACCATCATTTTTTTCTTATGAATTCACTTAGGGAAGCATCTAAGCTTCTTAAGAAAGTGTGTCTTCTTCATGGTTATGCAGAATAACCTTGTTGTTTGCTGTACTGCTGAAAAACTCCCAAATCCTACTGTTAGTAATGGACTAACTTTTGTGAATGCAGACATGGCAAGGCAAAAAGAAACATCTCAAATAATATGCCTTTCAGAGAATGAAGGTAAGTTTTTGATATGATCAGACTGAGGAAGCTGAGAATTTAAGGGACATTTCATCTTATGTATTCCTGATACTTTGTTTCATAATAACATCCACATTTTATACTGTATATTTGATGCTGAATACACTGAAAAAGACCATGACAATTATTCTACAGGTTTGACAGGCACGGATTGAACGTAAATCTATCAGAAATAGCTTTCTTCCCTAGCTGACATTTACACAAAGGTTTTTTTTTAAATTATTTTATTTTATTTTATTTTATTAAATTTTTATACCGCCCTTCTCCTGCTGGACTCAGGGCGGTGAACAGCCAAAAATAAAAACATCACATACAAAATTTAAAATTTTTAAAAGAATTAAACAAATTTTGGCCCAATAAATTTAAAACACCCCAACTAAAATCAATTTACAGTTAAAAATATCTAAGGGGGGATTAAGCCAGCCCAGCTTGATGAAATAAAAAAGTTTTAAGGGCACGGTGAAAAGCACGGAGATCTGGTATCCTACGTATCTCCGGGGGCAGGGCATTCCAGAGGGCAGGTGCTGCCACAGAGAAGGCCCTCCCCCTGGGGGTCGCCAGCCGACATTGTCTGGCCGACGGCACCCTGAGGAGTCCCTCTCTGTGGGAGCGTACTGGCCAGTGGGAGGCTATCGGTGGCAGAAGGCAGTCCCGTAAGTACCCAGGCCCTAAGCCATGGAGCACTTTAAAGGTGGTAACCAACACCTTGAAGCGCACCTGGAAGACCACCGGAAGCCAATGCAATACATTTTTCACTGTATTATATCACATCTTAGACCAGATGTAAAGATAATCCTTACCTTATTACTGTATGAAAATGTATCCCATATATACTTAATTCTGAAACAAGCATACTCTTTTATGAACAGAACTCAGCAACCATGAGAAACATGGAAGGGTTAAATGCTGGATGGCAGTTCTATGGACTGAGAATCTCTGTAGACATTTTCCTGGATGAAAGTTCTTTCGAAGATAAGCAATTCAAGCATATAAAATCTTTTCTGTACTCTCCGTACTAAAGCCCAACATAATCCAAAGAACACATCAATAGCTTAAAGATGCAAGTTTAAGCATGATTTTCTTTTGATTTTTTTCATTATCTGTCATCAAACTGTTATCAATTTTTAATGACCACAGAAATAGATTTTCTCCAGGATAAATTGTTCACCCCATGGTCCTTTGGTCTTCCAATGGTTGACCTGTTGCCACTGTAATTGAGACCATGGATGTAAATTTGCAGCCTGTCAAGATCAGTACAGATGAATCACCAAGATCATTACTAACTCTGAGATTTCAAAGGGAAACTCTGTTTTTGAATCAATGTTCTCATTTATCTCTTTTCAAACTATCCAACATCTTTCTGGATGCAGGTATGACCTAGTTGCCCTTTCTGACTGTGACGTGTCACTGTCTTTTGTTCTCTCTGTTTCTCTCCCTCCCTCCCTCCCTCCCTCCCTCCCTCCCTCCGTCCCTCTCTCTCTCTCTCTCTCTCTCTCTCTCTCTCTCTCACACACACACACACACACACACACACATTTATATGATGTTAAATTCCTTAATTGCATTGCCTTATGAGTTCCTGAAAATGTTTCTGCTGTTTGCAATAGTGTAGTTTTATATGCATTTTGCTGGGCAAACACAGTGAGTACAGCAGTCCACTGCAACAGTCTGCAAGTTTCGAATGCCTTATCAAAACTATAAATATTACTGAGAAGAATATTGCCCAGCTATTGAAAAATTAATATCTAGTATCCTTACCGACTCCAAAGATGTCTTATTTCTGTATATACTTCCAAAACCATACTACTGAGAATAGCAGCTAATGTATGTTGCTGTCTGGTGTTTTCTTTATCAGTAGCAAAGAAATCTTCTTATGCCCTCCATTAAGTTATCTGGATAATATAAAGGAAAACAGATAAACTCTAAAAATAGAAGATGAAGATAAAGCAGCATCAGAACATGATACTCAAGAGAAAAAAAGGAGATGAGCTGTAAAGAGAAAGCATGCATTTAAAACTGGGGAAAAAAGAGAAAAGAAAAAAAAAGAAAACCTTCAGTTGGTTTTGAAAAGACCATAATGTAATTCACAGCTGAACTTTTAGAGGGAGCATATCCACTTAGAGGGCCACCCATTAAAGTTTTTTTTCCCTCCATCCTCTTCCAGTCCCAAGAAAATGAGATTACAAGAGTCGACCTGTGCAGGGAGACATGTGAAGTGAAGCAATTTTTCAAACAGCAATAGCAATAGCACTTAGATTTATATAACACTTTTACAGTGCTTTACAGCCCTCTCTAAGCGGTTTTACAGAGTCAGCATATTGCCCCCAACAATCTGGGTCCTCATTTTACTGACCTTGGAAGGATGGAAAGCTGAGTCAACCTTGAGCTGGTGAGACTTGAACTGCTGGCAATTGGCAGTCAGCAGAATTAGCCTGCAATACTGCATTCTAACCACTGCACCACCATGGCTCAAAAATCTAAGCAAAACCTTTCCTTTCTGGGCCAGTTATTTGAAACAAACAAACAAACAAACAAAAAACATGAAAAGAAAGAAATTCAGAATATATGGACATGGCTTCAAAAATAGCAATGACACTTAGACTTATATACCGTTTCACAGTGCTTCACAGCTCTCTCTAAGCAGTTTACAGAGTCATCATATTGCCCCCAACAATCTAGGTCCTCATCTTACTGACCTCAGAAGGATGGAAAGCTGAGTCAACCTTGAATATCATCCCTTTCCCTTTTTCATTCCTCTTTCTTTAGTACATATATCCAACCATTCCCATTCCATGAATATATGCATTCAGACAAGACATACTTGTACTAGAGGTGGGTTTCAGCAGGTTCTGACCAGTTCTGGAGAACCGGTAGGGGAAATTTTGAGAAGTTTGGAGAACCGGTAGTAAAAATTCTGACTGGCCCCGCCCCCATCTATTCTCTGCCTCCCAAGTCCCAGCTGATTGAGAGGAAATGGGGATTTTGCAGTAACCTTCCCCTCTGTTCTGCCCCAGCTACGACCCCAAAGAACGCAGCACACACAAAGTCTGTACAAACCTTAGTTTACTAAATTAAATCAGTTTTTTTTTTCAAACAAAGGCTGTTAATTAACTTTCTTAACAGCCTACAAGAATCCAAAGAATAAATAATCGTAATCTTACTATGGTTGGCAGAAAGCCCAGAAGCAATTTGCAGAGAACTAAGATCAAGACGCGAAGGAGAGTGAACGAAGTTGTTCCCTGCAAATTCCCTCAGTCATCGTCCTTCCTTAAATAGGCTAAGGGCCAATTAGCCCCAAGCCTTACTCTCGAGGAGACCTCCTTCTGAGGAGCCACTTCTGCCTTTTGGCAGCTCTGCGCACCCATGCATCGAGAAGAGGCTCCTCCTCTTCTTCCTCTTCACTTATGGGAACTTCTGGAGGTTCTGAAGGTCCTGGCTGAATCCCCACCTCTGGCACCACATCTTCTCCAGCCTCCTCATTGTCTGACTCGAGTGCCAGCTGCACAGGCTGCTGGCGTAGCACCACACCAGCCTCCTCACTGTCAGAATCAGCTACTAGCTGCACAGGCCGCATACGGGCCACAACACCCTGGAGTGGGATGGGAATGGAGATTTTATAGCATCCTTCCCCTGCCATGCCCACCAAGCCATGCCATGCCACGTCCACCAAGGCACACCCACAGAACCGGTAGTAAAAAATTTTGAAACCCACCACTGATATGTACCCATCCAAACTTATAAGAACTTGTTCTTCTTCTTCCATGGTAACTTGGCCAAACACTGCTGGAAATGCTGAGGGAAGAACTGCATTTGTAAGTAACATTAATGCAGGCACAATGTTTTCCATAAGCCTTCTATCACTGTGTGCTAAAGCTCTTCTTGGCTATAATTCTTGGATATCAAGAATTGTGGATTTTCCAGGCATGTGGATTGGTTAAAAGAATAATTATACATTTTTGGAAGACAACTTCTGCACTTGATTTGCAACCATGGGTTGTTTGTCAATATCTGAATTGTCACCTTGACAAGGAAGCAGGGAAGTAAAATGTTCAATATAGCCAAGTCTGGGGTATTTTCTTCTTTTTATAGTGTACTCACCATTGCTAACATTGTGCAATGCATGTTTGTTCTTTGCTTGATCCATTTATTCTCATAAAATAATGGGAAAAATGGTGTATTCTGCAATCAGTTGAGAAGGAAGCAGTAATTTAGGGGGATTTAGGCAAATACAATGGGCAGCATTTAAGGTTTCTATGAATTACCTATACTGTTTTGTACTGAATATTAAAATCATGAAGTTTTTTTTTTATGGGTTTGAACATTACTAGAAAAAGTAATACGTATTTGTACTGTTTTCAGGTTATCATTTCAATAATAATTGAAAGTATACATTGAAATATGAAGTTGAGCAACATACCATTCTGTTGTGATTAAGAAATCTTCAAAGAAAACAAAGCTTGTTTTTCAAAGTGTTGGAAAAACAAGCTTTTACAGCAAAATGATACAGTTCCTTGTCACCCCAAGCGTTGAACTGGGAGATTATACCATCTCCCGTCACAAAACCTCAAGGTCTTTTTGAACCATGTAACCACCTGAAGCAAGCTTCCGAAGATTAATGCTGTAATGCTTGGAGACTTATTCCAATGAAAGCTCTTGAGAGCCTGTTCCACTGCAGCTTAAGGTTATAGGCTGATTCAGTTGACTTCTCTTGTCTTTTCACAGCTAGCAGTGACCTGGAGCAATTCAGAATACACGTGTGCCAATCAAAACAAAACCAAACAAATCCTCCACGTATTTAAAATTCAAAAGAATATTTCTGAAGGGCGGTGGGGAAGAAGCATTTTCTGGTTTGAAATAGGGAATAAAACATCTTCCAGGAAAAAAAAAATCTTTATTATTCAAAAAGATTTGCTTTCACCTTTATTCTTTTCTTAAACAAGGTTTAGGAAACTTGATTAACATGAATGTGCAATGAAATTCATTTTGTCCATTAGGCCCAGAGGGGATACATAAGAAGCAATCGACAAAGAACACTTAGTTACAAAGGGTTAGGGAGCTGAAAAGGATAGTCATAATTTCCCAACACTGTAAAACAATGTTCAGAAAGTGTTTCTCATGGTATTGTTCTTTAATAAGATTATATATACCAAAACCCACACTAGTTATTGGAAAACAACGTTGTTTGTATTTTTTTTTCCTGCCCCAAAGCCACTGAGACACAGAGATAATTACACGATCAGTTTTAGTTAGGGCAAGAGGGGAAAAAGGAAGGAATACTTAAGTTTTATTGTAAATATTTCATTTAATCATTTAAGCTGGTGTTTATTATTACTTAAGAATAACATGTTTTTACATGTTTTTACAATCACAGTTGAGCCCCAAAATTTATGTTGCTAAGTGAGATGTTTGTTAAGTGAGTTTTGCCCCATTTTATGACCTTTCTTGACAAAATTGTTGAGTGAATCGCTGCAAGTTGTTAAATTAGTTACATGGTTGTTAAGTGAAATTATTTATTTATTTTATTTATTAGTCATATTTCTATGCCGCCCACTCTCCGAGGACTCTGGGCGGCTTACACCAAAGACAGTATACTAAATAGCATATTGCCCCCAACAATCTGGGTCCTCATTTTACCCACCTTGGAAGGATGGAAGGCTGAGTCAACCTTGAGCCGGTGAGATTTGATCCGCTGATCTAGCAGTCAGCTGAAGTAGCTGCAGTACTGCACTCTAACCACTGCGCCAACTCGGCTCTCAGTGAATCTGGTTTCTCCATTGATTTGGCTTGTCAGAAGGTCATTAAAGGAGATCAAATGACCCTGGGACACAGCAAACATCATAATTATGAATCAGTTGCCAAGTGTCTGAATTTTGATCACATGACCATGGAAATGTAGCAACAGTTGTAAGTGTGAAACAATGGCCATGAGTTACTTTTTTCAGTTCCTTTGTAACTTCGAATGGTCTCTAAATGAACGATTGTAAGTCGAGAACTATCTGTACTAATATTAAACATTAATGAAGTGCCTTAAAATTTGATTGTGAATAGAAAAGTCCATTTAACAGACTGGATGCCTGTTGTGGCCCGTACACGGCCTGTGTAGCTAGTAGCTGATTCAGACAGTGAGAAGGCTGGTGTGGTGCTGCGCCAGCAGCCTGTGCAGTTGGCACTCGAGTCGGACAATGAGGAGGCTGGAGAAGATGTGGTGCCAGAGGCGGGGATTCAGCAGGGCCTTCAGAACCTCCAGAAGCTCCTTTAAGTGAAGAGGACGAAGAAGAGGAACCTCTTCTCAATGCACGAGCGCGCAGAGCTGCCAAAAGGCAGGAGTGGCTCCTCAGAAAGAGGTCTCCTCAAGAGTAAGGCTTGGGGTTAATTGGCCACTTACTTAGCCTATTTAAGGAGGAACACAGACTGAAGCAATTTGCAGGGAACAACTTCATTCACATACCTTCGTGTCTTTTCTTGCTTATCTTATCAGCTTCCTACAAATTGCTTCTGGGTATTCTGCCAACCACAGTAAGCTTTCAGTATTATTCTTTGAATTCTTGGCGGCTGATAATGCAGTTAATTAACAGCCGTTGTTGTAAAAAACTGGTTTATTTAATAAACTAAGGTTTGAACGGACTTTGTGTGTGCTGCGTTCTTTGGGGTCCGTAGCTGGGGCAGAACAATGCCACAGGTTATCCACTCTGCAGTAGTGGGCTGATGCCGGTTAAGACCAGTTCAGGTGAACCGGTAATTGCGACCTGCGGGTACTGCCCACCCATCTGGGTGTAATCCCGTCCTATATCGCTGTGTTTTGTGACGCCGCACGCATGTGTGGATGCATGCGCACATGCACACTGACACTTCCGGTTTCTGGGCGAACTGGTGATTACAGTATGTGACGCCCACCCTACCTTCTATCTGAAGCCCTCACTGCTATTGGAAAGATCCTGAAAGGCTCAAGGTTGACTCTGCCTTCCATCCTTCTGAGGCAGGTAAAATGAGGACCCAGACTGTTGGGAGCAATATACTGCTAGAAGAATTAGTTTGAGATGAAAGGTCACAGACTCCAGCAAAATATCCTTTAGAATTTCCTAATTGACTGCTATTCTGGACACTCTTTTTAGGTATAAAACCAAGTCCCAAGAGTTTCTGCTGGAGATCACAGCATGACATTTTATAATGTTTAATGCAAGCATTGCAGTTCACTGTTCTCTTTCATCACTGAACAGAATATTATGTTCTGAAAGAAGTCACCTTCTGCTTAATGGTGTGAATGAATTAATACGCACATCAGTTGGAGGAGAGGAACAAGCAGATGTGTAAGAAGCAACAGAACGTGAATTTTCTGCAGTCGAGAAATCCATTAACAGAGTTACACAGATTACAGCATGAAACCAAAAAAAGATGTCAGTTAACATTAACCTTTATTTAATGTAACTGCTATAATTGTAAAACTTTTTTTAAAAAATGGTGCCCTATAGATCTTATCTCTGAACACTCAAACCTATTTGCACATACCTTGGGAAGACACCAGAGGTATCATATCAAACTAATATGGAATCTTTAAGATTCTTTTCTTTCATTTCATCTGGTCCCCTGGAATATAACAGAGAAAGGGAGCACAGGCAAAATCACATCAGATACCTATACAATTAGCACACTTCTCTCTATATACTAATGACTGCATCTCAAAAGATCCCTCTGTTAAAGTATTGAAATTTGCAGATGATACAACAGTGATTGGTCTCATTTGAGACAATGATGAATCTGCATACAGACGGGAGGTTGAACAACTAGTCTTGTGGTGCAACTGGAACAATCTTGAACTAAACACACTCAAAACCGTAGAAATGGTGGTAGATTTTAGGAGAAACCCTCCTATACTACCACCTCTTACAATACTAGACAACACAGTATCAACAGTAGAGACCTTCAAGTTTCTCAGTTCTATCATATCTCAAGACTTAAAATGGACACTTAACATCAAAAATGTCATCAAAAGAGCACAACAAAGAATGTTCTTTCTGCGCCAACTCGGAAAGCTCAGACTGCCCAAGGAGCTGTTGATTCAGTTCTACAGAGGAATTATTGAGTCTGTCATCTACATCTCTATAACTGTCTGGTTTGGCTCTGCAACCAAACAAGACAGACACAGACTTCAATGGATAATTGAACTGTGGAAAAAACAATTGCTACTAACCTGCCTTCCGTTGAGGACCTGTATATTGCACAAGCCAGAAAGAGGGCTGTGAAAATATCTACAGACCTCTCACATCCTGGACATAAATTGTTTCAACTTCTACCCTCAAAATGATGCTATAGGCCAGTGCACACCAGAACAACTAGACATAAGGACAGTTTTTTCCTGAATGCCAACATTCTGCTAAACAACTAATTCCCACAACACTGTCAAACTATTTAGTAAGACTGTATTACTATTATTCTTCTCATCTTTCCTATTACCTATCTCTTCCCACTTATTACTGCATGACTGTAACTTTGTTGCTTGTATCCCTACCATTTATATTGATATTGATTGTTTCCTAGTATGATTTGATTGCTTATTTAGTAACCTATGACTATCACTAAGTGTTGTATCTTATGATTCTTGATGAATATTTTTTTTCTTTTTATGTACCCTGAGAGCATATGCACCAAAGACAAATTCCTTGTGTGTCCAATCACACTTGGCCAATAAAGAATTCTATTCTATTCTATTCTATAGCTGTTCTTATTATCGTTCAACTGCCCAAATGATCAGCATTAGTTTCTATGGAAACTACTTCAGCTTCAACCACAGCAATCCACGAACAAATAATAGATACAAACTCAAGGTAAACTGCTCCAAACTCAATGGCAGAAAATATGACTTCAGTAACAGAGTGGTCAATGCCTGGAATGCACTACCCGACTCTGTAGTTTCTTCCCCAAACCCCCAAAGCTTTAACCTTAAACTGTCTACTGTTGGCCTCACCCCATTCCTAAGAGTCTGTAAGGGGCGTGCATAAGTGCACCAGCATGCCTACCATCCCTGTCCTAATATTCCTTTTTACTCTTACTCTTTTCATGTATTCAAATTATACTTTTACCTGTTATCTTATATATATTTGACAAACAAACAAACAAACAAACAAACAAATGGACAGAACTATATGACACCAAAGTATAAAATAAAATGCTGTCAGCCCATCTCCAGTCAATGCCAACTTCTAATTTTACATGTTACAATATGAGATTACCTGCTGATATTTTAAATGCTTTCCCCAACTAAATGTTCTCCTGAGGTATCTTTAAGTGTCCCCAGAATTCCTACCTAGGAGGATGAGATTGAAATCGACTGATTTAGATTGATGTGCCCAAAAGTGGCTATAAGAATGATCTGGAATTTAAAACTGGAGTCAGTACAAGAGGTAGTTGCCCAATTGCCTCAATTGAACCAATATTAAAATGTACTGGCTGACAAAAAAGAATATGTAGCTTACTTAATGTGATCTTGAGATAATAAGGGTATCAAAGCTTATGTAAGAAATGGCTATTCCCCCTCCCCCTCATCTTTATTATTGAGAAAATTATACTATTTGATATCCCTTTTCCATAACAATTTCTCCTTTCTAGTGTCAGGGAAAGGGCACTGAAGTTAGCAGAGAAAATCCAATTCCTGCAGGAAATCCTGATTTTAGAAACCTCCAAGAAGAGGTGACCAGAAGGGACTCTGAATTTTACCTTGAAATCTCTTATAGCAATTGCACTTATATGCCACTTTGCAGTGCTTTACAGCTCTGTCTAAGTGGTTTATAGAATCAGTATATTGCCCTCAACAATCTGGATCCTTATTTTACTGATCTTGGAAGGATGGAAAGCTGAATCAACCTTGAGCCGGTCAGGATCTAAATGTTGGCAGTTGGCAGAATTAGCCTGCGATACTGCATTCTAATCACTTCACCATCAGGGCTCTTTCTATTTGTCTTTAATAACAAATAATAATAACATGTATGAACACAATGTCCACGTTTCTGCAGATCTGCTGACACTATACATGCTTAGTGTGGTGGAATTAAGTAATTGTTTTAAAATACCAACAGTTCAATTTCATGAATGGTTTGGATGAAGATCTGTTGGCAGACTGGACTTGGGCACATCATGAAGATTTGGATAGCAGGAACACATAAGAAGATTACTTTTAAAAGTGACATCCAACCCAATGTATTTCTTTGTAGGGAAATCATAATGCCCTTCTTGAAAATATTTGTTTGCTTCTATTATAAAATCCTGAATCTCAAAACCAATCACTACCCATCAGCATTGGCACCCAGGAAGGTCAAACATGTAAATAAAATCTTTGGGATTCTCTATAATAGTATAAAGGGAAAGACTATCCCATCACAGCATTTAGAGATCTCGCAATTTCAACCAAACTTGATACAAACAGATGACTTACTCTCTGGAAAGAAATACTGTGGGGGTAAGACACACCTAACACCCCTCGGGATGTGCGTTCTGTTAAGATACAGCCTGTTGAGCCTTAAAATGGCTTCTCCTGTACAGCACAGTGGAGTTGCCATGGTAATGGCTTCACAATACTCCACAAGGGGGCTCCCTCTGGTAAGGGGGGAAAGCTAACATTAGAAATTACATTTGGTCCAGACATTTTCAACAAGGCTTTGATTATTCTTGAGGACAAATATATGGCCATGATCAATAAAACATTACTGCAATTCGGGCTGCCTCAGTGGTGGGTTGCCTCCGGTTCGCACTGGTTCTATAGAACCAGTAGTAAAACCGGCGGGACGCTCCACCCACCGACCTCAACGTCATCAAAAGGCTTTTGCGCTTATGCAGAAGAGCACGCGTGTGTGGAGCGAAGCGCGCGTGCGCATGCAGCCCCACTGCAACATCCAACAGTTTAGTGCATATATCGCAGACAAGAAGCCACTGCTAAATCAAGATCAGAAAAAAGCATACCAAATTATCATGGATCAGCTAGCAAAACAACAAGGTGGTATTATTTTCCTTGACGCTTCTGGGGGCACAGGGAAAACTTAATTTAATTCTCACTGAAATCAGGGCTCAGGGTGAAGTTGCTCTTCCTGTCTAATACAGGATTGGGATAAATAAATACCTGGGCAATGCCGGGTTATCAGCTAGTATAAGATAAAGTGGCAGATGGTTACCCAACTTAATAGGAAGCAATGCAAAGCCCATTTCAATAAAGACTTCCATCTCTAAATATTTAATGGATTAGCCCCCAATAGTTAAATAAACTCATTCAACAAGACAGTCAATATTGACAAAGATTTCTACTACAAAACAGGCTGTTATTTCTACATTTCTTTAAATGCTTGAAGTGCATTAATATGCAGTCATCAGTAATGTACAAGGGTGCTGCTGGAGTGATGGGAGGGATAAGGGGGAGGTACAGCATATATAACAGCCTAGAACTATTTTATTGTACTAAATAAGGGAGTCAGCAGGACAAAGTCTTTCTTCTTTAAGGCTTGAACATTCATGAAATCAGCAGATCAGACACAAGGAGAGGGCTACCTGAAAATTAATCTTATATAATGGGCAGAGGAAACAAAACTTCCGTTAAATGGAATGGACTTTGTCCATACAGAGGAAGTAACATGAACCAAACCAGAAAACAATAACTATTCCAATAAATAGTTCTAATTTCTAATTCTAATAAAAATACTTATATCTTGCAACTTTCCTTTCCTTTCCTTTCCTTTCCTTTCCTTTCCTTTTCCTTTCCTTTCCTTTCCTTTCCTTTCCTTTCCTTTCCTTTCCTTTCCTTTCCTTTCCACTGTTCCCTTTCCCCTTTCCCTTCTTTTCTTCCCTTCCCTTTGCTTCCTTCCCCTCCCCTGCCTCCCTCCCTCCCTATTGTCATCTGAATCTTGCCTTTTGCTTTAATTATGAAAAGAGAATAATTTAACAATGAAAACCAAGAAAGCCCGTGGACTCCTGCCTAGAAGAGAATTAATTAAAAATCTATATTTTGGACAAAGATTCTCTATCGATATTGAAGCAGTCCTTAAAATGCCCTGCAGCAATTTAGTTCTTTCTGATATTGGCATAGCTGATGTATCTTCATGGAGGTTAATGATTTCAGAAGTGCTTACATTCAGAATACTTAAATAATCATTCTAGTATCATAAGAATGTGGGTCACAAGAATCCTTTGGCTCAGATAATCTTGCTGATTGTTCATAGATTGATGAGGAACGAGAGAAGAAGCAAAGCATTAGTATTAATTTTAAATGATAATTGGAAAACAGTTCATTAAAAAGATAAATATAGAGCCGCAGAACTCTTGGAGGCAGTGTTCTGATTTAATGAAAGTGGATCACCTCAACAAAGTAGATTCATAAACTGAAACAAGAACCCAATTCAGGGTAAAGAACTGAATCAACCCTTTGCATTTTCCATTGCTTCTGGATCACCATATAGGCATTTCCACGCAGGGGGGGAGACTGATGGGGGGACTGAATATTATAATTGGGTCTCTGACCTCAACAGGAATACAGAATAACAGAATTGGAAGAGACCTTGACTTGGAGGTTTTCTAGTCCAAGCTTTGGTCAAGTAGGAAACCCTATAACTTTTCAGAAAACGTCCAATCTCTTTTTTAAAACCTCCAGTGATGGAGTATCCATAACTTCTGAAAAGAAGCCATTCCACTAATTAATTGTTCTCATTATCAGGAAATTTCTTCTTAATTCTAGGTTGGATTTCTCATTGTGATCATATTACAAGCAGCTGCTTTTAATATGATCACAAAGGTTGTTAATATAAAGCAGAAAGAGTGTTGGTCTTAGAACCAATAAGGGGCAATAAGCTGACTTTGTATAAATATACAAAAGTATGAAGGCTATTGCTTAATGCATTGTAAGCCACCCTGAGTCTCCGGAGAAGGGCGGCATATAAATCAAATTTAAAAAAAAACAACCCGCTTCCTTGGGGAACACCACTGTTAACTGCTGCAGGGTTTGATATAGCGTTTCCAATTTTAACTACTTGATGCCTGTTTGATAGGAATGTAGCTATCTACTTGTGCAAAGATCCAGAAATGCCATAAGAACTTAGATTTAACCGAAGTTTGTCATGTACCACTGAATCAAAGGCTTTGCAGAAGTGTATGTAGATTGCATCTATTGCTTTACCCTGGTTGAGTTGGGAGGTCCAAATGTTTTTGCAGTGTATGAGTTGCAGATTACATGACAAATTTTTCCTGAAATCAAAATGTTACTCTTCCTTGTATTAATGAGATGTAATGAGATGTTATACATCTGTGGTGGTCCTTCTAGTGCAGTTGGGGGGGACTCAACTCATCTTTTATCAATCTGAGTAAGACTAGGACAAATCTTACTTTAAAATTTTAATTAATTAGGATAGACTTAAGTGAGTGATGGTTAACCTTTTTGATGCCGAGTGCCCAAAGTGCACACATGTGTGCATGCCCAAACCCCCAAAATGCAATGTGAGTGCCCCCCTGTGCATGCACCCCGTCCCCGCACATACATCCCCACGCATGCGCCCTGCCCCCCCCCCCCCCACATGACCTGTTTTGGCTTCCAAGTTGGTGCAGGAGGTTTTCCAGGCCCAAAACAGGGCCTGGAAAGCCTCCTGCACCCCCCCATGCTTGCGCCCCTCCCCCTGCATGTGCGCATCCCCTGCATGCACCCCACCTCTGCGCATACATGGCAGAGACCCAAAGACCAACTGGCGGGCAGGAGGCACACGTACATGCGTAGTGGGGCAATAGCTGGGCTGGGGCAATGGCTGGCATGCCCACAGAGAGAGCTCTGTGTGCCACCTGTGGCACGCGTGCCATAGGTTTGCCATCACAGGCTTAAGTCGTTGACAGCGTTTACTAGCATTTATATGTACTAGATCAATTCACAAGCTTTTATACTTTATACTGACCTTCCTGGCACCTCACACAGACAGTGATTAGAGGTAGCAACAGGAGAAATCAATTAGCATTCTTCCAGATTATGCAAGTGTAGCACCCCAGGAAAGGAACTAGAAAACTGTTCTCTTTTTAAACAACTTCTGAAATGTTTAAATTGGTTAAACTGTGGGGAGGTTTACTATCCCTCCCAAACCTCTCAAAATTTAAAAAAATATGAAATGATGGCCCTACCAATTTGAGGACTTCAATTAGAGTATTAGGTTGTGTGTGTGCAAACTTTACTAATTTTTGGCTTACATGTACCAGTAACCTATAACCATTTGTTTAGTGACTGTTCAAAGTTACAACAGCACTGAAAAAAGTGACTGTTTTTCCTACTTACAACTGTTGCATCATCCCCATGGTCACATGATCAAAATTCAAGCACTTGGCAATGGGCACATATTTATGACAACTGTCCTGGAGTCAGGTGAATACCATTTGTAACCTTCTGACCAGGAAAATCTGGGAAGGCCAGATTCACTTAACAACGACATGATATAATGCCTTGCATCCAGTTTTGGTCACCATGATGTAAAAAAGCTGTTGAGATGCTAGAAAGAGTGTAGAGTGTAGAGAAGAGCGACGAAGATGATTAGAGGACTGGAGGCTAAAACATATAAATAATGATTGCTGGAACTGGGTATGTCTAGTCTGATGAAAAGAAGGATTAGGGGAGACATAATAGCACTATTCCAATATCTCAGGGGCTGCCACAAAGAAGAGGGAATCAAGCTATTCTCCAAAGCACCTGAGGATAGGACAAGAAGCAATGGGTGGAAACTAATCAAGGAGAGAAGCAACTAAGGAGAAATTTCCTGATAGTTAGAACAATTAATCAGTGGAACAACTTGCTTCCAGAAGTTGTAAATGCTCCAACACTGGAAGTTTTTAAGAAGAGATTGGATAACCATTTGTCTGAAGTGGTGTAGGGTTTCCTGCCTAAGCATGGGGCTGAACTAGAAGACCTCCAAGGTCCCTTCCAACTCTATTATTGTATTCTATTCATTTAACAATGACAATAATTTGCTTAACAACTGTGGCAAAAAAGATCCACAAATGAGGCTAAATTGTATTGCCTAGCAATAGAAATTTTGGTTAGAAATCAAGAATTACCTGTATATACTTATGGTTTAAGTGAATGTTCTTCATATTCAAAAATGTAATCTGATCAATGGTTAAACTCTGCATTTAAGGTCCAAAACAAGCTTCTACTTATTAGCTTCTACTTATTAGCCTGCACAGTCTGCATGTTTTCTTGCTAACTCCAGGATGTTGAGATCCCACTTAAACTGTCTCAGTGTGCCAACTCTATTATTGATGCCAACAGAAATTCTAATAATGCTCAGAAAAAAGCATCCATGTCTTTGGATCAAAACATGGAATGGAAATAGTCTTCCTGAGTTCCCATTTCAAAATAGAGTCTGTAAAATTTGTAATGTAATGCCTTTCATTTGTATAAAGCAATTATGCAATGATATATACTATAAGACAAATGTCTTTGAAAAATGAATCATATGAAATCATAGCCACAAAGAGAACAGATACAGTTCATAAATTAATTCTTCTAGATTATATCTTCTTCTAGATCTCCTTGAAAAACATGAGGCAAGTGAATTATATGAGCAATAATTTTACTTTGGAAAATAACTGAATTAAAAAAAACCTTAAGTGGGTAGACTTGGATGGAGCAAATTTATATTTGGTTATTATTAGATGATACTATCAATCTTGGTACATCAAGTATCTTGACCTCCATCTAAGGTCCAGAAACATTTTGCCCAAAGAATCTGGGTAAAGAATCTTGTTGTTTACTATGATGAACCATTTTAGTTTAAATTGTTCAGAACTGTTTATGGTCAAAGACAAGCCACAGAACCAATAATAAATTAGTACAGGAGTGATGATTGATACATAAAAGCTCCTTATACCATGTCAGTTCTATGCTCCATCTAATCTATCACTGACAATGACTCCTCAAGGCCTTTGGCAAATTTCCCAATACTGCTACTGATTTTATTTTTTAAATTGGAGATGGCAAGGATAGAAGGTAGGACTTATTGCACAAAACAGCTAGAACTTGTCTAGTTTGGAGTATTAAGCTACAATAAAAGGAAGGGGGAGAAGGAATGCATGAAGACCCACATAAATGGAAGTCATTCAATAGATCTCAGTCAATAGCATGTACAACCTATCTACAACTACTCAAAAAATGGTGTACTACTGGTTTAGTTGGTCAGAATTAAATCTATGTTCTGACGAACAATTGTGACTACAACTAAAGTTGAAAATCATGTGTGCTGATTTAAATAAAAAAGCAAAAAAAAAGTTAACTGGAGCAGCAAAAGTGAAGGTGGCCAAGAAGTGTGCTGTCAGGCATGCCTCCATTCAAAACTCAAGAAAGGAAAACCCCAGCTCCATGTATGTAGGGAAAGGTACTTTTACTGAATGTGAACAGATAGCAACGAAAGAAAAGCAAGATCTGAAGCAAAAGGCCTGAAGGTTACATATTGAAAGTATCCCCAAATCCCTCCCCCAAAGACCCAGGGTAAATGTCCAATCCCCATTCCAATTGGTGTCATGTGGGCAGCATCTTCAGGTGTTTTCGTCCATCTGGTATTCCAGGATAGTTGACCTTGACTGAGCATAAATAAGACCATAGAGCTGCGCAGTAGAACATAGGAGCAATCCTCCCTATTTGTTCACATAGGGCAACTCTCTCCAGCTCACATCCCACACCCAAATGCCAACCTTCCTCCCCACCCGTTACTATGGCAGCCTATAGCAAGCAAGCATCATAGAGGCTGACATGTGCAATACTACCTGGAGTAGGTTCTTGTAAAGGAGTAGATCTCAGAGAAGGTATGAGAGAATTTTTAAGGGGATACATGGAGGAGAGATTGCATAGTCCTAAAATTGAAGGAAGTGTTGAAAAATAAATTCAAAGTAACCGTACCTTGATTTTGTTTAGTATAAGATGGGATAAAAAGAAACATGGACAGGCTTTCAAGATTCTCTTATTCCTGGAATCTATTTCTTGACTTGACCTACTTCAAGGGCTGTCATCAATCCTGAAAACCCCATTACTCTCTCATCAGAGAGGCATCAAAATCTGTTTCACAGACCTGCATTGTGATGATGAATCCTCAAGGTTGTCTATAGAACAAGTTGCCAAGATATTGCTACAGCATCAATAGCAAGCGGATATACAAACAACAACTGGCATTTTTTGTGACAGGTGAACCACAAGAATTTTCTACAGATACCAAAGTCACCTTTGCTCTTAATCTGATAAAAGAAGGGCAGCTAGATAGATCATACCTCACATTGAAGGCAATGGACCATTGTTGGACATTTTCCAGAATTTAGAACAAGCAGAAAAGGTAGGAGAGTCAGTCCATTGTCCATTGTCCTTGATTACATTCCTAGCCTGTCTACAAAGGCAAGAGAGGAGACTACTATAGTTCTGATGGGAAGATGATGCAAAGGAATTTAGAGCTGCTCTTGGGAAAGGACAGAGTAGGTTGTAGAAGGAACCCTTGGAGAAGTCCTTAATTTGAAGAAAGCACAAGAAAAAAAATCTCAAAGTAACCATACCTTGATCTTTTGTTTAAAATGGGTCCGAGAAAAATTTGGATGGGCTTTCAGGAATCTGTATTCTACCGCACTACAATGAAGAGTGGTTCTGGAATCCCTACCATATCTGTTCTTTAAATGCCTCTATGTTAAAATTATGGTTTCTTCTTCTATTAGCATATCTGAGGGAGATGGGTGGTTTAGAAATAGGAAATATAAATATATATAAATATCTGCTTTATCTGGATGGAATTTTACTTTACTGACCCTGTCTAGCTCACTATTGACTACAGGCATCTAGATTTCAGACTATAACTTCTACTGCCAAGCAGCTTGGCCTAAATAGGCAGAGTGTCCAAGATCCAGCTGAGCTCACTGGATAACACTGGTGGATTTTCTGCTAAACCACAATCTTTCCCAGGGCATAAGAGGGAATTAAATACCTCGAAAACAACACACAGTTATCTTCAGGGCGGCTCAATTTTATGCCAGCATTGGAGGCATTTTGTTAGAGCACAAAATGATCTAGAAAATCACCAGCAGTCTAAGGGCCTCAGGTTTATGGCAATCTCGAACCACTCCCTAGATTCTATGTGGGTGATGCTTTTTTCCTTTTAAAATATTCTACTTTACATCCAGAAACCAACTGAGAAATGAGGATTGCAATAAATACAATATCATGTATAATTCAGCTTATTTTTCTTTACTCTTTTTTTATCTTTATGATGTGACTTTGCCAGCATCGGAGTTGGTGTCCCTGATATGCCTTTAAAAGACTAGCAAAAGATGGACTTCTTTGCCCAAACATAAGTGAGATTTTAAAACAGTGTAATTTGGTTCTTCTCTTTCCCCATTTTTTGTCCACCCTCCTTTGGCTCTTCAGCTAGCATTTCTATCTATTCTGCTGGCAGATATCTCTGCAGGTAAATCTTGATATCACCCAGTAGGTTCAGTCAGCAAAGCAGAAAAACAAATTGGATAATGGAATATCATTGGTGTACCGCTGACACAACGCTTAAAGCTTTCAACATAACGGTTACTGCAGTAATTGTAAACTCATTGTAGAAATTTCACACACACGTAAACAAACACAATTCAGGCTCAAACGTTATTTATTTATTTATATATAGGAAAATTCATGGCTACACATCTACTTTTGGTCTCTTTCTTTTCCGAACATTAAAAGCAATAAAAGCCAACAGAGTGATAAATAACTTTTAAAAACCCAGAAATAATAAAACTTGCATTAAACAAGATTTTAAATATCAGGGAAAAAAACCCAAACACCTATAAGTGTTTTCCTGTCAAAATGACTTATGAACCACTAGAATCTCTCATACACACAGCTACCTAGGGAGGACATTAGAAACACCAGGTACCCCCCCCCCAACAAACAGAAGCTCTCCCCAACAGTCTGCAGGCTAATCTCTGATAATGTATTTGACTGCCAGGATCAGTAAAATTCCTTGTGAGTGCAATATTTAAGACAGCAATTCCCTATCCTGGCCATGGGCATTCTCGGAGTTGTTGTGCAGCCCATTTTAAGAATGACAGATTAGGGAAGGCTGCTATAAGAAGATTTTCTCCCACAGTTACCTACAGTTAGTGTTTGTGTGCTTGTGTGCATGAGAGGAGAGAGAGAGAGAAAGAGAGAAAGAGAGAAAGAGAGAGCGAGAGTAACAGTAACAGAGTTGGAAGGGACCTTGGAGGCCATCTAGTTCAACCCCCAGAGAGAGAGAGAAAGGCAAGATGGCTGTCAGGATTACATGCATTGTGCATGCCACACATAACAGAATAACAGAGTTGGAAGGATCTTAGAGGTCTTCTAGTCCAACCTGCTCAGGCAGGGAAAGAGGTGGTGCCCCCTGCTCAGGCAGATAAACACGTAAAAAGTGGGTTTAATTGGACAGTTGTGCAATCGTGGTCTCCCTCTTGATTTTCTCAACCTTCACACTACTTATATGTTTAACGTGTGAATTAGATGATAGAGATGGAGCGACAGTCGCTTCTGACTGTCCTCAATGCCACTCCAAGGAAATGATCATGTAAATAAACAAGGGAAACGGTAAACAAGGGTTGGCAATCTAAACTTAGATCACACCAGTATCATTCGCTTTATCTCTCCATACCTTCCTGTCTTCCTATCAAACCACGCTTCCACCATATCCACCAATTCATATGAGGCCTTTTGTGCTTTAATCAAAGTGGTTTGTAGTGAAACAATGACAGATAAAATAATCCAAACTTGGAAAAAACAATATCCAGAGGAGAAAAGTTCCCACCAAAACAACTGAAGCATTGTAATATTTCCTATTGTCATAGTGTAGCGCAGAGGTGTCAAACAGGTGGCCTGTGGGCCAGATGTGTCACACACAGGCCATGCCCACTGGAACGTGACGCTGTGAGTTTGACACTTGTGGTATAGCAGAAGAAGAAAAAAAGAGTCAACCCTCTCAAATTCCCAGGAAAGAACTGCTACCATTAAAACCAGAGCGTATCACTAAAAAATAAGCTTCAAAAAAATTTAAAAGCTGCAAATGTAAAATACAAAAATGTCATTCCAAATATATATGATAATATTATCATGGAATTGTATCTGCTTCATTTTATTGTGAAATTCCATTGTCATGTAATCAAAACTAATTCCTACTAGGTTGCAATAATCGGGAAGTATGTAAATTTAATAAATTATCCTACTGGTTGGCTGCACAGCCAGATGTTGATGGCATTTGGCATTTTATTATTATTATTATTATTATTATTATTATTATTATTATTATTATTATTATTTAATCTTTAGTGAGATTCACAGCCTTTGAGATTGGTTAATAGCTCAGCAGCTCGAGTCCTAACCAAGGACCTAGGAACTGTTAAGGTATCGTCGAAGGATGTAAGCTGTTCCGAGTAAGGTGGTTTTTTGTAGAGTCAAAATGTTCAAGTCCGGTAAATTTAGAATTTGGGCATACCCAAAGGGTATACCCTTTGGGTATTGCTCCAAGGGCTCCAATTACAATCGGGACAACACACGATTTCTTTTTCCACAGTAGCTCAACTTCAATTTGCAAGTCCCGGTACTTTGTGATTTTTTCTTGCTGCTTATCTTCAATCCATGCATCGCCAGGTATTGCAATGTCAATGAACCGTACTTATTATTATTATTATTATTATTATTATTATTATTATTATTACTATTATCATCATCATCATCATCATCATCATCATCATCATCATAGTTGTCGTCATCATCATCATTATCATTATTAATCTTCAATTTAATTAACAGACTGGGACTGGTTAAAACTTAAAAATTCAAGTCCTAACCAAGGATCTAAGAGCTGTTAAAGTAGTTTATTGTTTATTATTATTATTATTATTATTATTATTATTATTATTATTATTATTATTCAAGTGAGTAAATTTTGGCATGAATTGGACGTCTACAATGTTTAGAGTTTTTCCTTTTTTACTTGGAAACAACTGAGAAAAAAAGTACTGATTGTTTTATAATAGAATCTGAATGAAATAATTTGCCATGTGGGGTCTGATAATTAACTCAATGAGATTTCTGACATAAGCAAATCTAACTTGTTTTTATGGCTGCATTAAAGTGTGAATCTTAAGCAAAACAAGATCATCAATCTTTTCAGAAGCTGCTATAGTAAAAAAAAAAAAAATCAAACTGGCTTTGTAGACGTGTGAATGCTTTGTTGAAAACTATAAAGCTTCCTTATATGCCAGTTGAAAAAGATGATGACCATAAAGTCAGTTTCAGTTTAATGACTTGGTAAATGAACAAAACCTTTTTGTGTGGAATCCTGGAGGCTCCTGACAGCCCTTCACAACATCACTTCTTCCTTGCTGACAAAGAATGTTGGGCCATTATTATAATTTTTTAAAAATTCAATATCTAGGATGGCAGTCTTGCCTTAATTTAAAAAAAGGTCACCATTGGTGCAATTTTTGAGATATGATTATTAAAAATCCTACATCATTTACTCAGAAATATATTTGCCACTAATTTTATGTTAAAGGTACAAGTGACATAATTCAATACTCAATCTCTATATAAACTCATCTCCTTAACTGAGGTCTTGACCCTATGCTTGGAATGTACCATTTCAAGAACATTTATCTGTTCTTCTGCAGAGAGAAAAAAATGGTGTTCGTAAAAACTAGGTCTCAACCAGAACTTTAGATTACTTTTCTCACTAACATTTAATCTTTAATATGGACAATTTAAGTATGTGTTCTTTTTTTAGACATACTTAAAAGAAAGTGGCATGAATATTTGTGGGGAAAAATAATGTAGGGTCAATGCACGTCTACCATAAATCTTCAGACCTCCAATTACTCAAGCTTTAGACACCTACGACAAGGTTCATTACACTGAACAGGGAAGATAAACTATAGCTACCTTATATAAGAAGTTTAACAATAACTTTGTGCCTCTTCCTCTCTATGCTGAATGAAAGGCCATGTCTTTGTGGAAGACACTTTAATGAAACTGCAAAAGTTTGAAATAAATTGTTCCAGTTTGTTGTTTTAAAAAGTAGACTTTCAAATGAATTTATATTCTATAAGAAAGGAAGGAAGGAAGGAAGGAAGGAAGGAAGGAAGGAAGGAAGGAAGGAAGGAAGGAGGGAGGGAGGGAGGGAGGGAGGGAGGGAGGGAGAAAAGAAAAAAGGAAAGAAAAGGAAAAATGAAAAAGGAAGGAAGGAAGGAAGGAAGGAAGGAAAGAAAGAAAGAAAGAAAGAAAGAAAGAAAGAAAGAAAGAAAGAAAGAAAGAAAGAAAGAAAGAAAGAAAGAAAAAAACTAACTCTTGGCTGCCACCTAGAAGACATCTGGATTTTTTCAGTCCAGATATGGTAGAAATAGGATTCAATTTCTCTGTTCAAAGTTCAGTTGTTATTTATTTATTAACAACATCATAAAGCAGTCAATGAAACATTGAGCTTTTTTTCATACATTTCGAAGGCTGCTCTCAATTTTTTTTTAAAAAAATCATGCCATATAGAACTATTTATGGCTCACAAAAATGTTAAAACAGTGACAGAGCCAATAGTAAAGTCTAACTTCATTCCTGATATTCACATGGACACATCCAGTTATTTTGGGCTGTAGTGCAGACCAGGTTGGCAGTGCCTTTGCTTGCTTGCCTGTTGCTGGCTTGCTTATTTGTTTGTTTACTTCCCTGTCCAGCCTACTTCTCTATTTTTTTCATGGTGGAAGCCCCTTTCCCAGCTTTTCCTATCTAAGTACTTACCAAACCAGGCCCTACTTAATTACTGAGCCCAGATAGGTACTGTAGATATAGAACAACACAAAGAACAGAATTGATCTTATTGAAAATAAGAAATATTGGCAAACAAACCAACAAAAAACCCTCGCATACCGCTTATTCAAACTCATTAAATAATTTCTTAGCAATTTGGGGACATAAATGTATTTTGGGAAGCACTGGGAAAGTAGTGTAGTAGTCAGGAGGACAGCCCTCCTTGGAAAGGCATTTCAAAGACAAGGTGCCACAGCCATTGTGTCCTACCAGCAGTTACCTAAATATAGAACTGGAGTCACTTGGCAAAAAGTCTCCCCACACACAATCACTGCATGGGCAGAGACTGCAGTAAGGACACTCGTGCTAAGTCTTGCCAAGAGGGATGCTACGTGTAACCCTGTGAACTAGTCTACTTCTTTTGAGATGTTTCTGTTGCTAATCTGCCCCTTTGCAACACTGAGGAGTTGACTGCAGCCAAGTCAGGCAGACGTTTCTCCTCTACAAAGAATCTGATATTACCTAAAAAAAGAAGAGCCATGGAACCATGGTTAGTTCGGGGTTCCATCTGAGTCCCAATGGGATTGCGAAATGAACAAATGCAATAGTGCAGCAATACCTATGTTGCTATGTAAACTATCAGCAAACCAACCCGGCAAAGCTCCTACCTTTCACAGAAATGGCTTACAATAACTCGGTGCAGGCTAACTCATTGGTCATTGCCAGGAGTTCAATTCTGACCAGCTCAAGGTTTACTCAGCCTGAGGTCAGTAAAATGAGGACCCAGATAGTTGAGAGCAATATACTGACACTAAACCGCTTAGAGAGGGCTGTAAGGCACTGTGAGGTGGTATATAAGTCTAAGTGCTATTGCTATTGCTAAAAAGAATGTGGAAGAAGGGGCCAACGCTACAAAAAATCCAGTACATTTACCTAATGTCTAAAGAATCTTATTACCCCCTCCCCCAAACTTCTTGAAGATCAGTACAAATATTGATTTACTCAACAGCAAGAGGGAATGACCCTGAGAAAGATCATCAAATACACATTGCAGTTTGTGGTGTGCTCCTCTTTAGACTTCACACTCAAGTGAACAACTTATTTTCTGGTCTAAGCTAGCACATCCCCAAATTGAAACCCAGAGAACCATGAATACAGAAATAGCCAATCAAGCCAGCTAAAGTTAATCCTCTGGACAAAATATGATGACCAGAAGCTAAAGCTATTATTAAATATACTAAGTCAACATGTTTTTGTATATGAAATAGCATTTGTTTCAATTATCCCCCATAATACACCTAGCATAAGCAGTGACATTTATTAGAAGAAATAAGCTGAATTTCATGACTGTGCCAAAATAGACACTATTGAGGCAAGACTTGTTTAAATAGAAAATACAATGGACTCTGAACTCTGAGTTTATTTTTAGAAAGTTTAAATCACTCACAAGACTTCATATTAGATGGCATTCCTAACTTTGAAGATTTGTCAACACAAATTTCAGGCCTTCTCACAAAGTCCTCGTGTCTTTTTTTCCTGGAACCATTGCTAGTACCCTGTTTCCCCCAAAATAAGACCACCCTGGATAATAAGCCCAACCAAGCTTTTGAGCACATGTGCTAAAATAAGCCCTCCCCCCAAAATAACCCCTCCCCGAAAATATTTAAACACATGTGCAGCCAGTCCCCACCAATTCCTCTGGTTGCTTTCTGCGCAAACAATACGAGGTGAAGAGGCAAAGCCAGAGGGGGGGAAGGGATGGAGAACATACCCCATACACCCCACATGCCCTTACCTAACGGTCGCTCCCACAATCCTAGCCACCGTACCCCTTCTGTCACGCTAATGGCCACTGCAAAAACCATTACCGAAGAACAGGGAGGCGACGGCAGTGACGGGACATCTGGTCGCAGCGGCGTGGCATGCCGATGGCATGGTGCAGAGTCCTGGGAAGCATGGCTGGAAGCGTGTGCATGGCCTCAGGGGCGAATAGCAGATGAGCGGCTGTGTCAGCAGCAGCCATGAGATGACCACACTCACTGCCTCCTGCACCTCAAAAATAATAAGACGTCCCCGAAAATAAGGCCAAGCACTTATTTCGGGGGTCAAAAAAAAATAAGACCCTGTCTTATTTTGGGGAAAACATGGTAGCTAAAGTAAGAATCATGTTATCATAGAATCAACAAGAAGGAAGTGGTCATTTAGACTACTTAGATCAATCCCCTACTTACAGAAATCCAGATTAAAACATCCCTGGCAGATGGCTGTACAGCCTCTGCTTGAATAATTTAGTGAAGAGGAGGACTCCATTTTCTGTGGGTTACTAATCCTACTGTCAAACAGCTTTTATAGCTACTAAGTTTTGTGGAGAGAATGTTAATAATCAGTAGTAATCATAGCAGATTCTTTCTCCCACAGTCTCAAATAATTAACCAAGACTAGAAACTACATTGCAATCAAATAGGTTGTCAAACCCCAACCGGTTTGCCATACCTGGGGTGGAGAGGGGAATTGGAGAGCGAGGTGGCAGGAACAGCCGAGTGGCGGCTTGCCAGGCAGTGGCTCGGACGGTGACAAGGGTTACAGCTGGGACGGCTTCGGCGTCTACTGGGTGCAGCATTATTTGGCAGCAAGGGCTGCAATGATGGCATTACCGCATGCACAACTGACCGGTGGCCCCAGAACCCAGGTGGCCAGTGCCAGATGCAATGGTGTAATAGAGCAACAGTGGGCTACGGGCCAGGATACAGAGGCCATTACGGACCAGGGCACCGGATGATGGGAGATGACCGAGTTGCCTGCTGTAAAGGAACTGGATGCCGACGTCAGATGGTGGTTGAGTGGGTGGGGCTGAGAGGGTGCGGTCCTGCCTTCAAAAAGCGCTGGGAGACAGTAGCTCCCAGCACTGACTTTACAATGGACTGCTACTGTTATGTACTCAATTTGTGCCAGGGTTCTGGCTTGAATAAACCCTAATTCTACGGTTCCAGAGCGTGTTTGTTTCTGTGTTAGCCAGGCCTGGAGATTTGGACAGTTGAGATAGGTACATTTTAACAAAGATCACTGCAAATATCACTGAAAGCACATCTCTGCTAAGCAATCAATTGATAAATAGTAAAACCAATTACCTAGGCAAGAGTAATTAACCAAAGAACCCATTCATCCACACTTCAAACCCACAAATAGGCTACCCAAACACCATCTACGCAACAAAGGCAACCTGACAGACAAAAGGAAGACAATTAAGAATGCCCTTGTGACAGAGTCACACACTAGAATCAACACATACACATACCTACACATCTTCAAGCCCATATCAAGGACCAGACCCCCTATAAAACAACCTCTCTGTTCCGCATTCTCTCTATAACTATCCCCAGAAGCGAACCTCTTTGCTTTTGGGAATAAAAATTAATCATTTCCGCACATTTTGTTTGGATTTCATTCTGATTTGTTCTTACTCAACCCAGCTTGAATTGGGACCCCAAGTTTCTTCCTGACTTTCAGTTGGTATCTACCTTGCTGTAATTTAAATTCATTATTCCACGTGTTGCATTCTGAGACAAGAGACAATAAGTCTTGACTTTCCAAGTAATATTATTTGGTATATATGAGACTGCTATCCTATCTCCCCTCAATCTTCTATGGCTAAACATACCAAGCCCCTTCACAAACAGTTTCAGAACATAGTCTTAGCCTATAAATTCATATTTTTCCTTTTGTTATTTAGAACAACTATGGTGTAGCAAAGCTGAGATTGAAATAGATAGACACATTCTTTTCTCCATTTCAGAAGCTTTAAATGTAAGCAAGAACAGGAAAACTTGTTATTTTCCCCATTTGATTAAAACGAAGATGAGCGAGAAAACTTTGTTCCACAAATTGCTCGGCCAATACATAATTCGCATTTGCTCGAGGCAACAAATGGGGATCATTTTAAAAATATATAATTTATTTATTTTCCAATAAAAGCAAACAAATTGCCTTTATGTAGGAAAAAGTCTCACAGCATATAAAAGACAATTTCCAATTCTATCATCTATATTTAATTCCCCACTTTGCAGAATTTGGTTAGCTTAGAACAGCCAAAGGTCTGATATTGTAAATATTTTTCTAACATAAAGCTGGTATGATTAATTGATTCACAACATTCAGCATATATATTTAATCTAATTCTAATTAGAGTTGGTTGCCTATCGTTGATGCTAGCGACTAATCATGGGTACCTGCAAATAGAAAGCAGGATATTATCATACAGCTTTCAACATAGAAATAGAATTTTTCTTTTGTGGTCACTGGTAGGAAAGGGGTTAGGCTAGGTAGGGCAGGGGATGATGGAAGAGGCATTGGAGAAATGCCTGCAGTAGTCCAGCCTAATCAAATTGGCCAGTTACATCTCAGTAGTTACCACTGTCTAAAATTTGCATTTGTCTCTGGCCTAAATCAAAACAATCACCTGGTAAGTAAAGCAAGCTTTTCTGTCTTCTCTTACAGTGCTCGGTTGTTCAAAGACACAACAGGAGGGTTCCAGGCATTAGTACTGAGCTCCATGCATAACTATACATTTGGCAAATGTCCTAAATGCTCTCTTCAGATATCTATAAGTCATCATTTTACCCACAAACACTGGAAATCTGTAGGTATGTTGAGTTTATGTACCATAACGGACAATCCATGTGTTCCTCTTAAATTGGACCTCTGGAATATTTATTATTTAAACAGTGATACTTTAATGATTTGTGATAGCATACATAATAGTCACACTCCCATGATTTCACTAAGTACAAAGAAGGAGTTGGTTTTCATCAACGTGAAAGAAGTAAAACAGAATCTGAGTGTGTTTAACATGGTGTAGAGGATAAAAGTATATTTGCATAATCTGTGGGCCTTTGATGGGCTAGGCCACACCAACAATTGCAGTTGTATGTCAGAAGCAACTTGTTATAGTGGATACCAATCCTTGGGCAATGCCAAGAGAAAAGGTAAGATTCAGTGAAAGTGGGGCAAGAATGAAAAAGTCAGGGATTAACAGGATTTATTTTATTTACCGTATTTTTCAGAGTATAAGACACACTTTTCCCCCCCTAAAAGAGGCTGAAAATTTGGGCGCGTCTTATACTCTGAATGTAACATTTTTGAAGCTTTTTTTTCTGCCCTAACAAGGCACTAGTGAGTGAAGCGATCTTCCATGTGCTTTGCCTGCTCCCTCTGACTCTCAGCTGTGCAGTAGCTTTTTTCAGCCCTAACGAGGTGCTAGCGAGTGAAGCTGTGTTTTAGAAGCTTTTTTTCAGCCCCAACAACGCACTAGCGAGTGAAGCGATCTCTGTGCTTTGCCTGCTTTTCTCATTGCTGCTCCCTCTCAGCTGTGCTTTAGAAGCTATTTTTTTATCCCCAAGCAGGTGATAAAAAGCGCAAGTGCGTGCTCAAAATGAGCAAACTAATGTGCTGAAGCTGACCAGACTAAGGATGCTAGCCAGATGAATACCTGGTAGGCAATTTTTTTCCCTCTATTTTCCTCCCCAAAAACTAAGCTGTGTCTTATACGGTACGTTTTATACTCCGAAAAATACGGTAAATACTTTTGAGAAACGATTGGACAATAAGTATATGAGCATTGCTTCATTTCCAGCAGGCCTCTTGAAGTAATCCCATACTGCTTTCTGCCCTCAGCAATAGCTTATTTCTGCCTCAGTCTTCTTTTACACACATAATCCATGCACAAATTATTAGTTAGCAAATGTAGCTAGGATTTGTAGATAGACCTCCAGCCATGAAAAAATGAATGGAAGTGTCATGTTCAGAAATAATGTACTACTGAGAGCCAGATGCTGAGGCCACAGGTGGCCCTCAAACCCTGCGTGTGGGCTGATGAGAGCACTGGATAGACCACCATTGCAAAAGGAATATTGAACTACACAACTATTGACCTATTCCAGCTGTTATCTTGTCACCTTGTGGTGGTGGTGGTGGAATCTATGGGTTCTTTGGCAGATGAATAGTAGAAGAAAACAGTCAAGATAAGAGCACAGTCTCAAAAACGTGTGAGAAATAGCAGATTCCCTGCCTTCCTCATGAAATGTTTTATTTAGAAAGTTTGCAAATTAAACAGGCAAAACAACATTAACAATTAATGGGACACATTAAAAACAAATTCGTTTGATAGTGGCTGCAATTTCCCCAGCGGCAATTGCAGACTTGAAAAAATTAGGCTAACGTGAAGCCAATATTTCATGGCTGATAAAGCAGCTACTACATTATGAAAAGACCTGAGTGATTCTTGAACTAATGTACTTCAGCCTTTCTGGTACAGGTTTTTGAAGTACCAAGGAAAATCTTTTCCAATGTACATCAAAGCTTCATTTTATTGCTTCATTGTTGTACAGCTTCAAACATTCGGAGAAATGGTCTTCAGAATCAACAGTTTCTTGGGAAGTTATATTGTCTCTTTCAAGCAAGGCACATTTTTGGTTTAGTTTTTTGAGATGCATTCTTTAAAAATATGCTATGTAAATAGAAAATTGGGAGGGAGGGAGGGAAGGAGAAGGGGAAAGAGAGAGAGGTGGGGGAGGGAGGGAGAGAAACTATTTTAGCCCTATTCTGCTGAAGGAGAAAATTTAAGCTGTTCTTCAGTTGCTACAGTTAGATATTTTTTAAAAAACTTTCAGATTTGTTTTATCCCTGCCTACCCTTGTTGTCAGCCCAGGGCAAGTACATGAATGACAAATGGAGAAGACCAATCATTCTTTGGGTTTTCCTCAGTTGAAAGTATCCATGGTTTGGAAACATAACAGGAACTACAGTTCTTAGAACAAAAATATAACTGAGGGACTACTATAAAGTTAGTTCTGATCCAAATCCATCCTCAAGTCCACAGAATAATGTGAGTTTACAAATTATCTAGTGAACTAAAGAAAAAAAATGGGAATGTTGAGAACTTCTGAGAATAAGCAAGCTTTGAAATAAAATTGATATCCATATTCACATCCATTTATATGTATCAGGGAGATGGCACTGCCAGTCACAAAAATCCATTTACAAATTAGATTGCTTTTTACGGCTTCCTCCTTTTATTGACTTTTTTATTTTAAAAATGAAATAGAACAGTAAACATTACATTGCCCTATACGTAAGTATGGCAGTGATGATGTTGATTACCTATCCAAGAATTTGTGTATGTGTGTGTGAGTGCATGTGCATGCATATATGGATGGGTGCATAGATAGACAGACAGACTGACTGACAGATGATACATAGATTACAGATGATATATAGGATATGTCTGACAGATGATATATATCGTATTTTTCGGAGTATAAGACACACCGGACCTACCTTTTTTGGTGAGGAAAACAAGAAAAAGAAATCTGTCTCTGCCTCCCAGCAATTTTGCCTGGTGCAGCAAACAGCAAATAGCCTGCTTTACTTTCATTTTCGTTTTCAGCATAGCTTGATTAGCACAAAGGGGGGGGGAAATCTGCTCCAGCAATTTACCTCCTTGCAGCAAGCAGCAGAGGCCCACGCAAAACAGCTGAGAGCAAAATAGCTGTGAGTCGGGAGGCTGATCCAATCAACTTGTGCTAATTAGACTGTGCTGAAGCTGAAAGGACCTGTTTCTTCTTGCTGCTTGCAGCAAGGAGGTAACTGCTGGGAGGCAGAGGCCAAAGGGTGGGGCCAGTGGGTGGGCGGGGCTATTTGGTGTATAAGATGCACCTAAATTTTCACCCCCTTTTAGCGGGGAAAAAGGTGCGTTTTATACTCCGAAAAATATGGTAACAAGTCAAAATAGCCCCTTGCCTCCCCATGTTATCAGCAGTATTGTCAGCTGTAACTGGAACTGAAACTAGAAGTTTTGCCAACTCCATGAATGCATGCATGTGGAACATTTGTATATCTGGGTGTGTTTATAGAATTAATCCCTGCTAAATTGCCTATAAAATAAAATAAAAATGCCCCATTTATCAAATTAATTGACTTTCCATCTGCAACTATTCTTTCTGTCTCAGGATCACACATAATACAAGGATATGTGCACAAAAACACACACACACCACCTTCCTTCCTTTCAGCAGAAATGGCAAAGAAATAGTAAGGAGACGGGCTAAACAGGAGAAGTCAACGTGCTGGGAAGGAAACGTTGAATAGCAATGGAAATGAGGAAGGACGGAGTCAATGAGAAAAGGAAAGGCAGAAAACAGAGGTGCCCCTGGGGTATGGTAAAAGGAAGTCAAAATGGTAACCACAAGAGTGTGATTGAAGTTACGTTTGTTTTTCATGTGTATCTTACAGAGTAAATAGGAAGAGCCTAATTGTGGTTGTTGTTTTTGATAATTTCCTATAGGAAGAGAAAGGGGAAATCTGCTTTTGCTTCACAAAAGGAGTTACATTTATCAGGCAAGCAGCTCTTCCCAAGCAATGGCTAATGATCAACAGCAGTGTCTGTTTGCACCTCTGGCCATTCACTTACTTCCAACTCAGGGGTAGGTTCTAAATGTTTTTACTACTGGTTCTGTGGGCGTGGCTTATTTTGTGGGCATGGCTTGATGGTCATGTGACAATTCTTTAGGATTTAGCAGAGGTCTGGTCTACCAGGCTTTTAACTGCTTGCAGATCTGTACTGGTCTACTCATTTGTTTTTGGAGGCACCGGTCTACCATCATACTGCCTTTTAACACTGATTAGCTGTAGAGCGGCCCTTTGAAGCCCCGCGGCAAGAGTTTAAACAGTTTTTTTTCCTTCTAGCCGATCAGCTGGGACTTGGGAGGCAACAATAGATTGGGGGTGGGGCCAAATAAAAGGTAAGAATAACACGGGGGGGGGACAGGAAGGCCCAGCTCCCGAATAAAAAGAACCAGTTCAGTGACGTCATATCATCACCGCTACCGCCTCGGCCGAACCGGGCCAAACCGGGAGGAACCCACCACTGTTTCAACTCTATGAGTTATAACCAAGACTTTGAAGTCTGCCATTGTGTTAGAAAAGAGTTTGGCAGTCAATGAGGGTACTTTAACAAGAGAATAACTTATTCTGTGTAATAGAATAATGTTCAGAATGTTCAGAAATGGGCTGGATCAGCTGAAGTTTTTGAACATTATTTAGAAAGCAACCTCTGGAGAAGATATTAAAGAACCCACTTGGGATGTCTTCTATTCTTCTCAGCCAAGATTAAGACAACCCGTCTATCATACACACTGATAATCAGTTGTGGAAATACATTATAGATTTAATTCTCAGGTCATTTCCTATGCTTGGTCAATTGTTGTTTTCATCTAGAGTCGTCTTATTCTGGAATCTTCAAAAGGTGACCCCGAATTGTTACCAGCATCAGGCAGACTCCCTGTCCCACAGAGCTTTTCAAAGATTTATGGATTTATTTTGTTACTTATTTAAAATAGGGCTTATACTGTACTTTCCCCTGTAGACTCAGATCTCTTGTTTAGATATGTTCATGAATTCAGACTCATAGCTGTGAGGGCATTTGCATACTTCAGTCATAACCATTCAGATAGATGTTTTAGTTACGTCCCAGCTGGGTTCTTTAGCATGTTGCCCAGATGTTGCTTCCTAAATAGTGTTCAAAAACTTCAGCTGATCCAGCCCATCTATGAACATTTTGAACGTTATTCTATTACGCAGAATAAATTAGTCTCTGGTTAAAGTATAATATCTTTTCTGACACAACGGCGGACTTCAAAGTCTTGGTTAAAACTCATAGAATCCTACATTTCTTGGAACTAGGCTATATGGAGGATTGCGTCCTCCTTTACACTCATTATGAACTTCAAGAGAGCATCTTCTCTCAATCCTATCACTCAGGAAAGAAATATAACAAGACTACAAAAATAATCCTCTCAGCATTTGCTCTCAGGATTTAGTGTTGTCTGACAGAAGAAGCCAAGATAATTTATTCTCTGTTATTCTTTGGCCAGCAGGTAAAAGCATTTTTTACTTAAGTAGACTTTTGACATCTAAGCAGATGTTTACCAAATGGGCTTTTTTATATGTTTCAGTATACTTTTAAGACATTATTTTAACTATACTTCATTTATATCATGTTCATTTATTATCTGCCTTCAGTAACATCCATTGGGAGACGGAGAGAATATCCATACAGGTAGTCCTTAATTTACAACCATTTGTTTAGTGACCATTCAAAGTTACAATGGCACTGAAAAAGAGACTTATGACCATTTTTCACACTTATGACAGTTGGACCATCTCTGTTGTCACTTGATCAATATTTGGTCGCTTGCAACTGGCTCATATTTATGATGGTTGCAGTGTCCCAGGGCAGGGGTGGAATGTAAAATTTGTTACTACCGGTTCTGTGGGCGTGGCTTGGTGGGGGTGGGTTGGTAATGTGACTGGGTGGGCGTGGCCAACTTTTTTTTTTTTTTTTACTTTTAAAAGCATTTTTTCTAATGCTTTGAAAAGCCTCTGCCGATCAGGCAACTCAGCTGGGATCGTCAGACAGGCTTTTAAAAAATGTCTCTCTGCCGATCAGGGAACTCAGCTGGGATTGTCAAAGACTTTTCAAAGCATTTTTTTACCACCTCTTCGGCCAAGAGGTTGCAGAAAAAAATGCTTTGAAAAGCCTCTGACGATCCCAGCTGAGTCGCATGATCATCACAGGCTTTTTTTTTTTTTACTTTTAAAAGCATTTTTTCATCGGAAGAGGTTGTAGAAAAAATGCTTTTAAAAGTTAAAAAAAAGCATCTGATAATCGTGCGGCTCAGCTGGGCATGGTGTGGGGGGGCAGGGATTTTTGCTACCGGTTCTCCGAACCACCCCCCGCCATCGCTACTGGATCGGGCAATCCAGTCCTAACCAGGAGCATTTCACCCGTCCCAGGGTCATGTGTTCCCCTTTTGCAAACCTGCTGACAAGCAAAGTCAACGGGGAAGCCAGCTTAACAACCGTGTTGCTAAATTAATGTTGGAAGTGATTCACTTAACAACTGTGGCAAGAAAACTTGTCAACGAGGCAAAATTCATTTAAAACTGTTTCGCTTAGCAACGGAAATTTTGGGCACAATTGTGGTCATAAATTGAGGACTACCTGTACTACAAATAATTAGTTTTTTTTAAAAAGAATTGTAGCAGTTTAAAGTGCCTCAACATGTATTTTGAAGTCCTCCAAATTATACATTTCAATAAATATTACACAGCCCCATGGGTTGTTGACAGAATCTTATGTTCATGTCCATTTTGATGTCCTATCCTATTATGTAAATCCCCGTTAGATCTGATTCAGCCTTTCCTTCCTGCCCCTCCAATTTTACCTGCTGATACATTCAACAACCCTAACACGGCACTATTTTCTTTCTCCTGTTGTTTCAAAGCTTTTAACTGACATGTTATGTAGTTGGGCAGGCAGGATAAAATTGCCTTAGCATGGCTAAGCAGAAACAGTAATAATATGTTAGATACTAATAATTAATTTTCTAGTTCAAATGCTATCAGTATACCAAAAACAGCCCTGGAGGAATTACAAATGGGAACAATTAAATTTTTATGGAGCAATAAATCCCAAGGACTACATTCAAAAATCTACCCACCTGCCTTGAGAGGCAAATTGCTAGCAGCTTATTAAATGCTGGCAGATCCGTTAAGGTCATTATCGCCCTGGTATTCTTATGGTGACAACAATAAACCCTTGACTGTGTTTTACACAGAACTTTAGTACAGTAACTAATGAATGCGATGAAATTTGCCAATAGTTTTCAAATTATTTTCAACATTATTTCTTAGTTTCTTTTAAACTACTTTTCCCAAACTATCAATACTCCTGCCTAGCTGGAGATGGCTGCTAGATTGATGGCAGACTCTACCTTCCCCCTCTTGCTCTTTACTTTCCATCCATCCATATTTTTGGTTAGATGTATTTATTCTCATTGTGTTCCTTTGTCATTATTTACTTTAATTATTTTTCTTCTGTTTACATGCTTTTTCATTTTTCTCCCTTTTTTTAATTGTTTTGTAAGCGACCTAGAGTAGCCCGAGATAGGTGGCAAATACATTTAATAAACTTTTTTATTATAACAGATAAAATAATAAGAATGTTCTCCACATGTCTTTGGATTGTAATTGTTACAATTTCCAGAGATTATGACCACCTCTTTGTTGAATTATCCCAAAGGAAAAATTAAGAATAGTTTGCAAGATTAGGAGCCTGAGTGGCGCAGCAGACTAATGCTACTGTTAAAGGTAGTATTTAGCTTCCAGCCCCCTGCAATTACTGCGAGTTCAATTCTCACCGGGCTCAGGGTTGACTCAGCCTTCCATCCTTTCTAAGGTAGGTAAATTGAGGACCCAGTTTGTGGGGGCAATAAGCTGACTTTGTATAAAATATACAAAAGTATGAAGGCTATTGTTAACGCCTTGAAGCCGCCCTGAGTCTCCGGAGAAGGGCGGCATATAAATCAAATTTTTTTTAAAAAAAGATTATCTAAAAGATAATGTGTACTTCATAATTGATTTGTCTAGCCATGTGCAGCTACAACAAATAATTGTGTAAGGCAATATTGCATAACTGATGTATACTATACTGTGTAATAGAATCCACTACACCATTCTGCAGAAGAAATTCTATAGCTAATACTCAGGAATTCTTTGGTATACAAGTTTCTCTTTATACAGTGAAGTTAGACGGGAGGAAAAAAGAAAACCACAAACCTCTCAGGTTTGCAATTAGTTAGAAAGTTCATTTCACAATGTATTATTTATTCATCAACTCTATTCATGTTTTCTCAGAAAATAGTTCACTCAAATTTTCTATGACCTTCACAAACTGTGTGTAGGATTACCACCATGAAGTATCGGCTATGTCATGGACTCAGAGCACCAAGAATGTCATACGGATATATATAGAAAAGTTGCTTTCCCACTAATTTAATTCTTGCAAATGTTTCTCGTATTCAGGAAATAAAGAATCTCATGTAGAAACAGCAGTGGGATCTGGGGGTGAACACTTTAAGGTCTTTCTGCAGTATAGCAGTATATGGCTAAGGTGTTATAAAATTCTACCACATTAAGCAGCACGTTATTCGGTTTTCCCAATTTAGAATAACTGAAAACACAAGTGTTAGCCTTGGGTCATGGGCACAGGGATTTCAAGACTGAGAGAGGGACCACAGGTTGCCCATGCCTGTGTTATTATAAAGAATTATGATTAATTCTCAACTGCAGAGATAAGATTGGCCCCTACTTTGACATCCTTTTGCAAATCCCTGAAGACATGATTCTGCCAGTGAGCCTGGGGACCCAAGACTGATGCGGAGCCCATCAAGGTGGCTGGTCTGATTGTTGTTGCCATAGCAGTTAGGGATGTATTGGTTTTTGTACTGGGGTTTTATTTTTGTAAGCTGCCCAGGGTTACCAAGAGTGCGTTGGTCAGCCATATAAATTGTCTTAATAAATAAGTAAATAAATAAGCTAATTCTCAGGTTTGGTTACCACTTTAACCTTGTCCAAATGTCAATGTCTCAAAATAAAGGCAGATGAACGTGTGTGTGTGTGTGTGTGTGTGTGTGTGTGTGTGTGTGTGTGTGTGGTTTTGTGACTGGATCTGGGATCAGTCACCTTTCTATGCCCCAGATGCTATCACATCATCCACAATGGCCGAAAGGCATCCTAAAACTGCAGAAATCTAACAAGATCACCAAGTCGCCACAACCTTAAATGTTTTCATTCCAAAATCTTGTAAAAATCTCAGGCAAGAAAGCAAAGAGTGAAGATTACTGTTGAGTCAAGGAACTCCTTAAGAGTGGAAAAGGAAGATAAAAGCAGGGTATCTTAAAGAGGGGTGAGGGGGGTGTCTAGATCTGTCAGAAGAGGGTGTGGCATTGTGATCCAACTGAGCTGCTTTTGTATGTACATTCATATTTTGAGCCACTTTTGTATGTACATTAAAGAGTCGCAGTGGCACAGTGGTTAGAGTGCAGTACTGCAGGCTACTTCTGCTGCCTGCTGCCTGCCTGCAATTTGGGAGTTGAAATCTCACCAGGCTCAAGGTTGACTCATTTTCCATCCTTCTGAGGTCGGTAAAATGAGGATCCAGATTGTTGGAGGCAATATGCTGCCTCTGTAAAATGCTTAGAGAGGGCTGTAAACCACTGTGAAGTGGTATATAAGTCTAAGTGCTATTCCTATTGCTTTATCATACACATACAAAATGAGCAGAGATTGGATCCTGAAGCCACATTGGCATTCTGTAGATTGTAATCCCTCTTTGCAGATGCCCAAGCATAAGAGACAAAGTTAAAGTGAACGAATGGCAGAAAAAAATATACATGAGTAAGAGATAAAGGAAGAATGCAGCAGACTTTTCTCCCAACTGCTCTGTGTCCTCCTGGAATGCCTATCTACAACTGATTATCACTAGACATACATTGTTGTTGTTGTTGTTGTTAGTCGCGAAGTTGTGTCTGACCCATCGCGACCCCATGAACAATGTTCCTCCACAACTTCCTGTCCTCTACCATCCCCTAGAATCCATTTAAGCTCACACTGACTGCTTCAATGATTCTATCCAGCCACATTCTCTGTTGTCCCATTCTTCTTTTGCCCTCAATTGTTCCCAGCATTAGGGTCTTCTCCAGTGAGTCCTTCCTTCTCATTAGGTGGCCAAAATATTTGAGTTGACATATATACACACCAGTGGTGGGTTCCTCCCGGTTCGGTCCGGTTCGGCCGAGCCGGTAGCGGTGGTGATATGACGTCACCAAACCGGTTCTCCCCCCCGTCCCCCCACCCACGTTATTCTTACCTTTTATTTGGTCCCACCCCCAATCTATTGCTGCCTCCTGAGTCCTAGCTGATGACTGAGGGAAAAAAAGTGTTTAAACTCTTGCCGTGGGGCTTCAAAGGGCCGTCCTACAGCTGATCAGTGTTAAAAGCAAACAAATGAGTTGGGTCATAAGTGTGAGGACTGGTCGTAAGTGCAAGGACCTTCCAGAAATGACTCTGACCAGCTAGCCACGCCCACCTAGTCACATGACCTCCAAGCCACACCCACAAAATAAGCCACGCCCACCGAGCTGATAGTAAAAAAAATTAGAACCCACCCCTGATATACACACACAAATCTTCTGACAAGTTTGATCCAGTTTTCCTTTCCTTTCCCTTTAAGATAATATTGTAGAGAAGGGCCCTGGAAGAAGCATATTATGTGGACACCTTTCAATCAAAGTTCAGGCCTGGATATTGGACCAAGAAAGCATTGACTGCACTCTTGGATGACCTCAGAGGGTAACAGGGTGGGGGAGGATGTGTCTTTCCTTGCTCTTCCTGCCCTTTCAGTAACCTTTGATACCACTGATCATGGTATACTTCTGGAGTGTCTTGGGAAGTTAGGAGTGGACAGCAAAGTATTGTGCTGGTTCTTCTTCCTCCAAGGTCAACTCCATTCAATGTTGGTGGGGGAGGAGAGGTTTAGCCTACAAGTCCTCCTTTGCAGGTGTCAAAGAGATTTATAATACTTTTTCCCCTCTTGCTTGACATCTACATTCCACAACTGGCTGAGGTCATCTGATGGTTTGGAGTAAGGGATCATCAATATATTGATGATACTGTGCTGTTCTGCACATTCACACAGACAAGTAATGGTGGTTAATGGGTTTATTAATATTCCCCAACAATTCCCTTCACCAAAAAGCCAGAACCATCCCAATTAAGTCCAGCCAAAAGCAGGCCAAGGCTGGTCCACAGAGCAATGGCCAATGAGTCCACAAGGCACTCAAAAGTTTCCCAAACAAGATAAACCCTCCAGATAAAGTTAAATCCACAATACAGGAGGGTTCATGAGACAAGAACAGTCCAGCGTTCACAAGGCATGATTCAGGTCAAGGCACAGTGTCAATCCAAAGCCAGGCAGGAATCACAAGACTAAGAAAAATACAGCTAGGAAATGAACGTGTTGTTCCCAGAATCACCTCCATCTGTCTGCTGTGCTAAATAGCTTCTGGTGCAGCCCATCAAGAAGGGCAAGACTGCTTCCTCATGAGTAATCAGGCTGACCTTTGCTGCTCCTACCTTTTCTCTGCTCTGCACTTGTTTTCAAATCAGGTAGAGAAAGCAGTTCCTCTTCCTCATCATTGACCAGCTGCAGCTGTGTGCTTTCCCATCCTGAAGCCTCAGGATTGTTCTGCCATAGCTGTGCTTCAGCCAAATCCCTCTCAGATGGCTGCTCAGAGCCACTGACCAACTCCCCTCCAGATGTGCCTGGGACTGGTTCATCCTCCTCCAAACTGACAACTGGGAAGGTATCTGGGGAAGCATCTGCGAAAGTCATCACAGATATTCAGCTTTGTATCTCCACTCTACCCCAGGTTGCATGCGTGATGCTGTGGAGACTGTGGGAGTCTGGATGGCTCCCAAACAGTCTTTGGCTAATGTCAAGCAAGACCAAATGGCTCCAAATTTTGGAAATTCTGGTTTTGGGGACCTTCCATCTTTGGTTCTGGAGTTCCTCTAGACTCTCAGCTCCAACTCAAGAACTATATTTATTACATGGAGTTTTCAAAAAATTTAATTTGTTTACAAGTGAGACAATATGAGAAAGAAATTGTTTGAACCTGGCTTCATCATCTGGCCATTTAGGGAGGGTCCAGTTCTCACCCTTTGGACTTGGCCATTAATTTCTCCTTTGTCCATTTGATTGTCTGACCTCCATGTCTCATTTTTCCTCATTGTGCCTTCTCATTCGCTTCCTGTCACCTACCCACTGAGCCAGGGATGGGTTCTACTTACCTTTACTACCGGTTCTCAATGGGATCTTTCATCCCTTCCTCTATCAGTTTTTCATTTTTCTGAACGACAAAGGTGCATAACTTTTACTTCAATCCTATTTTTGTAAAAAAAAAAAAGTGTCAGCCTTATAACCAAATCATTTATATTACACTGGTGTTTATGATGAGCAGTCTGGATTATATATGATCTACTTGAGACAAGGTTGGGTGCAGCTATCACAAGACTCTTCATTAAAACTATTGGCAAAGCTAGGCAAGGTCATTTGGGAAAGCAACTATCAATCTCTATTTGGTTGATGTGCTTAATAAGATTAGTTTGATTCTCAGCTAAGGTTAACATTGTTTGTCATTACAAAATGTTGACCACCAAGTATGATTTTTTTTTCAAAGGGGGTGGGGGGTTAATTTCCAAAGATTTTAAGACTACATAGCACCACGCATTGTAATATGTGTATATAGGCAGAATGTACTTTGTTGTGGTCAGAAGCTCAACAGAAGCAGCTCACAATGAGTGAAAGCTTGCATTTATTTATCCACAGCAAAAGAACACAAAGAACATATTTATTCTTCAGAATGTATTTCAGATATCATGGGAAGAGAAGTTGCCTATATAACTCTCCTCTTGTTTATTCTAAGTATTCATAACAATAAGTTACATAATTCTTCCCCAAATTGCTCAGAAGTAAATAAGTAAAATAAATGTGTATAAGAGAGGTACCTGGGGAAGGAGGCTTTCAAATCCTATTACTCATTTTGAAGGACTAAAATGAAAGAAAATAGTAATCCAAGTCTTGAATGCATTAAGGGCAATATCCTCCAGAATCAAATTTGTGATTTAAAGAAAGCACAGAAGACTGCTGAAAATGCCCTGCAATTATGTCACTGTAGTAAGCCTGGACTTGGGGAATATAAAGCCATGGTTTATATACATACATATACATGTACATGTACATGTACATATACATACAGTATATATGTACATATATACACACACACACACATACACATATACAAATACATATATCTCCTTGGGAGAAAATATGCAATGCTAAAATGGATTTGATTTCCTCCAATATTTGTATGCAAACTAACTTCATGGCTACAATACAACAAAATTCAGCCACATCAATCTGAAGTTCTTTACCTTAGCCAAAAAATAGTTAACCAAAAGCGAAGTGGGGACTTCATGTCATATAACATATCTTTAAAAGTGGTTGCACCACCACCGGTAACAAAATTAAAGACTACCTCAAATTCAGCTTAGTTCCTGTTGATTATTGAACACATCTTTTTAGGCTTTTTGACATGAAATGGAAGTGGTTAGCCATTCTTGTGTGTTTCTCTTTCCTCCAAATTTTGTTTACAATCTGTTTTTTCTTGATGATCTAACTCAAAGCACTAATCACCAATGCTTAGCGCTAATCACCAGTCAAAATCAGCTATGTATTGCTACCTGCTACTTAAGTCTCCTTCAATTCCTACTCATCCATTTTGATACATCTATATAGTTTTCTTGGCATTAATAAAACAGTGGTTTACCATTACTTTTTCTGGGATTTTGTTTTCAATTTTCCAATCTATTCTACTCTCATGGTACTGTACTTCCATCCAAGAACTAACCAGATCGGATCTTGCTTAACTTTTCTGAGTTCAGGTTCAGCCAAGGTAGACTATAAACTGCCATGTTTTGTCACCCATCAGTAACTCCACCATCTTTTTCTGTTCCCTTCTTCCTTTTGCATGGGGAACAAATGAGTATTCTCATAAGAGAAAGCAAATTGTACACGATCCATTAGTTGTGGAGGCAAAAACATCATTTAAAAAGACAAATACAGCACTCCTTCAATTATGTAGAATTGCTATAAAATTCCATGAAGTTGAACTATTTCAATGTTTTTTAATTTATGAAATCAATTATGAAATCAATTATTATTTTCCATTGCTTTTATCAACATTATTGCTATTATACTGCAGATGAATATGTAGGCTTCCTTCCCCCGGCCAGTATTAGATGATTTTTTATCCTCACAGTAGAATAATTCAAAAGAATTATTCATTTGCCATTCTAGTAGTTGCTGCTGCTGTTGTTAAGATACACTTGTGACCCACTAATCATTTCCATCATTTGCTATTATTTATTTTTGGTCCTCTATTAATCTAATTAATTTTGTTAACTTTTCTTATTAAAATTTTGTTCTTGGACTGTGAGTAGAAGAGATTATATTTCCAAGTGTAGAGAAAACTTTGTACTCTGTTACTGATTCTCTAGTATTAGTAGAAAATTATGAAAAATAACTTAGAATCATAGTTGAATCAGGCAGAATAAGTTTCAGGACCATTTATGACAAGAAGCATTAAATCATTGTTCTCCAGATTCAGGGCTATTATTAATCACTTAATAGACAAGATTAATGTTTGGTTACCACTGCACAGTCATTTCATGCGAACTGGTAATGGGAATTAATCTCAATAGTGAAGCAAGAAATAAGTGCTCTATCACTAGATACTCCTGATACTGGATGCTACAATCCAGTTGGCAGGCAAGAAGTGAGATAGGAATTAACAGGAAGGAAAGAATAAATCTTTTCCAGTTCTGGGACAGACATACATTATTTGTTAGCCATGGGATTGTTGAGAAACCAGGATGTCTCTGAAAGCTGTGGCTCCATGATTCCCCACAAAAAAACATTTTCAATAGGCTTCCTGGATGTAGGAAGAACAGAAGTAGAAAGAAGTTTCAGATTCAAGATTTCTATCTCCAATATCGGAATTCTATCACTGTACTGGAAAATAGAATCAAAAGCAACAATTTATGGTTAAATCCAAAATAGTGATCAAGTTGCCAGTTGATTTCTTAAAAGAAAGTGGATTTAATAAATATATTTTTTTTTCGAATCAATCTACATTTGAGTTTTGATAATTATTTTTATGTTTGTTGTGCCCGTGATGAGTTCAGGAAATTCAACCAGATAATCCTCAAAAATCTCTCATGTTTTTCATTGGATGACTGTGAAAGTGACTCTTCAGAAAGTCATTAGTTTAAGTCCGCTATTACTGAATCCTGAATAGAAGAATTATTTTTTTTGTTATTGACTATTTTCTACAACAACAGAAGTAAAATGTGTGTTTTTAACAGTTGGGTTCTTTTTTGTGGCATGAAGAGCTAGTTCCTTCATGTAACAAAAGCTTTTCCCAAATTACTTTGCAATCTGATTAGTGAGAAAAGCACCTTCTTCACAGCGTGCCTGAGAAGATTTACCTCTAGTTAATTAAAGATCAGCTCAGAGTTTTGTATTTTTGTTATTTAACTTATTATGAGAGGTGCTTTCTTTATGTGGAATTGATAAGAACCCAACAGGAGGTAACCACAGAGAGGTGAGGAATGGGGAAGTGAGTAGTGGGTCAGTCTGTCAGGCAGAAGAATATCCTCTTCAGGAAGCAGAGAGATTCCTCCTTCACTATCTTTCACATTATGTCAGAGTATCTGACAGTCTTCAGAGCTTTAGATCTAATGCTGTTTTAAGATGAAAGCTACCTGGAATGATCAGTGAATCAGTCATCTTTCTCAAACAGTTTTATTCCCCTCCATGCACCATTTCCTCCTATTTGATGAAAGCAATATATTTTCCACATCAATCTTAAATTTATTTCAGAAGAAATACAATGCCTTTTGACTAATGCAGGACTACGATATAAAGGCTAGCTCCAGTTGCAGTTATCGGGGCCTATATTACCTGGATATTACAGGTAAGGAAATCACTTAATCATTTATTTAAAAGAATCAGATCCCAGAATTTAAAGTTTTATTTATAACTAATACACAAATATCAGCTTCATGTATAGCAGGGCTGGTATCTAGCAAACAATATCACATGGGAAAAAATATTTTAGGTAAGGACTTCAGATAAAATCCTCATGTCACCAACAACTCAGTAAAATGAGGGCAGATTAAGTAGTTATCAGAATGGGCAACCTAGAGCATTATCTGCATCCGATGTGAGTCTTTCTTTCTGTCCCATATTTGTATAAAAATGAAAGGCGGTAAATAGTAATACAATAGTATACAAAAACATACATACATAAGGTAAAGGTTCCCCTCGCACATATGTGCTAGGCATTCCCGACTCTAGGGGGTGGTGCTCATCTCCGTTTCAAAGCCGAAGAGCCAGCGCTGTCTGAAGACATCTCCATGGTCATGTGGCCGGCATGACTAAATGCCAAAGGTGCATGGAATGCTGTTACCTTCCCACCAAAGGTGGTCCCTATTTTCCTACTTGCATTTTTTACATGCTTCCGAACAGCTAGATTGGCAGAAGCTGGGACAAGTAACAGGAGCTCACCCCATTACGCAGTGCTAGGGATTCGAACTGCTGAACTGCCGACCTTTCGATTGATAAGTCTTAGCGACTGAGCCACCGCGTCCCCATACATACATACAAACATATACATACATACATACATACATACATACATACATACATACATACAACTAAAGGGTCATAAAAAGTATATGTGTGTTAGTTCCTTTATTTGAGGTGGAATTGGGGCAACTGAATGGAACTGAGTGTTTACTGGCCGGATGCCCTTCCTGATGCCTCTGCAGAGTTCATAGTAGATATTTTCTCTTTGTGTCCTGAGAGAGAAACATCTGCCGCTGCCTAGGATTGAATTCACAACCTTCTGAGTGCGAGGCGACAGTCTTCACCTCTAGGATATATATACATTGCTTTGAAGAAATATTTCCCTGATGCTTCATTGCAACAAAACATCCCTTTGAAGCTTTGCACACTCCTACTAAATTTGTTAATTAGAAGAGGACAAACAAATTAAGTTTAAACTGACAAGACACTGGTTTTTCTGGTCAAACAAAAGGTGCATCAGAGAATATGGACTCTACCTGGTTTGAATAAAGTTTGCCTTGAAATCAAAGGGGAAGATAAGGCATCAGTTCTTAAAGAATATTTGGTCCTGGGCTGTTTAGGGCTTCAAATATAAAAAAAAGCTCAGCATTTTGACTACGACACAGAGGACAAATGATTGTCTTTACTGTTAATGTTGATGGTATATAGATATATAGTAATTAGTCTAAAATATAATAATCATATAGAATATATATATATATTCTAATGTACTGTTCCTATTCATATTCTTTCATTCCTTTTCCTTCTACCTTGCTAATCATTTTTATTGTAAACAAAAAAAAAACATGTACCCCAAATAATTTGCCTACTACATACATGCCTATAATACCTGTATGTGTTCACAAAAACAAATAACTCAATGTTTTCTCATCCTATAAACATTTCCTTGGATAATTAAGCTTCACTTTTAATCCAAGACTCCCATAGCTTCAAGCAATACTTTTAAAGTGTCTTTACACTACTTATCCTTCTGTCTCTCAAAATGTATGTGCTTGCTTTCTTCTAAGGTAATCTTTTGTTTGCATTTCTGTTAATTAGACAGAACAAAGGATGTTTAATGAGAACAATTAGCCCCATTGTGTTGGCCACATCCTTTTCCTATCCTAGATTTTTTTTTAGATGGTGATCTTGAGTTCCTGGATTGTCCATAAAACTACTTTACTTATTTTAGCAGAATGGATACACTAAATATCTTCAGACCATCCCAGAGAAATTTGGGATTAAGCCATAATTTTGCTACAGTGAGCACCTCCAGGGATTTTATCGTCAACCTCTACTGTTTAGGATTATATTGAGAAAGTTAAATGGGTCTGATGTAAAAAGAACCACACCCTGTGTAATGGCAGTACATTGCATATATCGTCTTAGTGGTGGGATGGAAGCAATACTGTGTCCACTTGCAAGGCAGATTCTAAGTTAGAGAACTTAGTTTTCATAGAATAACATGAATGTATTTGAGTAAATTTGGGTTTTGGTGATGCTTGGGATATGCTAGCCCAAATAAACTGGATGTTATTGTCTTAACAGCAAGATTTGCATCATCTGGTTAGGGTTCAGCTAAGACAGTTAAACTAGTCTTTTCCTTCTCTGGTTAGGAAAAGTGTTTTAATTTTGGAGCCACTGATGTTAGAATCCCCATTTTTTTACCATTTCCCCCCTGAGGATTTACTAGATCAGTGATGGCTAACCTTTTCCGGACCAAGTGCCCAAAGCGTGCGAATGCACACACAAATGCGTGTGCATGCGCCCAAACCTCCAAAATGTAATGCATGTGCAGCCCCCCGAATACCCCACATCCCTGCATTCATCCCCCCCCCGCATGTGTGCTTGCCTCTGCATGCGCATGGCCCCCGTGCATACACACCTGCCCCCACATACGTCCCCACACATCTATTTATTATTTATTAGTCATATTTCTATGCCGCCCACTCTCTGAGGACTCTGGGCAGCTTACACCAAAGACAGTATACTAAATAGCATATTGCCCCCAACAATCTGGGTCCTCATTCTACCCACCTCGGAAGGATGAAAGCTGAGTCAACCTTGAGCCGGTGAGATTTGATCCGCTGATCTGCTGAACTAACAGTCAGCTGAAGTAGCTGCAGTACTGCACTCTAACCACTATGCCACCTCGGCTCATACGTCGAGGCTCCTCGCATGCGCCCCCCGCTCCTCGCATGCGCCCCCCATGCATGTGGGCACCGCCCACCTGCATGTGCCCCATCCCCCTGCACATGCGCAGCAGAGACCTGAAGACCAGCTGGCTGGCAGGAAGCACGCGCATGCACAGCAGAATTAAAGTAGGGTGATGGCTCGCGTGCCCACAGAGAGGGTGCTGCGTGCCACCTCTGGCACGTGTGCCATAGGTTCACCATCACGGTACTAGATTGTTACTGTTTATGTTGTATGTTGATTATTTTTAATTTATGTTGAAAAGAAATTGTATATCTCTCAAAGTCTGATTTGATTGAGGCAGCTTTTCAATTATGGATGATTGAGATGATAATGATGATGATGATGATGATGATGTTCTCGGGCAATCTTTTTCCTACCAAACATTAAAAATATTGAACAAATCTGACCAGATTTAGATTTTTAGATCAAATTGCCCCATTAAATCAAAACTGCCCATAAGCTATTTCCCTCTCCTATGAAGGAGAGGCTGATTGCCCTTCTCATCCTAAATGTGCCTCAAAGAGCCTATAGATTATAATTGTCATGATTCTGTTTATTGTTATTAGAAATAATGTCTATGACTCAACAAAATCATTGAGATTGTTTCCCAAGAGACAATGTGTCATTTCTTCTTGAGTGAATTCAATTTTCTTCATTTAGCAAAGGACTTTTATCTATATCAGAGTTTCTCAAACTTGGCAACTCTCAAATGTGTGGACTCAAACTCCTCAAATTCCCCAGCTAACCAGTTCTGGGAGATGGAGTGCACACTCTGAATGTTGCCAAGGTTGAGAAACACTGCTCTTACAGGGCAAAGTTGCTTCTATAACTTTATTATCTTATCTAAAAGATTCATATTTTTTTCTAAGAAAATCTTTCTCCTGCTTTCCTCTGTTGTCATAATCTCAGACATGTTAGATGCATAAGAGAAGGTCAATGTATCCTTAGCAAAACTGAGGAAACCCTATTGCAAGGAAAGTATTTATAAATATTTAGAAGTTGTTAGCCAGATTACTGGGTCTCACATTGTTAGAACCATTAAAGTGCATGCAATTACCCTTTATACATCTGAATATAGTTCGTTTGGGAGTCGGTTATCCATACATATCTCACCTCTCCCACTCTTACTACTTTAACTTAACCTTTTGGAAGTGATAATGAATAGTGTGTGATGAGATGAGAAAAACTATGGGGCTTGAATAACAATTTATAAACCAATGTTTATCTGTTGTTAAAAATAACCAAATGCATTGTCTTTTCAGCTATTCTTCAAATTATTTTTTCCTTTTTTTTCTTAAAAATGTATGAGTAATGGGATCCAGAGAATAGTGGAATCAGTGACCCAGAGAAAATCTAATACATGGGTTTAGGGAAAAATAAACATATTAACATTAGGGAATGCAGATTTAAAATTTCTTGGTAGTAATCCCCATAAAACATAGACAGCTGTGAACATGGGTTTGCATACATATAACTCGTGTGATATTCTGGCCAGGGCCTGAGGGACACAGAGGTATCAGATTGGCTCCTTTAAGATATGTTATTGAAATTGGCATATTTGGCAGGCAGTTCCATTACCGTCTTCTTTCTTGATGTAGCAGCAATTGCTAAATCAAATCAGATATGCATATTGTTCGGATGAAGGCAACCTGCTCTTTTATTGCTTTTTAATTAATAACAGAAAAAGGTAAAGAATAAAACACAAATATGATAATGATGGAGAAGCATACATTATCAAAGAGAAGATGGGTGTGGGGAGAACATGTGAAGGAAACCTGCTTAGGACCAGAAGTTCCTAAGAGTTCAAAAGAGATTAAGAGGTCCACTATCTGTTTAATGCAGGATATGTTAATGTATTTCAGACATATCCAACATCTGTCTAAAGACCTCCAGTACTGCTAAACACACCACTCCATGAGACAATCTATTCCACTGATTGCCAACTCTTACTATCAGGAAATTCCTCCTGGTATCTAACTAGAATCTATTTCTCTGTAGTTTCAGTCCACTAATTCTGGTCCTGTCTCTAGGGTAACAGAGAACAAGTCCCTTCTCTCCTCTATATAATAACCTTTTAGAAACCTGAAGACTGCTATATCTCTCCTTGGTCTACTCTTCTGCAAGTTTAATGTTCCCAGTTATTTTACGTGTTCTTCGTAGAACCTGGTTGTCAAACCCCTTACTCTATTCATAGCCTTTCCTAAACTCACTCCAGTTCGTCAATGTCCAAATATTTTCGAGAGAGCAAAAAGATATATCATTTGAAGTATTGGACACAGTATCCCAAATGGGGCCTGACCAACAGAGAATTGAATTGGTTAATTAATATAGGGTATAATAGCCTTTTCCTTTTTTTAGCAACTGCATCACAATGGTTTATATTTATATTCAACTTGTGATCTATTACATCATCCAGATTCTTTTCACATGTATTCTGCAAAGCCAAATCTCCCCCATTCTGTACATGTGCCTTTCATTTTTATTCCTCAGTTGCAAGACTTTATCTTTCTCTGTTAAATTTAATTCCATTTTGTTGACTCAGCTTGTCCACATTTTTTTGGATCTTCTCTTTCTCTAGAGAGAAAGTCATACTTTTTGGTTTTGTGTCATATGCATTAGTAATTCCTTCCTTCCTTCCTTCCTTCCTTCCTTCCTTCCTTCCTTCCTTCCTTCCTTCCTTCAATAAAGGTTGAACAGCATAGAGGTGAGGGCATAACCAATGACATTTGACTCATTTTTATTCTCCAAGTTGATATGGAGCCACTCATGAGTACTCTCTGAATACAATTATTCAGCCAATTATGAATCCATCTAACAGTTATATCATCTATTCCACATTTCATTAATGAGAATATCATTAGTGTTTCATCAGTCAAAGTATGGCATCGGCACAATCTATTAAAGCTAGTAACTGTCAAAAAAGGAGAAAAAAGTAGTCAGGCATAACTTGCTTCTGACAAATGTACATTACCTTTGTTAATTGTTGCATTCCTGTACAAAAGCTCATAAGCAAGCTGTTTAACAATAATCTGCCTGAGGACCTTGCCTAATAGAGATGTCAAGCTGACATGTCTGCAATGTTTGGAATCCTTTTCCTTCCCTTTCTTGAAGAAGGAGGCAACATTTGTTTTTTGTAGGTTTTCTGGAACCGCACCAGTTTTCCAGACATTCTCAAAGATTACAGTTAGCAATTCTGTAATCACCTCTTCTGGTTCCTTTAGTACTGTAGGACAAGGGTCTCCAGCCTTGGCAACTTTAAGACTTGTGGACTTCAACTCCATAGCAAAGCTGGCTGAGGAACTCTGGGAGTTGAAGTCCACAAGTCTTAAAGTTGCCAAGGTTGGAGACCCCTGCTCTAGGATGTGACTATCTGGCTCTGAAGACTTAAATTGAAATTCCCAAGTGTTCTTTGATCCTCTCCTGGTCTATCCTGAGCTGGAGCCCCCTCCTTCCAGTAGTGGCATAATAATGGCCAGACAGAGAATTGTTTACCTTCTGAGAGAAGATACATATAAAATATAGATTTCTCCCTTCTGGCTATCACTTATTATCAGTTTACCCTTTTCTTCTCACCACAGATCTACAAGCCTTTTATCTTTCCATTGGTTTCTGATGTACCCATTGTTGTTCTGGACATTTTTGCACACCTCAGCTCATTCTGAGGTTTAGCCTTTTTAACACGATCCCTTTCTGTGACTGCCTTGTATCCTTCTTTGGTTATGAACCCATCTTTCCATTTCTCTTATTGTCAGCACTTTTAAAACCCTATCTGGTTTCTTTGCACATGTCTTCTGGTTTCTGAAATGTCTTCCTTTTTTTTTCTTCATTTAAGGATTGTTCGGAATTTCCATTTTCAGTATCTCATTTTGCAGAACTTCCCATTTTTCCTGGACTTATTCTGGACTTCTAACCATTGGAATAGATTTACCATTTGTCTTAGTTCATCAAAATCTTTGCTTCTGAAATCCAATATACAATCTGAGTCTTCTCTATTCCCTTTGATATCATGAACTCAAGAAAAACACTTTTTGCTAAAGCTGTAGTGATCTTTACATATGCAATTTCTCATTATTGGTAGGGTTAAATCCAGGTTAATAGACCCCTTCTTCCACCTTCTGACAAATGAAGTTGTCAGCTAGAGAGAAAAGAAATTTGTTGTATGACTGACCCATGGTGAAGTTACATTTCCAAGAAATGTTCATTGTCAAAACTTTTTTTAAAAAATGGTAGGTGAGAATGATCTTGAAAGATGAGGGGAAAAGATGCAGCCAAGGAAACAAGCAGAGCTTAACACACTTGCTTAATGGCCAAAAAAAGAAACTTAGGAAAGACCCACCCTAATGGATCAGGCAGTTAAAAATGTTTGCAGCATATTTTTGCTTTCAGGCTTGCAGGGTTCTGTTAATGTTGCCTTGCAGTAAAATAGAATTAGCTTATCTAGTCATGTTTTCTGCCTGGTTTACCTGGGAAGACTGACAACCACTGAGCCTCATGCACCTGAAGGCACCATCAGCGCATGGATTTAATCGCATGAGGTTTAGGGAGATAAATAATCACTTCAAATGGTCACTTCAAAGACAGTTCTATGAGAATATAATCCAAATAGCCAGGAACCAATCAGCGAGTGCTGCCTTATCCTAGCAAAGTCCTTGGCCAATAAATTAAATCTAGCAGTTTAGGTAGCTAACTGACATTTCCCTTTGGCATATATGGTTAATCTGCCTGTTAGCCAAGTTGGCTTTCAATGTGTCTCCAAAGAGAAGGTGGATTTGTTTTACAGAGTTTGGAAATTCTGTTAGCAGAAAACTTTTTTTCTGTAAATAAGAACTGGCTCACTACAATGATTCTTTCACTATAATGACTCTTTCAACAAATCGGTAAGATAAGCTGAAAGCATTGATTGACTATTGTTGGAGGAGGCCACAGACATGAAATAAAATCAATCAACTTTTATTATGGTCGAAGACCAGCAGATAAAACAATAATAATAGTACAGCCTAGTCCCTGTGAGCAAGTAGGTGGCTCTATAAATCTTTCCAAAATAAGTAAAAATAAAAGACAATAATATATTGCAATTGGTGGCAGATTAACAGCAGGCAATTAAAGTTTACCTAATTATACGTACAAGGAAGCAGAATGTGGCCACATTAAGAGAAAGTACTTCACACTGATCAGATAACAGTAGTTGCATATAAAAAGATCAGTATTTCCTGGATATTTTATTAGGTAAGGTGTTATAAAGTAAATTTGTGAATCCTTATAGAAGATGCAGTATAGCAGTATGTGACCTATAGTTTCAGTGGCCCTTGTCCACAGGGGCACAGTTTCAGCTCATACGTTGTGGTTTGTTTTTTTTTTTTTGTATTGGCCCTCCAATACTGCTGTAGGATATGAAGTTTAAAAAAAAATTAGAACAAAGCAACCTGAAAGAATGTGTGTGTGTTTGTGTGTATGTATGTGTGTGTGTTAGAAAGAGAGACAGAGAGAGAGAAAAAAAAATAACACTTAGGTAAAGGTAAAGGTTCCCCTCACACATATGTGTTAGTCGTTCCCAGCTCTAGGGGGCCGTGCTCATCTCTGTTTCAAAGCCGAAGAGCCAGCGCTGTCCGAAGACGTGTCCGTGGTCATGACTAAACACCAAAGGTGCATGGAACACTGTTACCTTCCCACCAAAGGTGGTGTTGTGATCCGCCTGTGGACCTGGCAGCGGAGTCGGACAGTGAGGAGGCTGGGGAGGACAATGGGCCAGTCCTGGAGTCAGGGGAAGGCCCGCATGAGGGCTCTGCGTCAAAGGCAGAGATGGGGCCAGGACCATCTGGGAGCAATGCGCAGACTACGGAGCCTCCAGAGGTGGACAGCAGAGAAGCAGAGGAACAGGAGGAGCCTGTCCCTAGTGCACGCATGCGAAGAGCTGCCAGAAGGCAAGAGCAGCTGAAGAAAAAAGGACAACTTGGGGGTAAGGCCAGAAGATGATTGGCCACTCCCATAAGGTTTAAAAGAGCAGCAATGAGCCGTTGGGTTCTTTGTAGAAAAGTAATGTTGATTCCAGTGCTTCTTATCAGCATCTCTTGAACTTTGTGGGGGTTTTGCCAAGAAAAGCCTTTGGCAGGTTGCCAAAGACCTCAAAGGTTGGTGATAAGGCTGAAGAATTTGTTTTGGACTAAAGCTGAGAATGAATTAATTCTCAGCTGTTTTAATAAAATAAGTTTGTTCAGGACTGAATTGTGTTTCGTAATCATTACGTAGGCCTCAACAGGTGGTCCCTATTTTTCTACTTCCATATTTTACGTGCTTTCGAACTGATAGGTTGGCAGAAACTGGGACAAGTAACGGGAGCTCACCCCGTTACTTGTATTTTGTTTAAACCAGTGTTTCTCAACCTTGGCAACTTGAAGATTTGTGAACTGCTGCTCCCAGAATTTCTCAGCCAGCAGGCATCATTGCTGATGTATCTTTACCGAAATTAAACAGGATATTGTCAAATAAATAAATGAGATGTTCTAATAAAAATTAGTACTATATTTGGGTTAATGAAAAAGCTACCTAAAATAATGGGCGGGGTGAGGGAGAGAAGGAAGAATAAAAATAAAGACAGCAACAGACAGCAAATGCCGCCTCTGCAAAGCTGAAGGAACAATGAACCTGCTGCAAGAATATAGATTAGCAAAGAATCATAACAGAGCTGGAAGGAACTTGGAGGTCTTCTAGTTCAACCGCCTGCTCAAGCAGGAGATGTTGTACCATTTCATACAGATGGCTGTCCAATCTCTTCTTAAAAACCTCCAGTGATGAAGCACCCACAACATCTGAAGGCAAGCTGTTCCACTGGTTAATTGTCCTCACTGTTAGGAAGCTTCTCCTTAATTCCAGATTGCTTCTCTCCTTGAGTAGTTTCCATCCATTGTTTCATATTTTGCCTTCTGGTGCTTTGGAAAACAAGTTGACCTCATCTACTTTGTGGCATCCCCTCACACACTGGAATACTGCTATTGTGTCACCCCTAGTCCTTCTTTTCTCAAGACTGGCCATACACAATTCCTGAAAACATTCTTCATATGTTTTTGTCTCCAGGCCCTTAATCATCTTAGTTGCTTTTCTTTGCACTTTTTCCAAAGTCTCAACATCTTTTTTGTAATGTGGTGACCAAAATTGAATGCAGTATTCCAGGTGTAGTCTTATTAAGGATTTATAAAGCTGTACTAATATTTCACATGATTTTGATTCTAGGTCTCTGTTTATACAACCAAGGACTGCATTAGCATTTTTGGCTAATAGTATATATAATATTAGCTTTTTTTTGCTAATATCACTTAGACCTCCCTTGGGGCAGGGAAATTTGGACTAGTTTCTGTCTCCCTTAAGACTTTTTTTATTTCTCCTTTAGAGAAAATATTTTATCCTGCCTTTTTAATATTTCCCAAAATATTAAATTCTTCTGGGGGGTGGGAATGTCTTACACATGCAATAACTTTCATTCTGTGTTAATACCTTTAATTCCATCAAACAAGAACCTCTGCCTATCCTAGGTCCTTGGGAAGGACTTGATAGAAGGATAAAAATGTCAAATCCAGTCTAAACATCTGACTGTCCATGAGAAAGAAGGAAGGAAGGAAGGAAGGAAGGAAGGAAGGAAGGAAGGAAGGAAGGAAGGAAGGAAGGAAGGAAGGAAGGAAGGAAGGGATGAGGAGCAGGAGGATGAAAAATGTAGCATGTAGCTGAATCCCTTTGATTTATCCAATGTTGGGAGTCCAAATGCAGGGAGAAATATTAGAGGAATTAATCTGTTTGATTCTGCAATACTTAAGAGCAAGCTACTTTGAAACCAGAAAGCTCAGATTAAACAAACATAAATTTTATATTAAATTTAAATGAGGAAGTATAACCAGCTTCAACCATAGCAAATATTTGTTTTATATTAAAGTATACATCTGAAATGGATATTTTTCTTCTTCTGTGGTAGGATTTTCAACCAGAAATCAAAGTTTTTCTGAAAAAATGCGGTACTGTAGAAGACAGTTGCAACCTGAACTTTGTTTAATGAAACTGATTTGTTTGTTTGTTTGTTTGTTTGTTTGTTTAGTATATGGCATATCATAGTCCATCATACATGGACTAACAATATATATTAACATTTCACCAAGATTTGTAGAACACAGTAAAATATAAATATAAAATATAAGCTGATTAAACTGTAAGAGAGCAAAATGTGTTCATGTGTGTGGGAGGAGAGAGAGAGTGAGAGAGTGAGAGAGAGAGAGAGAGAGAGAGAGAGAGAGAGAGAGAGAGAGCGCTATTCCTCCCTAATACCTGGAAAACATGTTAGGAAGGTATCTGTCAAGGATTCTAAAAAGTACCTTGCTCAGACCAGGGGTGAAATCCAGCAGGTTCTGACAGGTTCTGGAGAACCGGTAGCCAAAATTTTGAGCAGTTCAGAGAACTGGCAAATACCGCCTCTGGCTGGCCCCAGGAGTGGGGTGGGAATGGGGATTTTGCAGTATCCTTCCCTGCCACGCCCACCAAGCCACACCCACAGAACTGGTAGTAAAAAAATTGGATTTCACCACTGGCCCAGACCTATATCCATATTGTAATTGTTAGTTAATAGCACCTAAAATGTAGTTTTACAATAATGAACTACAAATAATGAAGTTATTTCAATCCCTAAATTTGATTCTTAGAATAACATGTGATTTTATTTTGAAGATGAATCTTTTTTTACCTCAGGGGCCTCCTTTTTGTTTTTTATATTCAGAAACTTTTTTAAAAAAAAAAAAACAGTTTAGACTCTGCCTTGCTACTATAATTATCTTTTGCAGTTCATCTGATTGCTTCATTCTAATGCAGAGATTTAGCATATAAAACCATGTTTTGAAGAATGCAATTGGAAAATTTGCCTCCAGATATTCCAGAGCCGATGCAGTCCCCTCAACATGATGAAAAAGCAGCCAGAGCCTTAGTATCGTGCAGATATTTTTTGACTGGGGCTATGAAAATGGAATATGTGCTGTTAAAATTCATAGGATTGATTTCTGAAGAACAGGGAGCCATTGCCTATTTTGCTTCTTTCAGATCTTCAGTTGTTCATTTCTAAACTGAAATGAAATGGAAACTGAAATGGAAAAGGCCATAATATTCCTTGGACTCCCTCTCTTTAGGTAACTTTTGTTGAAAGCTACATTATAAAATTCTGGGGGGAAATGTAGATTTAAGTATGTGATTGTGTTCTGAAGTTTGCACAAAATTGCATGAAGTTTTGAGAAGAATGAATTGGGACAATTCATGGAAATCTCAATCAAAAGATTTCTGCTATGTACATACCTACATCAGTTCTAAAGAAATTATCAGTGTAGTGGTATTATAGTCTGCACATTTTGGATTTCATTTCATTTCTCTTTAATCTTATTTACAGTCTGATTATCTTGTGTATTTAAAATCTCTCTTTCTCTCTCTCACACACACACACGCACAGAGAGAGAGAGAGAGAGAGAGAGAGAGAGAGAGAGAGAGAGATACTATTATTTAAGTCTATACAGACTATTTCTTTTATACATAAAAGATAAAAGAATGCTATGAAGATCTTATTAGCAGCCTTCAAAGTAGCTGATGGTTTTAAGCATTGATCCAACTAAACTGGCATGTTTGGGATCAATCTTGCCTGATAGGACACAAGAACAAGGCCTTCTCTTAATGCTGCTATCTTCTGAAACAGCATCTCTTCCACCATCCCAAGGATTCACATTGCCCATACTCTATCATGTTTAGATGGGCCCTTTAAACCAAGAATTTGTTCAGACTTTGGTCTGTGTTGGGTAGTAGATCCTTGTGAGAATGTTGCATGTTGAGATGAAGTTTGTTTTATCTTACCAGCTGTTCATTCTTTGTTTTCTTTCTTGTATGTTCTTCTATTTGTGTCTGGTATTATACACTGCCCAGTCTGGAGTCAGGCAGCCATATAAATTTGATAAATAAATATTTCCCCTAATATAATGCAGACACATATCTTATTTTCACAAATGCACGATTATATACTTTTTATTCAGTTGCCTACATTTTTACAATTTTTAATGTATTTGTTTTGGTTGGAAAAAAGAACATTATAATCCTGAATTATTGAATTTCAATTCACATATAGTTTCAAGAAAATGGAAATGGGGTTCAAAATGCAAAATGCAATATCACATATATAAGGTCTTGCTTGTGGAAATTATATTTTACCTGCATAATTTTGTTTATAGCTTTGGTTCACTTAGAATTTCTTTGAAAAAGTACACGTTGGAAATTTTTAAAACCTATTGGCAAATGAAATATTTATTAAAACTTGCATTTTAAAGTTAGAGTTGAATCAAGTGATACTAAAAAGAACAGGTGCAAGATGTATTCCTTATGCAAATACTTTTCAGGAAACACAATTGCATTTCAAGCTGAAATAACACTTCATTGGTAAGGCAGTTCTCTCTCACTGTAAATCTCTTCAACACTATGCAATACACATTCTCCTTTTGGTGGAAAAGACCTTGCTTTTGTTTTTAAGGCAATATCAGCTCTTTGGGAGGGTTAAGCATCATCACATGGAGATCAAAATATCCAGTCTCTAATAGAGGTACTAAGTCACAGTTACGTTCTCATCACTTAAACATTTCAAATACTTTTTCTTTTCATTGTTAGGAGGTGAATGGGATAATGCTATTATTGTTTATTAAAATGTTCTAACTTGCAAATTTCTACATAAAAAAAAGGAAACATAGCACAATGGTAATAATAATAATAATAATAATAATAATAATAATAATAATAATAATAATAATAATAATAATAATAATAATTTTATTTATATACCGCCCTCCTCCCGAAGGACTCGGGAAAGAAAGAAAGAAAGAAAATAAGAAAGAAGTAATTGAGCAGCGAGCTGAAAATTGGAAACACAAAGCTCTGCATGGCCAATACTTGAAAAGTATTGAAGGCAAAGCTGACCAGAAACTAACTTGGAACTGGTTAAGATCAGGAGTACTGAAAAAAGAAACAGAAAGCTTTATTTTGGCAGCTCAAGAACAAGCCCTAGCCACAAACTGTATGAAGGCAAAAATTCAACATGTTACCACCAACAGCAAATGCCGCCTCTGCAATGAAAAAGAGGAGACAGTTGACCACCTGATCAGTGGGTGCAGCAAAATTTCACAAACTGACTACCTACAATGCCATGACCGTGTTGCTAAAATCATTCACTGGAAATTGTGCCAGAAGTTTGGATTTGAGTACAGCAAAAACCACTGGGAACATCAGGTTGAGAAAGTTTTAGAGAATGAGAAACTCAAGATCTTGTGGGACTTTAGGATTCAGACTGACAGGCACTTGGTCCATAACACACCTGACATAACAATAGTTGAAAAGAAAAAAGTATGGTTCATTGACATTGCAATACCTGGTGATGCACGAATTGAAGATAAGCAGCAAAAAAAAATCACAAAGTACCGGGACTTACAAATTGAAGTTGAGCGACTGTGGAAAAAGAAATCGTGTGTTGTCCTGATTGTAATTGGAGCCCTCGGAGCAATATCCAAAGGGCTACCCCGCTATTTAGAAATTCTAAATTTGCCGGACTTGAACATTTTGACTCTACAAAAAACCACCTTACTCGGAACATCTTACATCCTCTGACGATACCTTAACAGTTCCTAGGTCCTTGGTTAGGACTCGAGCTGCTGAGCTATTAACGAGCCTCAAAGGCTGTGAATTTCACTAAAGATTAACCAATAAATAATAATAATTTTATTTATATACCGCCCTCCTCCCGAAGGACTCGGGGTGGTATACAGCCAAAATTAAAAACATAAATATACAATATCATAGTTAAAATTAATTAAAATCATTAAATAGTTTTGGCCAAATTTTAAAACCCAAAGTTAAAACCCAATTTAAAATCATTCAATTAGACAGCCCCGCCTGGCAGAACAGTAGGGTCTTGAGGGCACAGCGAAAGACCCGGAGATCAGAGATGTTACAAATATCCGGGGGCAATTCATTCCAAAGGGCAGGGGCTCCGACAGAGAAGGCGCTCCTCCTGGGTGTTGCCAGCCGGCATAACTTGGCCGACGGCACCCTGAGGAGTCCCTTTCTGTGGGAGCGAACTGGTCGGTGGGAGGCTGTTGGTGGCAGAAGGCGGTCCCGTAGATATCTTGGTCCTATGCCATGGAGAAAGCTGAGTGATGTTATGCAGTGCTAGTATATAAAGTGCTCATGGATCATCAAAAAAAATAGCTTTATTTATGATTCCCCCCCCCCATGAATATGGAATATGAAAGCAGAACGAAGACTTCTGTTTGTACAATGCAGTTAAAAAACAAACAGCAGTAGATGAAAGCACTTCTGTTAGTCACTTGTAATCATAGGTACCATGATGCCCAGTAACCATCTTCCACACAATAGAAATACACACAAGAAAGAGGATGTCAATGATTCTTTCTTATATAAGGAACGGTTGTGACAATCTGTGGTTCTGTCCAGTTTTTTTTTTCTTTCTAACTCCAGTAGATGAAAGAGAATTTGAAAAAGAGAAATCCAAAACAATCCATGTTGCACCTATTGTATTTAGTTATAAAGTGGACTTGGCGTATCTGCATGAATAATTGGTTTTCATAGGTTATGATTTGCATTTACGCGGCTTCTCACATTCAATTAAATCTCAAAGGAATCCTGGTCTTGAGAATGGTTGGTGATTTCTTTTCTTCTATTTTAGATCAAGGGCAGTGAAGCGGCTGCAATTTAAAGTAGAATAATATTAGCCATATCCATTTCTCAACTTAGGTTTAACCATAAAGATTTAAAAAGATAAATTACGCCAAGGTCATTTTTATTTTTTTCATACAATCTTTATGTTCCCCCCCAAACAAATGGGTTTAATTTTGTGGTTGTTCAGAATAAAAAGCAGGTCCATGAGCTTTAACAGGTTGGGAAAAAGAAGGCAGGCTGATGAGGACACTTGTGTAATGTCATCTCATCAGTCATATATATGCAGCGCAACTACATACTTTTTGTATGATGATGTTATTGCATTTGTATTATAATATTATTGCATTCATATTGTCATATTGACCTCATCAGTTAGCTGCAGATATTATAATATCTCATGAAGAAGCAACTAACTATATATATTTTAATACCATTATATTTTCTGAAGCATTTTGGAAAAAGGGAGAGGGAAACCTGCGCTCAGGTTTCCTACAATTCCTGGAGGCCTCGATCAAATGGCTTATGGAGAAAAATGTTGAGCATTATTTTCAAGCATCTGAAAAGCTGCGGGTTCCCCATCCTTAATTTATATGCTGCCTATTGAATTAATTGCATTAGACAAATCCGACACAAATATCTTTACCACATTGGTTTGTGTAATGGAAAGTTATATCAGAAATATTCAGATAGTGTATAAAATCTAGACTGGTTTTTTTTAGTGTTTCACACTAATTCTGTACTTCAAAAATGTTTATGTATTATGCAAACATCAAGAAGTTTGGAAGATTAAATACTGCAAACTCTGCTGAATGTAATCATCATCTATAAAAACTGGTGACTTGACAAGCCAGAGTATGCAAAAAGGATATGAGTTATTATATCTGCAGTTAAATGAATTATCAACAAAATTAAATTTTTCCAAAGGAAAAGGGAAAATGAAACACAAGATAGAAAAAAAAATTCCTTCTTTTAATGGCAACTCTCCATAGCATAAATTTAGAATACAAATGAGAAGTTGATAACTGAGGACTCACATTGATCATGGAGATGTCCAAAGCATTTTGTAACGATGAAGATTACAAATCTCACGTGGCAACACCCCCACTCAAAAAAAAAAAAAAAAACCCTGTATTTTTCAACTGTCAGATATTTCCTGTTCAAAAATTGTTGGTGAATATGCTTTGAAATCCACTGCAAATGAACAAATATAGCAGGTGCATTTTAATAGATAGGAACGGAATGGGTTTCAAAGATTATTAACAATGAAACCAAAGATAATCTTTTCCAGTGAATTAGGAGTCAGATGGAGGAAATTGGAACAGAAAAGAAATGCAAAGCCTACACTTTTTGGCCCCCATTGTCAATAATTAGTGTCACATGAGATTTCAGATGGTAATATTTTGAACCTATGAAGTTAGAATTCTGCTCCCGTTTGCCCAGTGCTGTCTATGGTCCTGGCAGGGACTAAGGAATCGGTCAGGAGTTTTCCCCAACACTAGAATAGTTAAACACCTAGATACCTACAACCTAGACCAGCGGTCACCAACTGGTGGTCCGTGGGCTACTGGTGGTCCGCGAGAAAATTTTGATGGTCCACAGAAAAATTATTTGCATTTTTAATATTGCATTAAATCAGGGGTCCTCAAACTATGGCCCCTGGGACAGATACATGCAATGAACATTTGTGTTGCTGCAGACAGTCTCCCCCTTTGGGGTCTTTTTGTGTGGGTTGGAGGGCGGCAGAAATTCTGACTTGGGATCTGCTTTGGCCTCCTGGTGCGGGGCTTTGGGTGAAGACTGGAGAGAAGTGCTGCTGGTGGCGAAGAGCCGGAGGACCTTGTTCCAATGGGACTGCAAGATGGCCTGGAATTGGCTGACCATCTCAGCCCACTGAGCCTCCAGGCCCAGTACCTGGCCTTGCACTCCCACAGGTCTTCCCTCTACTTGGAAAGCCTATGCTCGTAGTCCTCAGTGTAGTGCTTCTGCTGAGCCTCCTTCTCGGTCAGATCCAATTTGAACTGAGCTGTTTTGCCAACTCTTTCTCATGGTGGCTGCTTAACTCCAACAACTGCTTCCTGTTGGGGCCCTAAGGAGCCTGGGTGGGGAGGCGAGGAGTTGGCCACGCTCACCCAGCCGGTCATTAGGTAGATCATATTAGTGGTCCATGGAATTTAAAATTATGAACTTAGTGGTCCCTGAGGTCCGAAAGGTTGGTGACCCCTGACCTAGACCCCTTAAAAACCTGAAACCTAGAAATCTACAACCTAGAATCTACAAAAATCACGAGTTTGCTTGGTGGTTAGGTTTAAAGGCTTTTTACAATTTATGAAAATGAGTCAATGTAAAGCACTCATTTTCCTTTCTGTGAAGTTAGGCAAAAATAATAAATCAATATAATTGCAATTGTCAATGGACTCTTTGGTTAGAATTGGTCAGATGAAAACAGGTTTGATATTTTTATCTTTATAAAAGGGAAATGACCTGAATGCTAAAATATAAAAACAGTTATGGATTACATTAAAACAGAAATCATACCCTAACCTGGCTCTTATCTTGTTGCAGGACAGATACATAGCACAGGATAAATTACTGTTGCCCATTTTTAACATGGTTGCTGCCCTGCAGAAAAACATACAACAAATATAAAATAGCCCAGAGCAATTTCTGCAGATGCGCAAGCAAAGGTTTCTGAATGTTCGGTTTAGCTTCTATCAAGGCTGAAGTGATAGATATCTCAAAAACTGTAAAACAATAAATAATTGATGCCTAAGGGCAATAGCTCTCCCTGCTATTCCCTTCAAGGTACTGATATTCGGTAGCACATTTCCTTTGAATACAGAGTCATTTTTGAGGAATTAATCTACTCTCTCAGGAAGTAAAAGGAACTACTTTCTCCTCAAATTTGGGGTATCAATTTGCTGAATCTGCGCTAACCTGGAAGAATCCAAACTTCAGATGTCTCAATCCAGAAAAAAATGCAGCAAAGATCTATTCTAACCCTCAATTCTATGAAGCTCCAGATGCCTCATACCTGGGCATGTGTTCTACTGAACTGCAATATTATAAGAAGTATTCTGAAAGTGTCTACTTGATAGTGACAGTAAATTTTGAATGACTAGTATTCTTTAATTCCTTGTTATCGGGATTTGAGATATGAAATCACTCCTTTTATAATCTCCAGGTAGGAATCTGAAAATGTGTCATAGACCAATAACTGGGCTTCACAGAGAAAATTGAGTGAACTCCAATGTACTCTGCAAGAACCACAGGAAATGTTACAGCAGGCAGGAAGGGATAGCAGTAGAGCGGAGAAGGAGATAAAATGGAAAGCTGAGAACATGCTGTGTCTCAATATTATGTAATGTAAGTTTCAATACACTCTAGAGTATGTATTAAGAACTCTCTGTTTTACCAAGTTTCAGGGCAGTGATCTAGCAGTTGGTTCTCTTGGATCCAGAGGCAATGAACACTCCAGTAAATAAAGGGATTTTTAAAGCTTTATTATTAGCTCAAACAAACAGACTTACAATCATAACATAAAAACACACACATACCAAGCAAGCTGATACCCAAATCTTTTACAAGCTGTCTCGAGCTCTTTAATAATGTCAGCAAAGATACTGTACATCAAGGGCAGCCAGTTTCCACAGTGCCCAAAGCTAGATTCTGTGCAGAAGCTACCTGCTTGAAGGCCAATACTAAAGTTTTTATTAATAACTGGCACCATAACTTCATGGCCTTGCTTCTGTGATCAAGAGACTGCACGACTGACCCAGGTGGCACATGAACTCAAAAGTGGGAAAGAATTCATGAATTAGAAAAGCTTTGTGACTTCTCCCTGCTTCTCCTTTGTTCAGCAAACGAGTGAAAAGCAAGCAGATTAGCTCAAAAATGAGCTCTAAACTTCTAGATTGTTCTTAAGATGAAGAAAAATCAAAATATGTTGCTAAATCCTTCAAAATAACAATGGTGTTCTGCATTGCCACCACAATACTGAGAACAAAATAATTGCAAAAAATACATAAATGGTGAAAAACCAATGTAGGTAGTATATATATTGGTGGAATGTTTACTAAAGATAGAGAAATGTGATGGTTAAAAATGCTGGCGGAAAAGTGGAGAGAAGTATGTGGTCTGTTGTGAAGAATGAATGCTTATATAAATAACTTTATATAAGTTATTTATACAAGATTATGATTCAGTCCCCTTTTATGTATTTGTGTGTTTCTCTCTCTCTCTCTTTCTCTCTCCCTCCCTCTCTCTCTCTCTGTCTTACTCTGTGTGTGTGTGTATGTATGTATGTATGTGTGCATGTAAGTTTGTGTGTGTGTCTGAAAGAGAGAGAGAGGTCGATGTGATCTGAAAAAAATAAAAGTACCGTATTTTTCGGAGTATAAGACTCACCGGAGTATAAGACGCATCTACCTTTTTTGTTTTGTTTTTTTTTATAAAAAGTTTTTTTTATTTTTTAGACAAACACACATACAAACATACAATGTATTTTCTTTGAACAGAGTATTTGGCCGGTTCACAAATTTAAACAGTGTTTAGTCATTTCAATTAAATTTACAATTTCGATATTTTCTTTTTGCCATATTTATTCCTCAGCTATTTTTTTAAAAAAAATAATATTACCTTCATCCTCATCTCTAATCTTAATCAAATTCAATTTTTCCCTTCTATTCTATATTATACCCCTTCCCATTGTCATCTATTTTTATATCCATCCTCACATTGGCTAATTATGTAATATTACAATTGTTTAATACAAATTCAACATTTTAATATAAATCAATTAGTTATATAACTATCTTTTCTGTAAATCAATATAAACATGAATATTCTAATTATTTCCATGCAATCCAATTTCTTACAAATCAATTAATTATATTTACCAATAATAATAAACCAAATAATTTTCCCCATATATTCCTCCAAACCACAATTTAACCATTTCTGCTTTTAACACAATATACAATTAATAGTATCTCAATTATTACAATTCCCTATTTAAATAGAGCTTTCCCCTTATGTTACTCATTTTCACATCTTAAACTCTCCCAGTAACCCAAATTTTGCCCATATAATCCTTCAAATCACAACTTAATCATTTCTACTTTCATCACAATATATAATTAAAAATATTTCAATTGTTACAATTTCCCTTATTAAATTTAAAAATGTTCTAGCTGTTATCCAAGCTACAACTTAATCCTTTTTACTTTCACCACCATATACCATTAAAGGTATTTCAATTGTTACAGTTTATACTTATTCATATTTCTAAACAAAATAAAAAAAGAAAAACTTATCATTGTCTAGATTTCAAAAATACAAAGACAAATATTCCAATTATTATTCATTTCATTTTTACAATCATGATTTCCCATTTATTTCTTACTACTATTCATATTTCAATTCTAAATATGTATAACATCTTTCTCTTTCATTTCTTTTTCTCCCTTCCTATTTTTATTTTTGCCTTTTTCTTTCTCCTTTTTTTTCTTTTGGTTTTAAAATCTTAAACTCTCCCCTTTTGCCCTAAATTTCCCATTGTTTGCACCTACCTTTTTTGGTGAGGAAAAAGAAGAAAAAGAAATCTCCCTCTGCCTCTGCCTAATTTTGCTTCATTGCAGCAAACAGCCTGCTTTACTTTCAGTTTCATTTTCAGCATAGCTTGATTAGCACAAGGGGGAAAAAAATCTGCTCCAGCAATTTACATCTTTGCAGCAAGCAGAAGAGCCCTGCCCAAAACAGCTAAGAGCAAATCAGCTGAGAGTCGGGAGGCCGATCTAATCAACTTGTGCTAATTAGCCTGTGCTGAAGCTGAAAGAAGCTGTTTTTTCTTGCTGTTTGCTTGCAAGGAGGTAACTGCTGGGAGGCACAGGCCAAAGGGTGGGGGCCAGTGGGTGGGCTGGGCTACATTTGGTGTATAAGATGCACCTAAATTTTCACCCCCTTTTAGGGGGGTAAAAGGTGCCTGGGTAAGTTGAATGAAGAAGGTCTGGGAATGCAGCCTCTGTGGTATAGGATCAAGAGAGAGATGGGCAGTCTAGAGACATGAAATAATATAATAATACAATGCAGTACAATACAATACAATACATGTTGTTGAATGAATGTAAATTGAATACAAAAATGGGCAGTTGATATGAAGGAAGAATGTTGAAATGGTTTGTTTGTGTAGATGAAAGGAGGACTGAACGACAGCCAAATAGAGTGAGAAGAGGAGTGAATGGGATGAAAGGAAAGAAAAAGCCAAGATAGATATGCCTGTTTAGATAAATGAAAAAAAGTGCAATTAGAAATATTCAACAAGAAGTAATGAATGAAAAATTAATGGACACTGTTGAAGCAAGAGTAATGTTCAAGGATATAGAAGCATGGAAGAAATCTAGTGAATGATATTGAATGATATTGATCATAGTTTTAATGATGTTTCCTTTTCTTCTCTGATGCTTTTAATTTCTTTATCTTACTATTCCTTACTTCTATTCTGCATTGTGCAAAAAACGTAATGACATTCTTCAAATATAGCATGAGAGTACACCATTCTAAACCCTGATGATATTTACATGCCTAGTACGAGACATAGTCTCTCAAGTGCCAGTAGGAAATAATGTAATGCATAAAAGCATTTTAGATAGATCCCTTGTCAAGAGCACTACAAAATAAAAACAAATAAATATCTCGTAGCATGTTATATATGTATGTAATTGGAAATTAAGCTGTTTAGTGCCATTTTATTTTATGTTGTTCATAAAGTTGTTTCAATGCTCCTCTTTGTTCTCTACCTCAGAATTATAGCTCTAAAATTTCATGTCCCTTTTTTCCATAAAAGATTTTATTAAAAAGACTACAAATCTCTGAAACGTAATTTGCTTGTATCATTAAATGTCCTTCAATTCTAACTTTTAGGGGTTTTTTAGTTTTGTTCACAGAAATTTTGAGATGTTGGCTTTATGTAGCTCCCATTTGTTGTATTCATTTTATTTTTTTTTACTGTGATATAGGCAACACATGAAAATTCACAAGTACAGGGTCAAAAAAGTGAAAATGGCAGCCAGAACCATACAATCAAATAAATAAATAAATAAATAAATAAATAAATAAATAAATTTATTGTCATTGTACGTATATATACAGTATACCCATACAACGAAATTCACTTAACACCCAAAGACCAGGTCCAACACACATAATAATCCCCAAACACACTCCCACCCACCACAATTCCCCACCCGTAAACCACCCAAACATCCACACAACAGACCAAGTAATACTGTCCAATAGCTCACTGATGGTGGCCCTTTAGTTCATTGTTGAGTGCAATTATAGCTCTGGGATAAAAACTATTCAGAAAACGTGTGGTCCAAGTTTTAATTGTTCTATATCTTCTGCCAGAAGGCAACAGTCCAAAAAGATTGTAAGCAGGATGGGAAGAGTCTCTGAGTGTTATGCAACTTTCTCAAACAGCGAGATTCAAAGATGTCGTCCAGAGTTGGACGACAAAGCTCCACCCTTCTTTTTTACATGCATCACAAAGCACATTAAAAAGATGGAACTTTGATCACATGTTTCTGGCTGTTATTTTTTACTTTTTTGACCATGTTCCTTTTGTTTATCTCTATATATTATTGTCATTATTGACAGATACTGAAAATAACCAATCCACTGCATTTGTGAAAAAAGTTTTATTTGCATACTTGCAATAAATGCAGTGGGCATAAAGGAAGTTCTTTAGGTGGATACCGTATTTGTTTTTGTGACAACCTATTATATGTAAATCACTTCTAACAAGTATATCTTTTGAAACTTCCATTTTGTTTAAAATGTGGCACTATATTGCACCTTGATGTATTTCTAAACTGCCCCCATTATTTTTTTGTATTAGCCTGCAATGACTTTCTGGTATGATCAAAAATCTTTGTACATGTCATGAGGCCCTCCACTTTTATTCCTAAATTTTGTTGAATTCATCATGATACTTCTTTTGCTTTTAAAGTTGACACTCAGTCATGACATTTGATTAAACCAATTACTTTCTATAGCAATTGTCATACTGGTTCTATCAGGTCCATGCTATCATCATCATTACTTACTATCTTCCTTGCAAAACCCTTTCTTTGGTAGCTATGTTCGTACAACATCATGCAAAAAAGAACATTTTTCTCTTCTTGTTCAAACATGAATACATTTCTTGCTTCTTGTAATTTTCCTCCTCTTGTATACTTTGTCTTGTTTTCTTATGTTGTTTTGTGATGGAATTTCTAAAGGTCCTAATCTAATGAAGCAAAGTTCACTTCCATGCCATTAGAAGGGTCATCATTCATGTTTATACAGACAATTATTCTTCTAATTCCTATTGAACATCCAGGTTCCCCCACATACATCTAACCACTGTAAGTATAATTAAATATAGAAAATAATCAGAAGACATAAAATGAAGAGATTCTCCATAGAGGAAAAAAAAATTAATGAAAGGGGGGAGGAAATACTCATATGCATCAAGGATATTGAAGAAAATTTTCTAGTCTAGTTGTCCAATAAAATTTGGTCTATACAGGAATTAAATACACTTGACAAAATTACATGATTTTGTAAAAAAACAACAACCACATATATCATTCTAAATTCATCAGAAAAAAATCATCATAGAATCTATACATTTCTTGAAATAATTGTTATGGCCTGTTGATCGCCAGCTCCAAATCAGATGAGGAGGAGGCATGGGAATCAGAGTCAACATCAAGGCAACCTGAGAGCTCCAAGAGGGGAAGAGGGAATGGAGGAGAGAGAGAGAGAGAGAGAGAGAGAGAGAGAGAGAGAGAGAGAGAGAGAGAGCCTGGGCCATCCATCAGCCCTCAGATGGAGAGTCAACAGCCCCCAGGTCTGGAGGTGGCTGATGAGAAAGAGGAGGAACATCTGGGTCTAGGGCCTGACACTGGGATGTGCAGAAGGCAGAGGAGAGGAGAGCAGTGGAAATCCGTGGTCCAATACTTGGGAAGGAAGAGCCACCGCTGCTAGCGAAGCCCCACCCTGGCTCTGGGGATAAAAGGCAGGGGGCAGAGATAAATAGATGTGGCAGACAACTATTCATCTTCCTGCTGGACAAACTTGTGAGCCTGCGGTGAAAGAGAAACGTTTTGCCGGAGCTGCTGGCGCTCCTAATAAAGGAATCATTGATTTAAATACAGAGGGTTTGTCGTGTTTGGGGAACTGGGTCAGAACAATAATTATTTTAAAGGCACATTATAGAGGAAAGGAGTATACAGGGATTAATTACTCAAATGACTTATCCAATGAGTAAGAAATAATTGATCATTAGACTATTTTCTATATTTAATTATATTTACAGTCAATAGATCTATTTCTAAAAATCAGACACAGTTGTTTCTTAGAGATAGATTTCCAACTGCAATTTAAGATTGTAAAGCTGCCATTGCTAAGCAGGCAGCATCTAATAACAATTGTGAAAGTCAGTTTTGAAAAAGCAAATAGAAAATCACATTTAGTTCCCAGAGACCAGATGAAGACGTTCTATATTTATGATTGATCTGAGTCTTGCACTGCATAGTTTTTCTCTTTAGCTTCTTCTTGATTTTCTTTTATTTCTTTATTCTTCTTTTTCCAAAGTTGTTATACTGATCTGTCAAATATATTATGGTAAATTTGTTTTCCTGAAAGAATAGAATAATTCTTTTCTGAGAAAAACTAATTAATATTAGAAGCTAAAACATTCTACTTTCATAAACATTGCTAGTGTCGCCTATCAAATATATGTACATGATAAACAAATATGTATATCCCTCTATTTAATATTCTTTACAACAAACCTTTTATGAACTTTATTACTAGGGGAAAAAACATTGAGACTACTTTTGAGGATATTTGAGAATTTGCGACTTTATTTTCATTGCAGAATAAACTTTAGAAAATAAATGTGATTGAAGGACATAGGATTATGTGATATTTTCAAACCATGGTTTAATTAGCTTAGCCTTTCCTCCTAATGGTGGACAGTTTACATTGGCCTAGTAGGTTGACATTTATATTATCTTTAGCCTATTCTTATTTAAATCAATATTTTAGATATAAGGTACAGTAAGTGGAATTATAAAATATTATTTATTTTGTACCCTTCTTGTATTCTGAATTAATCTATTGTGTTGAAAATCTCATTTGGAATTTTTACACACACATACACACATTATTGGGTTTTGGTACAGTAAATTTAAATTTAAAACTAGTATTAGAATTACTCTACCTTTTTGCCTTCGCTTCCCTTGTTGTTTTCACTATTGTCCTCTTTCTGGTGATAACATGTGACAGCATTTTGGATCGGCATTAGATGGCTTATATGAAGTCATATCAGAATGATTCTCATATTTGTATTCCTTGTATTATCTCTCTGAAATACAATATAGATCCCCAGATCTTATTTTTTTTTCCCCCTTTCCATCCTCTATTTTGCACTACTGGCTGCATTTTGAATGTTCAGCTGATTTTCTGTTTCTAGCAGTGTCAGGCAGTAATATTAGCTGGAACGTATGTCACTAAGCAGAAATCATTATCCAAGCATTTCTAGACGAAAATTCAAATGGTTAAATTGGTTTGATCTGTACATAATGTGTACTGGACATTGTTAACACTAATTCATTTTAGTAATACATTGCATTGTTTAATGGAACCTACTTGTTGGTAAATATGCAGGAGGTTTGCAATATTAAGAAAATGTTATGTGATTTTAAGCAGCAGTTGAATGTCCTGTCTCAGGAAAGAAATAAGACAAATTGGAAGATACTGTAGTGAGAAACTACTTATTTGCCCCCAAATAATTTGCTGAAATAAAGATGTTCCTATGCTAAGCAGGGTTTTATTCCTTACCTTTCCCAAAATAAACGGACAAAAAACCCCATGAAAAATCTCAGTGAAATCTACTTCTTTTCCAATAATATATATTCAAAGTAGTTGTTCAAGTATCAATGTAGATAATGTGCATTAATTATCTTCATCTACATGAATGCACATTACAAACTTCAGAATATTTTGCTCTCCTAGGAAACTTGTATATCCTTGAAGAGAAACAGTCTTTTTTTTTTTTTTAATGTCATGTTTCACTGTTTCGCAATCTAATAGCAAAGTAGCATCTGTTTCTCAGGCCAAAGAGCACCTTAATGCACCGATTCCATTTATTTAATGAATGTTTCTCAGACATTCTTTTGTCTATGCTTTAGATTCACTGAAAACAGATAATAATGAAACTGCTTTGGACAGAGAGAATGCATCATGGATTTGGATGTTGTTATATCTACCTGCCTAATGCACACAGCTTTATCTTGGCCAATTTAGATCGAGACCAGCAAAGTCCTCCTACTTTGAAATAGCAAATGCTATTTTTTAGCAAATTCTAAATGCTATGGTTTGTAAATGCAAACCAGCAGTGGTAGTGATGCCGTTTTTTGGTGGGAAGAAGTCAGGAGTTGCAAATGGAGGCACACTCCTCCCCTCATCAACAATGTGTGACAACAATGGCAGCAGAAAGGATGCTTGACTCCTTTTGCCACATTACCATCTGACCTTTTCCTTTGCTCAGAAGTGAATTGTTGCCATGTTCTCTATTAGGAGAAAATAAGTACAATTCATCAGGTATTTCACTAGCAACCAAATAAAGCCTTCTAGCTATTTTGCTTCCACCCTAAACAGATATTTCTTGTGCCAGGAAAAAAAATGTAAACTTCTTATGACCAACCCTGATGTTCTAAAAGCCGCACCAATATAAACTTGAGAAGGTCTAAAATGTATAGATTATTGGTATGGCTTTGGTTGTAAGTACAGCATGTTGCTAATAAAAGCATCCCATAGGGTGATTCAGTCACAAGGAACTTTCATCATTTATAAATATATTTTTGAAACATAGCTTTCTAATTCTTTCTCTTGTTCCTTGAAACAATCAAGTGTTTCCAATCAAGTGTTTTTCTAGAAATTTATCTCTCCCCCAAATTCTACAGGATTAATGCTACCCACAAAATGCCAAGGGGGGTAACTACTTCAGAATCTTCCAGAACTATCCATTTATAGACATACAATAGTATATTATTAATCAAGCTGTAGCCAATAACCAACTCTTTTGTTTTCAGTGATATTTGACAATAATGAACATAATATTTGACATAATCCAGAGAAAATGAAGTGTGATGTCCAGTACTGCAGTTACCTCCAACATCACTGATCTGGTTTATAATTTTGCTGTCTAGAAGAACAGAGAGAGTCTGGTGAATTGTCAGCAAGCAAACTGCTGCAAATAAACAAGCACATCCATACACTATATTGATTTATATCTAATTTGAGAGTCTCAAATAACTCTTGCTTGGCAAGACAAAAAAGAAGAAGAAGAAGAAGAAACAGCTATCTATGTTATTATGGAAAATGTAACTGAAACAAAAGATTTGGGATGGGGAGGATAGCCAAAGGGGAAGAAAAATAAGAACATTTGCTGGTAAAAGGCCAATATTCTCTTTTGCTAAAACCATTTTCTTCCCTCCTAATGGCTTTTCTATTTCCAATATATTGCTTCCCTCTTGAATGCCTGATTTTGTTTTTGAAGGACTCCTGTGCATTGCCCTGTAATGAAATACTATTTCTATTCACACCTTCAAATGATCCTATTTGTGAATTAATCTTCTTCCCCTTTGCCTCTTTCCCCAAATCAACAGTCACACAATGTAATTATAGTTAGAATGGCTCTAATAATTCCAGTTGGTTAAAACCTTTATTAAACCTTAGAGACTTGATTACAAATATCATTTTGCTGTCCCCCTTGTCAGGTGATCAAATCAGTGGTGGGTTGCTCTCTGTTCTATCCGGTTCTTTAGAACTGGTAGTAAAAGTGGTGGGAGGCCCCGCCCACCTGCTCGGACGTCATAATTGATGATCTGCGCATGCGCAGAAGCTTCTGTGCGAACCGTGCGCACTTCCATTGTGAACCGGTAGTAAAGGTAAGTAGAACCTACCCCTGGATCAAATAATACTTTATGGTTGAAAGATCTTCATTCTATGAACAAACTGTTCCCAAGACCAAAATGATACTTCTTAACATGATGAGTTTTTGAAGCTGAAGACCTGATCCATGCTAATGAAAATGAACCCCATTGCACTTTCCTCCAAAAACTTATTTAGCCTAATCAGAAATTGCTAAATATATGCTCCTTTAGAATGATCTATTGGTAAACCAATGTGACATGGTAACAAGCTTAGATTCCAGCAGCTATATGTGGGACAGACTTCACAGAGAATACTTGAAATAAGCACGAACATTCAAAGACATTTATAATTGTAACCTGACAAGGTTTGTCTGATTAGCAGGAAACTGGCCCAGAAAATTATACTTAGAAAATGTTGCACCTCCTACACAGCCAAAAAAAAAAAAAAAAAAAAGGATTGGACTTTAAGAAAATTGGCAAATGGCTAGTAAATGCTTTTTTTTGAAAGGCAAGATGATTTAATGAGAATTTAGGCCAGAGCTGTTTTAATAGATTTTTTGCTGAAAAGGACAGAATGATGAAGCTTTAAAATTTATTTATAGATAAGACATAGGATATGGAGAAAAGGAATATTTAAAACTTGTTAAAGATTTGAAGAACTTTGTGAGAAGGGACAAAAAAAGGAAAAGAAAATGAGTTCTAGGACATTATTTGAGGGTATTCAAAATTAAGATTATTAAAAGTAAAGGGAAGGAATACAGAATTGGTTTATTTGAACAAGGTTAAAATATACATGTTATTATCTCCAGTAACCCTTAATGGATTTTTGCTGTCAGAATTGAACAAAGAGGTTTTAAAGATTTGTTTATAGATTAGAGATGAGATAGGAGAAGAGATCATCTGTTATATTTTAAGAGAAGGTGATAAGTTACTAAAGTTGTATATACTTGTAATGAAGGGGAGGAGTCATTTCATTATATATTTCATTACTTTTTCTTTACTGTATTATTTCTACTTTTCTTTCTGTTTTTTTAATTTTCTGCACTTTGTATTTGCATTTTGCATTGGATTGTATTTGCATTTTGCATTGGTGTACATCTCCACCCCATGCCACCCCAACAATGCCCTTGAAGTGAAGTCCCAGTGCCTGGAGGCTGTGCGGATCTGGATGGGGAGGAACAGGCTCAAGCTCAACCCTTCCAAGACTGAGTGGCTGTGGCTCCCGGCATCCCAATATAGTCAGTTGACTCCATCACTGACTATTGGGGGCGAGTCTCTGGCCCCCGCAGAGAGGGCGCGCAATCTGGGAGTCCTCCTGGATATGCAGCTGTCCTTGGAGGAACATCTGACGGCTGTAGCCAGGGGGACCTTCTGTCAGGTTCGCCTGATTCACCAGTTGCGGCCCTTTCTTGATCGGGATTCCCTGTGCACAGTCACTCACGCCCTCGTCACCTCACGCCTGAACTACTGCAATGCTCTCTATATGGGGCTCCCCTTGAGGAGCACCCGGAAGCTCCAACTGGTCCAGAATGCGACCACGTGGGTAATCACGGGAGCCGCCTGGCGCTCCCACATAAGAATATAGAAAATTTATATATATATATATATATGCAAGGTTTTCTTTTCATACCTAGACATTAGGATGTTAAGAATGTTCCGCATCATTTCCTCCATTCCTCTTCCTTTTGTTATGTCTGAAAAAAGAGGCCCATGCTTCCAAATTTTTCTTTATAAATCATTTAAAAAGACCCTGGGAAATTCATTTTCTTTGTTTTATAAGCATTTCTAATGGATGCAGAATTGTCTTCATAAACAAAATGGGATGACCTTGAGGTTGCTGGGGGCTTTCCCCCCACAAATATGGCAAAAAACAAAACAGATCCATCCATCTAGGCAGAATGATTTTGAGCACTGAGCATTCAAATCACAGCAAAACAGGATTATTTGCAGGGCTGAATTACTTTTGTTCTGAAGATGGGTAGGAATTTAATTGAAGAGTTTTAAAAATATAAATTTATTTAATGCATTTGCCCTGGGATGTACATGCCGGGTTGAGCGGGGGGGCAGCAAAATCTGCAAAATGTTGGTTGTGACCAGAGGTGGGCTTCACATAATTTAACAAGCGGTTTTACCCAGAATTGAAAATGTGAGCGCGCGCTTGCATGCTTGCTTTGCTTGCGCATGTGCACCTTGCGCATCTGCACACTGCGTCAAAAACATGGTGATTGTATAGGACGGGATAGCTTCACTCGCGCATGTGCCTTGCACACATGGGCGCTGTGTCAAAAACATGGTAATTGTATAGGACAGGATAGCTTCGCTCGAGCACGTACCTTGAACACATGGGTTCTGCCTCAAAAACATGGTAATTGTATAAGATGGGATAGCGCCAGGGCGGGTGGGCAGGCCCAGCTGCTGGCCATAACTACTGGTTTGCTCAAACCAGTCCAAACTGGCTGAATCCCACCCCTGGTTGTGACATTGTGAAGAAAGACCCTCCCCCTCTGTGGATGCATGCATTCAAAATACAAAAGGGGCTGGGCTTCAGCCACATGATCGCGTCTGCCATCTTGCAGGTTTTGAACTCTTCTGCAAATAGAACTGTGTTTACCAAAACTTACAAAGCCCACACATTTCTTTATAAGTGGGATGGAAAGAATCCAAGCATTTAAAAAATTGAATACTGTACTTGAGAAAGGAAAACTGACAAATGCATCTGTCAACTTTTTTAAAGAGCATTAGCAAAGAGTGTCAATCTTCTGCCTCTTAGTCTGGGCAAAACTCCCTAAACAAAAGCATCTGCCTGTACAGCTGTGTTAATGTATAATATTTATGCCATTCATACAGAGAGAAAAAGAAGATACATTTAAAAAAAACTTTTTTAGATAAATTGACATTTTTAGAAGTAGCAGCAAATTTAAGAGAGTTGTGGGGTATTTTTTTTTCTTAAAGAAAAACTTAATTAACCTGCTGCAGCAGAACTCTGACTGTTCACTCTGGCAAAACTCAAGAAAATGGATTGTGGCTGATGTGAATAAATGATTTTGAGCTATGAAGTTTCCAGTATGGATCTTGATTTCTAATAATTTATTAGATGAACATATTGTAACTGCTTTATAGGGGCTGAGCTTCCACACTGTGTAAGCCCATGATTGATTTAACCATGATTTATTGAATACATCAGAATTGGCTGAGTTCTCACAGACACTAAGCCATAAAAATCGTTTTCAAAACACAATGTCTCAGTTCACACTAAATCACAAAGTAGCAGAACAATTATGTTTTAGTGCAATGCGAAAACCCAGTCATCTGGCTGGTTGCAGAACTACGCTCAGAATTTCTTAAAGGCAGCTATTTCAATTTTGCCTAGTGAATGAAGCTCTACTTTCACATTAAAAAAAAAAAAAAGATTTTCTCTTATTCAACCATGATTCTTCTCTCCTAAAATGGCTTATGGCATGGACCTGTTATCACCAGATATTGAACTACAATCCCCAACTTTCCTGATAACAGTCAAACTAGCTCAAACAGATCAGCAAGTATTTGGAAAAATCAGCAACATCTGAAAAGCCACGCAGCTCCCTATTTGGTAGGGCTACCATTTTGAACAAAATTTTTAAAATTTTGAACAATCGCTAGATAGCAGCAAAGAGTTCATGTTTTATATTCCTTTCTTGCCATCTCATGATCATCTGTATTTTTGTAGATTTACATTTAGTTAATCCACTCTCGCAAGTTCAGTCCAACCCAACCTCATTATGGTGTACGCCAACTTAGTTTTTTTTTAAAGTTACAGTGAAACAATTTATGTAAACCATAATGAGCAGCTGAACACTGTATGCAAGTGTAAAGTATTTTCCCCCTTTAACAAAACATTTTGTGTGTCTGTAAAAATTCCAATATATCCATATTTGCTACATCCAAAAAAATATTATTTTATTCTTAACAAGACTAATCAAGAATGGGTTAAACAAATGTTAACAAGAATGTCCTATCTCACAAAAGCTATAAAATATGTATGTAATATAAATTTCCCATGTTGAATCACATTATTAGAGGTAGTCTTTAGCTTATGAATGGTCCCTTAGTAACTGTTTAAAATCAGGACAGATTCCTGAAAAGCTAAATTAATTATTTATTTATTTATTTATTTATTTATTTATTTATTTATTTATTTATTTATTAGTTCGATTTATATGCCGCCCTTCTCCGGAGACTCAGGGCGGCTTACAATGCGTTAAGCAATAGCCTTCATACTTTTGTATATACCTGCTTAGTAAGGCTTTCGGCCCCCCAAGCGATGTTCTTTTTTATACAAAGTCAGCTTATTGCCCCCACAAACCAGTCCTCATTTTACCTACCTCGAAAGGATAGAAGGCTGAGTCAACCTTGAGCCTGCTGAGATTTGAACTGCAGTAATTGCAGGCAGCTGGCAACTAAGTGCTACTTTAACAGCACTTAATCCACTGCGCCACCAGGCTCTTAAATAATTAATTAATTAAATAATAAATAATAATAGTCATGTGACCATGGAGCAAATGAGTTCCAGTTGCCAAGCATCCAAAATGTGATCACATGACATCTGCTCCCCTCCCGCATGGTCCCTTAGTAACTGTTTAAAATGTGGACAGATTCCTGAAAAGCTAAATAATAATAAATAATAGTCATGTGACCATGGAGCAAGTGAGTTCCGGTTGCCGAGCATCCAAAATGTGATCACATGACATCTGCTCCCCTCCCGCATGGTCACGTGATCGCATTTTGGATGCTTGGCAATGCATCTCATTTACAGCTGTTTGAAGTGCTCTGTGGTCACATGACTATTATTTATGATTTCCCCCCCCTTCCCAGAAACCAGCATTTACTTCCAGCTTCCAGAAAAAAATGTTCCATGCATTATCAAATAAAGGCAGATTAGTTTTGTCTTGCTCTTAGCATCTTCTGCAAACACATTCAAATCCAGCTGAACAAATCTAGCTGCATGCAACGCAAATCTATCGGAAGAGACCTAGATTTGTTACTTCAAATAACCTATCTTTATCATTTGGATGCGATTGTGACAGATTGGAAACTAGCTGCAAATGGGTTTGAGAAAGTTTTCATGAAAGAAGCCCTGAATGTTAAGCTCTTCAAAACTAATCATTGCTATTTTAATTTCCACACTGTCTTCTGCTAAATGGAGAGATACAAGAATATTGGCTATTAAGTTTTATCAAATCACACCCAGTACTGCTTATTAAGCTTTGATAACGGCTTAATTATAATTCTAAAAACACATTCCTTTTTAATCATCTAGTACATTTTAACCAAAATAGAGAATTATATCTGTGCCTTGGGTCATTTTTAACGCACTTTTCCTTTGAGCTTTCTCCTCTTATTTTTCATATCCTTGGTCTCTCTGCTTTTTCTTCCCCTGAGCTTTCATAATGTACTTACAGCTATTATCCTTTCTCCTAAATAATCCTTCATTTTCCCTATTCTGGGAAGCAGTGATGGCTAAAAGATTAACCTAGGCTGTAGCTTCTAATGTCTTTCTATAATGGGTAAAAACCTGTCCTGAGATTTGGCATTCAATTATGTTGACCTTATTAGAATTACCAGAGGACATTCTGCAGTCCGTCATTTTCTCTTCTTCTAACATAAAAGGGTGCCTTTCAAATTTTCTATCTGGTTAGAAAAACTTTTAAGTTATTTAAGTCATCAAAACAAAAGAGTTGGGCACATAGATAACCTACCCATTAAAATTTAAAGAGATTTAACAGAGCAAACCTATACTTACATAATGATTGGACAGGATACATGCCTCAACTAAACAGCAGGATAGGTGCTGCTGTACTGTGCTATTAGATTGGGAGGAAAAACACAAAGGGGCAGAAAGAGATAAGAAGAAAGTGACTTTATCTACTGTATGTTGGAAATCCAAATACAGTGACATTGACACTTCAGCACCTGCTGACCAACTGAGCCGTGGTGGCGCAGTGGTTAGAATGCAGTACTGCAGGCTCCTTCTGCTGCCTGCCGGCTGCCTGCAATTTGGCAGTTTGAATCTCTCTAGGCTCAAGGTTGACTCAGCCTTCCATCTTTCTGAGATGAGTAAAATGAGGACCCAAATTGTTGGGGGCAGTATGCTGACTCTGTAAACCGCTTAGAGAGGGCTGTAAAGCACTATAAAGCGGTATATATGTCTAAATGCTATTGCTATTAGGATGTAGATAGAAAGCATCACTAGATGGTAGCAAAGGTCCAGGGTTTTGTAGCTGAGGATAGTTACCTTAGATATACTTCACTATCACTGAACATGCCATCAGACTCCACCAATCAAGTAGTACAAACAGTGAGGCCATCTGCTACCCACATTTTGAAGAAATGATTTCATAATACAGATACTCACTCTGACATGCATCTTTCCATGTCATCAACCCCAGTATAATAGCCAGCAGTCACACTGTCCTTGCCAAAATCCTAACCCTCCCTTAGTAGGAACTACTGTTAGTATCCCGGTAAATAATTTACAACAATTCTTTCAGCAGCATAAGCAAAAGTGAGAAAATAGATGCCATATAATATGATAGATACGGTACTTTATTCTTGGAAGAGGTCATGTGAATATCAAAACTAACTCTGGAAGAAGAATTCACCCTGCATAGGAGAGGAAGCTCTTGCCAAACAGCTGAGGAACCAGAATATTCAGTCTCTGGTGATCCACTTACTACAGTCCAGAATTAGAAAACTGATATCCATAACACTCCAATTTGCAATAAAGAGAACATGCTCATTAGTTTAACCAGTATTTTAGTTTAAAAAATCCTGGTTAAAGAGTAGTTCATATGAATGGGGGGGGGGGATTAAAATGAATGCATCATAAAGTGAAAACACAATGCAAATATGCTAATCCTTAGTCATTCTCATGCCTCCACAGCAAGAAAAGTGGCTAATACATTTGGCATTATAGCATATACGAATAATTTCTTTTCCTTGAAATAATAAGTCTGATGCTATTGTCAGGTAACATTTTCATGCATATTATGTATCGCTGGTGTTCCGATACAATGCAGCCACCACTATTTCTTTTGCTGGCAATCAGAAGCGGGCCCTCACCCTTTTCCAATCTACTAATAACGCTGACCATTTCACATGATAACATTTATTAACTACATTTCTAGTTCCTCTTTCATTCTCTTTGTATTGATTTATTGCTGCTTTCAGAACTGAGTGCACTTGTTTCAGACAACAAACATTATATCGGGTTAGATATGTGATGTATTTTAGTGGGTAAAATCTCTTTGTAATGTGTGCAATGAATCTGATTCTAGCTTGATCCTGTTGGCCAGATGATGCCCACACTTGCAATCCAGAATCCATGAGGCTGATCAGAGGGGGGAATCTGCTCTTGGGAGCAGACATGAGAATAAGAAAACCTGATGGACAGATGCAGTACAGCAATTCACAAGAACTTTTTTTTTTATCCTGGCATTTTTTTTCCAAATGTAAATATGGCATGTGAATGTAATTTTATGCATTAGGAACATATTGAAGGGATTTTTTTTTTGCTTAGTTCTCCATGTAGAATAGCTCTGAATAAATAACAGTTGTCCAAGTAGATTATTGGTTACAGTTCTTCCTTCCCAACAGCTATTCAGATCAGCCTTCCAGCTGAAAATTCACATGTTCATCCTGTGTTGACACAGACATCTGGTATCAGTAGGTATATGAGCAAATATAGAATTATAAGCTTAAACATAGAGTTGGAATGGAGCATCTGTTACTCACAGCACATTGTAGGAATCCACATTCAAACCTACATGATAGACAGGGGAGCCAAGCTAGGTAAATGGTTCTACCATAAACCTGAGCTTCTTGTTAGGACATTTTCCCTAATGTTCAATCATATACATTCTCCTGTACCTAAGGAATATAATTCTGTATTCTGCACTTTGGGGGAATTATAGTGGCCTTCTTCAGATTGATATCCAGTGAAGTCTTTGAAGAATACTATTAACTTCTCTTCTCAAGGTTAAGCATGTACAGTTACTCTACTCATTCCTTATAGGATTTAGGGCACCTCCACCTGCTGTTTTTGCACAACTTCTAAATTACGGTAGCATTGAGTTTGTGGAATCCCAGGCTCTGGAACCCCAACTCCCTTCCTGTAGAATTTAGAAATTCCTGTAGAATTTAGTTCTGGCTCAGCTGTAGTGCATTTCAAATTGTACTGCAGCAATTTCCCTTTTGTACTGTGAAAGCTATGAAATGGAGTTGGGCAGACTCTTGGCAGGAGCATTTTACATCTGTAGGTATTTATTTGCTCAATTTATTTAGCTTCCTATCTCACATACATCAAAAAAAACCCAACCAAAATCATAACAGCAAAAGACCCTTAAAACTTTAAAACAACAATTTAAAAAAGCCATTAAGAAAAGATGAGTGTGAGTCAGCTTCAAACTTGGTGAGGATGTAGTCGCCCTCTGTTCCAGTCCTCTGAGTCTCATTGTTTTGTCTAAAATTGTTCCTGTTTGAGCCCTTAAAATGTGGTGCTCAGAAATAATATAGTGCTTGAAGTAGGTTGTGATCAATACAGAATCAAGTAGAATTCTTACTTCCTTTGATTTGGAAAATATACCTCTCTTGATACAGACCAATATTACGTTTGCTTTTCTTCCAGCCATATTATATGGTTCGCTTATATTCAGCTTGGGATCAGCTATAATATCCAACATCTTTCTTCCATGTTCTCTTGCCAAACTTCTGTCTTATGCTTAGCATTCTATTTCTTTTCTCTAAATGAAAAACTTCATGTTTATGTCTCTTTAATTTCATTTGATTACTTTCATCCTGTTTCACCAGGATGAAAATCATTTTAAATTTTATTTTTCATCCTCTTTCTTTGAATTATCAAAACTTTATGTTTATGTCTCTTTAATTTCATTTGATTACTTTCATCCTGTTTCACCAGGACGAAAATCATTTTAAATTTTGTTTTTCATCCTCTTTCTTTGAATTATCAAGACCATTTTGAATTTCAAATTGATAAGCATTCCTTTCCCCTAATCATCCAAGCCATTAATAAATTTGAAGTCAGGAACCAAACTGTGATATCTCATTCCTATTTTTTTTCAGTCTGATAAGGAATCCTTGATGGGCTTTCTTTGAATATAGCTTTTTTTCATGTTACCTATTGATCCACCTAACACTTATTCAATCTACACTTGTCTAGCTTGCATTTCATGTTGCTGAAATCCAAGATTTATTTTGTCTATAGTATTTCCATAATTTCCTGAAGTAATTAAAAAAGAGGTGGGGAGGGAGTGGAAGAAACTGTATGGTAGTATTTCTTCTTGATACTTCTAATCATCACTGAATTATTGTCAATATGTTTATAGCTCAATCACTTCTTCGTCCACTATAGAATCTTTTCAGAAATTGATGTCCCACTGATTATAGTTCTTAAGGGTTTTTTTTTCCTTTCTATTTGAGCATTTTACAAGATTTGTCAAAGATAATGGATAGTGATTCTGCCAGCAAGCTTTTTAAATATTCAAGGGTGCAAATTAATTGCTTGCTATTTTGTTCCTTCTTATCCACAAGTAGTAATTTATACTATATTTGAAAGTCCATGACTTCTTCCCATTTCAGTCAAGTTGAAATTGGAAGATAAATAAACCCTCTTAACAATTTCTACCAGCATTCAGGTATATAGTTAAGAAGACTCCATTGAGAGTGAAAATCATTTTAGAATAAACATATACAGGGTCAAGGCTGCAATCGAATGCACACTAACTTTAAATAAAGTTCCATAGTGAATATGTACTAGATCAGAATGCATACAAATGAAGAATAATGAAAATGGTAAGGAAAGAACCACAATAAGGTATAGAAATATATTAAAATGTCTACCATGCATCCAAGGACATTTCGTTTGTAATTTTTAGCTAAAGAATTAGATCAACAAATATAAGCACATACACAAATTCTTGCATTAAGGCATAAGACAGCCGTTCTCTGAAAAACTACTCTAGGTGGGGTTTTTTCCTATGCTTATTAATTACTAATTTTGGGATTTCTTGCAACTTTCTCTAAAGCATCTGGCACTGGCCACTGGCCAAGACATGATTTTAGACCAGATGGATTGCTCATCTGACTCAGTATGGTAATTACTATGTTCCTGAATATAATAGGTTTTTCCTTGTGTTAAGAACATTTGGTGGTAAGAGAGAGATCAGAATATCACAGATGTTTTAGTTGTACAAATGCAGCGACAATAATTAACTGCAGACCTATGACCAACCTACTTGACACTACTCACATGTACATCTACTATTCTTTCTATTAACACTAATGAGCATGCATTCAGCATGTATAAGCATGGATTTTTTTTTTATTTTGCTATCTGAAATTGCAAACTTGAAGGCAGTTCATGAACTAGAAAAGAAAAACAGCAGGTGACACCAAGCAAATGGCCAAGTTAGAAAGTGTAGCTGTTGGTAAACACAAATTAAGCAGCCTTTTTAAAAATCTTCTGTGTCCAAGAATTAAATTTAAACGGGTAGAGTGCTAATGCACAGTTTTCAGAACAGATACAGTAATACTGTATATAACATTTACTGGGTTTTGGGAGATGTTATAATAAATCTTGTTTATGATCTTCCCCAAAGTTAATGAGAACTGAATTGACAAGCTACTGATTTAATTTCCAGCCATTTTAGGAACCACTCACTTATATATCTGATTTCAGTTAATGCAAAAGTTAAAAATACCATACTGAGCAGCTTTTGCATTCTTATCACATACTACAAGTTATGCTTTATTGAAGTGTAATAATATAAATAGAAAAATGAAACTGTTGAAAGGGAACAGCTCAACTCAGTTCATAGAAGGGTGCAAACAAATCGCAAGGGTGATCAAATGGAAAATGGAAGAATGATCCTGTACCTGCTATAATCATTTTAAGGAAGAGATTCCAAAAGAAGACATTTGTGAAATACACCTGTTGAGATTCCATCCTCTGCCCAAATAGGGAGAGAGAAACTGGAAAGGTTTGAGCAGCATTTAAAAAGAAAAGCTGTCCATCCTATATATGAGTCTCTTCATCCCTATAGCAACATTCAATGTGTCATAGAATTACATTCTTCATCTGCCCCTCCTTCTTCTCTTGATGAAAGCTTTATGTGCTTGATGTACCAGAAGGCAAAAACTAGTACATCTTTTTCAAGTATAGAAAAACAGTAAAAATGACATTTTTGTCCAACAGACATCTGTTTAAGGGACAGACATTGTTAAATAAATATCAATCAATAAAAAGATTATATTGTCAATTATAAATAGGGATGTACTCTTTCGTACAGTTAAGCTGAACCTAGATGTGGTTGTCCACATAATAAATAAGTTGTGTGTCAGATAGTTATATATAACTACAAATAGTTTATTTGGCACAGGCATTGTGCTAGGGCAGTAGCTCATGAAATTGCTTTAACCATTCAAGGATTTGAAGCCACAACACAGCTAGAGGGGAAAAAATTAGGAAGACCAGTTTTGATCATAACAAATGATTAAGCCTGCATGAGCAAAAAATATGATTTGCAGGACATTATTTCACACAATATAAATATGCAATGTTGATTGGTAACACATGCACTTATATATATACATATTCTCTAGAGATGATACTATTTACATTCAGAAATAGAAAAAGTAAACAACTCATCAATGACATATCCAAAATATTAGATTTGTTTAGATTTTCTGATTCCCTTGCCCTACTTGATATGTCCTTGAAAAAATCAGTACAATGTGGCAACTGTTTTCATTAGAGTAACAAAGTAAAGGCTAATTTTCCATAATTCAACATTATTCTAATTAGGATCACAAAGTCATAATCTGATTTAAAGCAGCTGTCCAAGGTCCTGAAATCCATCAAACCAAAGAAACTTAAGATTGACCCTAGATCCTTATGCACAAAAAGCATGTGCCCTGATCTTAATCACTCACTTTTTAAAAAGTAAACTGAACAGCAACATCCAGGAAAAAAAAAATTCAGTCCAGAGTACCTTTTTTATTTTGCTTGTTCATTTAGCTTTTTTTGTTCCTACTATGCACAAGCCAATGAACCTAATTTCTTGGAAAGAAATATTCTGCAACTACTCATGAAATAGCAAAGCAGAAAAGCAGCAGAAAATGTCTTCCATGGATGCTAGGCTGGTTGGTCCAGGGAAAGGGAAAAGCAAAACAACAGGCAAGAGTGATTTTGTTCTTTTCTTTTTTAAAAAAAATCCTACTTTTGCTTTTTTATGGGAAAAAAAGAGAATGCAGCCATTTTAAACGAGATCAACTATCTTTAAAATATATCACAATCTGACATGAATATTCAAATGGCTTAATGTATTTTGAAACGTATCTTATCATTAACAAAATATTGATACTGATTTTGTACTGTAGTGCCTCTGACTTCTCTGAGGGGTGACGTGTTTTTCCAACTTTGAAAAAATGGCAATATAGGATAATTAGATACATTGAAACATAATGTTTGAAATCTAAATATCTCTCTTAGAAATGTCCTCTGTAGATTTCCAAATAAATTCAGTGAATATTTATGTTCAATAACTTCAAAACAGAATAAGTTGTTAAAGAGAATGTTTGCATCTAAAATAAATTATCACCCAACATGTGAATTCTTCAGATCCATGGGCTTCAATTTCCAATGTTCCACCATCAGAAAGGCCATTGTTGAGAATTATGGAAGCTGAGGTTACATATCTGGAGGAGTGCAATTCATGGACAGGTGACATCTTTGCTCTGAACAACCCACAACTGGCCTAGTAGATTGACTAATTATATTGGGCTTGATGTCATGATAATTAGTTGAATATATAGCAGCTTAAAAGTTATACACAAAGGGTGTTCATTTGCTGGTTTATCATCAGACTAAGACCAAGAGAGATTGAATGGTGTGCCCTAATAGTCAATTCTTAGCCTTGTGCTCTTAAATACTTTCATTGTTTTGAATGAAGGAGTATAGGAATACTTGTTATATGACACAATACTGAATGGGAAAGTTAATACTTCAGATGAGAGATATTACATTCAAAGTAATCTTGATAGAGTGGAGAAATGGTTGAAAGGAATAGAATGACATTTGACACACATACTGTATAAAAGTCTACTATTTATTTTCTGCAATAAGAAACAAAAAATAAATCAAATGCAAAAGTGGCTTTGGTAAAATAGTACTTGTGAAAAAGATCTTAGGATAATAGTTTGTTGTGATCTCTTCTATAGGGTTGTACTTGAAGACGAACCAGAAACTTTAGCTCATCCAAAAAGCAATGTTCTGCATGCTTACAGGTCACTCACTGTCATTACGTAACTGTGGAAGTTGAATTGGCTATAAGTATGCTTCCAAATGCAATTTAAGGAGCTAATCATCACTTTGAAAACCCTGGCTATATATGACTTATAAATTCTGCAGATCTACATCAGAGAATGACTATCTACCAGGAGATGTAGTGCAGGGATGAAACCTACTTACCTTCCTTACTGATTCGGAAGTGCGCGTGCCATCGTCACATCCAATTTTAGACCGTCTGCACATGTGCAAAGCCTTCTGTGCATGCGCAGAGGATCAAAAACAGGCTACTTACTGGTTAAAACAAGGAAATAACAACATTCGGGCAGATGGGCAGAGCCTCGCTCTGCTGCCGCTACCGGTTCGCCGAACCACGCGCCACCGCCGCTACCGGTTCACCTGAACCGGAGCAAACCAGTAGCATTTCACCCATGGGGCAGTGAACAATGTGCACGGATAATGGATGATTAGAGAACAAAAATTAAGTCTTATATACAAAGACTAATGCATCTGGTTATATATTTAGCCTTGAGAAAACTAGTCTAGTTTCATATAGAAAAGACAGATCTGTTCTCTCTCATTCCAAGTGCAGAACACGGAGCAATGGATTTAAGCTACAAGAAGGCAGATTTCAACCAAATATCAGAAACCTTCTAACAACGAGTCAATAATGGACACAGTTTCAAAATGAACAAGTTATTCCAAGAAGTGAAAATCTTTCTTTTGTTGAAAAAGTTTCCTTTTGTTCAAAGGAAGGTTAAGGAGTCATATGTCAAAGATGCTATAATTTGAATTCCTGCACAGGACAGGAGATTGGACTTGATGGCCTATATGGTACCATTAAACCTCATGGTTCTGAGGCTGAGAATGGATGCAAAAGAAATTAACAAATACAGTTAAGTTAATTTCATCAGCAAAAGGGAAGGATGGGAAATCATTTAGTGATATTCCACAGAGACATAATCTTCATAAATTAAAGTTATTACTTGATTCTTAATTTTCTCTAGGGGTTAAAATACATATTTCCACTTGTCACTAAAGACATTTATGTATGTGACTGTAAAAAGTCCTTCTCCCTCTCTCCCTCTCTCATTTTTCTTGCTTTATTTCGGTTATCTATTTGCCATTCTAACCAACTTTGTCTTTCTTTCACTTTTGAACTTATCATTTTTTTTCTTGCCTGTCTCTCTTTCTGTCTTTCAACTTCTGTTTGAATGAGGTAGCTTGATATATTTGCTTGTTATCTGTAGAGAGAACTGTAATAGTAATAACTAAATTCCAGAGCTAATTTAAGGAGGAATCGTTGGGCATTTGCCAAGGCCTATAGCTCAGCAAGGGAGCTACAACTGTGTATTAGCAACCCTGGTTCTCTAGTTATTCCCTTTCCTAGAATCATAAAGGTGGAGTTGTATTTAAAGTGTTTGTACCTCAATATTTGATACAGGAAATATCTTAATGAAAGTCCATCATCCCACTGTTCTATAGTTTGTTTACTTGTTTGTTTACTTGGAGGAAATTGGTCAACAAAGGAGAAAAAATTGTTGCTACTGCAGATGTACCTACCCTTTATCAAGGCAGCAATGTGTATAATATTATTATGGATGTTCATTTCCTAACACTGTAATATAACTGAATTTTCTCCTCTCAGCTGAGTTCAGGGTGGGGTTAACTAAGCTGAACTATCTTAACTAAAAACATCCATATATTTTTACAAATCTTTACTTTTTAACTTTTTGCAGAATTTTGGATAAAGGAGTTGGACTGTACTTATTCTGATGTAGCATTAAATAAGCTAAAATGTGTAAAGAAAGTAAATACTGGGAGTCAAAAAATCCTTCCCCGCCTGTACATTTAGCCCATGAATCCAAGCTTTCAATCCTTATGATTAACCTGATTGTCTTTTAGATATAAACAGAACAGTGATAGGAAATTAATGACTCCATTCAACATATGCAAAATGTACTAGCTTAATGAAAATGATTTAAACCATACTGTAGAAGTAATATAAAGCAGTTATTTGATAATTTAATTAAGCAACTCAGGCATGGATCTCATAGTTATAACAGTTGTTGATTACTATACAATATAACTGCATTCTGGGTAGATGAGTTAAGTGTTATTGAATTAGGCTTCCATTTGATGAACACATAGGCAAGCGTTCACCTTCTCAGTCTTTCTCTGATATAACTTTTAGCTTTTTCAAGGACAGTGCTGTAATTATGCAATATCATTCATCCATATTATCTGTTGTCCGCTTACTTCTTTCAATTTTGCCAAGCATAAACATTTTTCTAGTTCATCATCTATCATATAAACAAAATATGTGAATTTCTACTTATTGATCACCTCGTTAAGTTCAGTTGATTGTTTGACTTGCAATTCATTGTACTCTTCTTTCCCTTCTCCTTTTTCTTTTTTTTTTATTGCAAAAGTTTTACAATTACATTTTCACCCCTTTTTTCACCCCCCCTCCCCAAACTTCCCATCCTCCCTAACCCTCCCTAACCCTCCCCCCCCAGACTTCCCTATTATGTACTCATAACTAATGACACTGATATATAAGCTTGAACCCATCCCTCCCCCTGTATAATTTTTCCTCTTTGTCTCTTTACATTAAAATATTTCTAATACATTATTTTCAAATAAAAGCTATTTGATACTTTCTAGTTTGGTATTTGTTCTGAACATATTCTATCCACCTTTTCCATTCCCATTCATAAGTCTCTTGTGAACAGTCTTTTAAATATGCTGAAATCTTTGCCATCTCTGCAAAACTAGCCATCTTCAAAGTCCATTCCTCGATAGTGGGCAAAGCTTCATTCTTCCAGTATTTACCTATCAACAATCTTGCTGCTGTTATCATATACAATATCAGTTTTGTTTCACCCCGTGTAAAACCCTTAACTATACCCAATAAAAACAATTGTGGAGAAAATTGAATTTTTTTCCTCAAAACATTCTGCATGACCCACCAAATTTTTATCCAAAAAGCCTTAACTTTCCTGCAGGTCCACCAAACATGATAATACGTAGCATCTAAACATTCACATCTCCAACATTTTGGCTGAACATTAGGGTACATACATGACAACTTTTTAGGATCTAAATGCCATCTATAAAACATTTTATAAAAATTTTCTCTCAGGTTTTGCGACTGTGTAAATTTAACATTCTGAACCCAAATTTTTTCCCAAGTTTCCAACATCACTGGTTCTTCAAAATTCTGTGCCCACTTAATCATACAATCTTTAACTAATTCCGTTTCTGAATCTCTTTCTAACAAAACATTATAAAGCCTTTTAATATGCATTGGACCTTTCTCTCTTATATGTCTAACCAATTCTTCCTCATGCAACATAATACCAGTTTTTTGGTCCTCTTTCCATCTCAGTTGTAATTGATTATATTGTAACCAAGTTAAATTAAACCCTTCATCCAACAGTGTCTGTAATGTCTTCAGCTGCCATCTGCCCGCATCTGTAAAAAGAACCTCTTTATATAAAAACCCCCCGAGTGACATTATATTTGTATTCCACAAAGTATGACCAAGATCCAGCCATAGCGGTATTTTGTAATCCCATTTGAGTCGGTGCTTCTTCCAAACTCTCATCAAAGAGTCTCTAAGTATATGATTTTTAAATACTTTATCTACTTTATCGTCGTAAAATAAATAAGCATGCCATCCAAATTCAAGATCAAAACTTTCTGCATTCAATATTCCAGTCTTTTTACTTCCAAACCAATCACTTGTTAAAGTTAAAGCTGCTGCATCATAATATAACTGTAGGTTTGGGAGTTTAAGACCTCCTCTTTCTGGAACATCTTGCATAATTTTCAATTTCACTCTCGGCTTCTTCTCGTTCCAGACAAACTTATTCACACCAGACTGCCAAACTTTCAGTTGTTTATCACTTTTAAGCACCGGAATCATTTGAAACAAAAACAGAAATCTTGGCAAAATGTTCATCTTAACTGCTGCTATTCTTCCAAGTAAAGACAGTTGCAGCTTTTTCCAAGTCTCCATGTCTTTCTGAACCTCTCGCCACAACACCTCATAATTATTTTGAAACAATTTCATGTTTGATTCTGCAACCTGAACTCCAAGATATTTTACCTTAGGTGTTTGACTTGCAATTCATTGTACTCTTCTTTCCCTTCTCCTTTTTCAATGCTAAGCCTTACATAGATCTACACAGACCTTGTAACTATTTTGAAGAGACAAATGAAAGAATTAAATCAATATTTGTGGGAGGAACAATAGCAATAGCACATATATAGACTTATATACAACTTCATAGTACTTTACAGCCCTCTCTAAGCAGTTGGCAGAGTCAGCATATTGCCCCCAACAATCTGGGTCCTCATTTTACTGACCTCAAAAGGATGGAAGGCTGAGTCAACCTTGAGCCGGTGAGGATCGAACTGCCAAACTGCTGGCAGCTGGCAGTCAGTAGAAGTAGCCTGAATTTCTGCATTCTAACCACTATCCTTGCCCCTCATTATGCATACTGATTTGCCTTCTCTTCATCCCATGATATCCATGCATACACTACCAATATCCAGAAAGAGGGCTTACTTGTGCATACAACTAAATATTTTTAAAAATACTGTATTTAAAATGCAAAGTTACTCAGTGCAATTTTTATGTCTCCTTTTTGTACACTACTGATTTTTGTTTTCCATGTAACAGAAAGAGAATTTATAAGGAACAGGAAATCTGTTTAGTATGAGTTTTCAAATGAGATGGAGGGTCAATGAGGCAGAGACACAAAATCAGATTGTTAACGGATGCAAGCAAATACATAAAAGAAACAATAGCATTGCTGCTGTGGAAGAAGAAGAAAAAAGCCAGCTCCAGGTGAAACATGGGGTGGAAGTTAGAGAGAGAGAGTTTTAAGCTACAAATAGGTAATTTTGTAGCAGATAAAACAATTTAGGTGCTTGGTTTATATACAATGGACTTGAAAATAAGACTTCCAGATCTAGGCTGCAAAAATCTAGATGGCAGCAAAGAAGTAGAATTGTGTCTCTTTGCTGCCATCTAGTGATTATCCAGAGTTTTGCTGTCCCAATCTCATGATGGTGGTGGTGGTGGTGGTGGAGGGGGGGAGGGAGGGAGAGGAGGAATGATTAGCTAGTGCAATTAATATGTCACAACAGTTAGCTAAAAACTGTTACATAGCAAACCATTGTTTCCTACTTCCACTGAATAAAGAGATATTAAAGTTGCAATCCACTTCACTGTTAATTACAAAAACAGCCTTATTTATACTGAGACTCATATTGAACAGCAGACTGGAGACATTCTCATCCAGTAAAATGTAGATGACCAAATCTGGTATTGTCCCAGAAAATGCTTACCAGCAGCTCCATCAGAGAGCTAAGGTTGCCCAATCCCCTTGCCTCAAAAGCCTACTAGATTTTGTGAGCTTCTGAAAGTGATTGTATAAATAGCAAGAATCAGGTTCTTTTCACATCACAAATGAGCTGGAATTGTGCTTCTATCATGAATGGGCAAAATTTCTGTCATGAAATAATCTGCTTTACCCTTTACCATACCTTTAACTCATATTACCATTTAAATATGAGGCAGCAGTGTGCAGCAGCTGCCAAAAAAGCCAACCCAGTTCTAGGCTGCATAAACAGAGGGATAGAATCAAGTTCATTATAAAGTGTTAATACCACTTTATAATGCCTTGGTAAAGCCACACTTGAGATACTGCATCCAGTTTTGGTCGCCAAAACTGATGTAAAAAAGATGTTGAGACTCTAGAAAGAGTGCAGAGAAGAGCAACAAAGATGATTAGAGGACTGGAGACTAAAAATACGATGAACAGTTGCAGGAACTGGGTATGTCTAGGTTAATGAAAAGAAGGACCAGGGGAGACATGATAGCAGTATTCTGATATCTATTGCCACAAAGAAGCGGGAGTCAAGCTATTCTCCAAAGCACCTGAGGGTAAGACAAGAAGCAATGGGTGGAAACTAATCAAGGAGAGAAGCAATTTAGAACTAAGGAGAAATTTCCTGACAGTTAGTCAGGAAACAATTAACCAGTGGAACAACTTGCCTCCAGAAGTTGTGAATGCTCCAACACTGGAAGTTTTTAAGAAGATGTTGGAGAACCATTTGTCTGAAGTGGTGTAGGGTTTCCTGCCTAAGCAGGGGGTCGGACTAGAAGACCTCCAAGGTCCCTTCCAACTCTGTTATTCTATTCTATTCTGTTCTGTTCTGTTCTATTCTATTCTATTCTATTCTATTTTATTCTTTCAGTACAGATTAATTAAAGCTTCTGCATATTTAAATTAAAAAATAGCTTCTTTGAATTAGCAGCCTTACAGAGATGCAAGAAAGAAGGATACAACCTACCTTGAGCTTAAAGGGGAAAAAAGTTGATGCTTTCCAAATGACTCCTCCTGCTGTATAAATAAATAAATGAACTGCTAGGATTAATTAACAAGAAAGGAAAGCTGGTATTTCAATGTTCTGCTTTGTCTTCAAAGCCCAGTGGAACATTCCGCAATCTTTTCTCTAATCTATTCATTTTGCCTCCATGAAGGAGAACATAAATACGGAGAGACAGCTTCTAAAGCCAAAACCAAGTCAGCACAATTTCCTAATTTTGCTGTGGAAAGCAAGAGTTGATGTTCTCCATGTTGCTGATTTGTCTTCTGGGACAAGCTCCTGAAGTTAATCCTTTTCATGCTGGACTGATGTTTACATTTTTCTGCTGACACTTTCAAAGGCTGTGGACCAGGCCTACAGTGGATATAAATGGGCAGAACTCCAAAACCATTCCACCTATCCGGAACACAGTGACTGAAGACTTAACTTATCCATTTGGGAAAAAAATAGATGTGGATAATTTAACCATTGTAGTTACGTAAAACCAGAGGTGGGGCATACCTATCATATTTTATAAGAGATAAGGGTCAACACTGACGTAATAATGAAGTGTCTCAGAAGCCATCTCAGGGACATCGATGGGGAAAGGATTTTCTGGTTTTCTACTTTAGAGAGGGAGATTTTAAGTTTTTTAAATGTCTTTTCTTTCATTTCCTCTCTGTATGTGTATTGATCCAATTTTATGACTCTATCTACAACAGGTGTGTCCAACTTTTGGTTTGTCTGAGCCACATTGAGTGAAGAGGAAATGTGTTGCACAACATATAAAATATATAATATTTTATATATTATATATAAATAATATATATTTGCAGTGCATTCAAAAAGTATTCAGACCTGCTTCACTTTTGTCAATTTTGTTATGCTGCAGCCCGATTCTACAGTTGTTGAAATTCATTTTTTCCTTGTTAATCTATGCTCAATACCCCATAATGACAAAGTGAAAACAAAATTTTGGAAATGTGTAAATTTGTTAAAAAGAAAAAAACTGAAATATCACATAAGTATTTGGACCCTTTGCAACTTGAAATTTAGCTCAGGTGTCCCCACCACCCATTTCTGTTGATCGTTGCTGACATGTTTCTACACCTTGATTGGAGTTGATTTCTGGTAAATTAAATTGATTGGCCATGATTTGGAAAGAATAAACTAAGATCATATTTTTCATTATTCCTCTGTTTTCCCTCTGATACAGCCAGAGGAGGAGGAGCTTGGATATTATCTTCCCACTAGCAGTTATTTCAAAGGCAGAAAGGCTCATTAACTGTAGAGATGGAGTTGGCACTGTTTTTCCAATACTTTTGTCAGGTATCCTTAAGCACCAGGTAAGGGAGAAAAGGCAATACAGTAGCAGATTTGACAAGCCCGGACTGTACTTGCCAAGTAATTGTCCTCCCACAATATAATTGCCAGCTCCTGATTTTGCAAAGCACCATGCCTAGCTAGAAGCAGCTGGAAAAAAGAGTTTTGCAGACACAGAGAAGGGTCTTTTTTGCTTCAATTGTGTCTCCACAGCAAGCAGCCTTCAATCTCTTAAGGGAAAATTGTTACAATCAGGCAACCAGACAGAGAAAAGTGCACTTAGGCCTCATGCTGGAATTTGAAATAGTCTTCCCTGGCTTCTAATGGAGTGGTTCTCCAACTGTTCCATGATTATCAAGAACAATCATAGTATAGGGGTGCTTGGAATATTTGTGACCTTTTTACGATTGTGATCAAGATACAGGCTGTTTTCCTCAGAGACCGTTTGTTTGTTTGTTTGTTTGTTTGTTTGTTTGTTTGTTTGTTTGTTTGTTTGTATATAACCCAATTTATACTTCTGACACCTTTTTCTATTTCTTATCCTCCAGGGCTAGTCCAATAATGCAACACTACAATTTTGTATTATCGAAGTAATTACATCAGAAATGGTATTCAGCAGGTTCTGACCAGTTCTGGAGAACCGGTAGTGGAAATTTTGAGTAGTTCGGAGAACCGGTAAATACCACCTCTGACTGGCCCGCCCCGGTCTATTCTTTGCCTCCTGAGTCCTAGCTGATTGGGAGGAAATGGGGATTTTGCAGTAACCTTCCCTTGGAGTGGGGTGGGAATGGAGATTTTACAGTATCCTTCCCCTGACAAGCCACCAAGCCATGCCACGCCCACCAAGCCATGCCCACAGAACTGGTAGTAAAAAAATTTGAATCCCACCACTGAATTACATTCATAATGTCTTCTGCTCCATAAGTAGAGCCTGATCAAATACGGTGCTGAGAAGCCTGGCTCAAGCAGAGGGGAAGAGACAATTGGGTGGATATCCTAGTACCCCTTTGGGGTTCTAGACTCTTTCTATGAATTTGGAGAGTTAATATAGCAAGACATACTTTATGTCTTTATGGCATAGGGCCAGGATACTTGCGAGACCACCTGCTGCTACCGATAACCTCCCACCGGCCAATACGCTTGCACAGAGAGGGCCTCCTCAGGGTGCCGTCGGCCAAGCAATGTCGGCTGGCGGCCTCCAGGGGGAGAGCCTGGAGAGCCTTCTCTGTGGGGGCACCCAACCTGTGGAATGAGCTACCTCCTGAAATACGATTGATCCCGGACCTCCGCAGTTTCCGCAAGGCCCTGAAGACTTATTTATTCCAACAAGCCGGCCTAGCTTAAATGGTTTTAATGGGGATTTTTAATCTTTTAATTTTATTGGTTTTTGGATTTTAAATTGGGAATTTTTTGATTTTGTAGATTTGGGATTTTAAATTGGTAATGCTGCTGATTTAATCTATTTTAGTTTTTTCTTAACTTTTGTACTATATGTGTTTTAATTTCTGGCTGTCCACCGCCCTGAGTCCCCCTGGGGAGAAGGGCGGTATATAAATTTAAATAAATAAATAAATAAATAAATAATTCTGTCTTCTCCTCTTGAAGGACCTCATGAAACAGGCCAGAACTAGGGGAGAACTAATGAAATTGGCTAACTGGTTCAATATTTCACAGTTTCTTAAGATCACTGATTCAAGCTTATTTACGTACATGGACCAGGTATTTAAAAAAGGGGCCACAAAGGATCTTTCCAGCTCATCCACTTTATCTTTCTCCCCCTGTCCATCCCATCATCAAGTCTCAAATTTTTATTTCCCTACAAATGGAAGAACCCTAGTGCAGGCAAAAACCCTAGTGACAAAACTGTTCTTCATGTTCTCCTTTTTCTGAGAGCTGTACTGCTCCCAACCAGTGAACATTGTCAAACAGATGAACTCTCTAGGGCCACAAATGCCACCCAAGCTTCTTATTTTGTGGTAATCAAAACCCATCTCTAATCACTGTCACTGCAATTTGATGGTACAATTTCTCAATGTTTTGTCACAGGAAACACTGCTAGTTCTACAATAGGCTTAACAGAGTCTCATAAAGTAAGACTCACCCAAGTAAAGTAAGATTCCCCACAAGTAAGGAGAATTGTTAATCATGTTTGAATCATGTTTACATGATTGTCCCACCCACTGTGATCTCCAAAGCTGTGAGATACTTCTGCAGTGAGAAGAAAAATTGCCAGGTTGGAAATTTAAAAATGCAGCCAGTCATTTAAGTTTAAATTACTCCCACAAGTGTGAGGCTGTAATATCTTTGGGACCCATAACCAGTGAAAATATTGGAGGGTTTCCGAAAATTGCTTTTTTCCTTCTGGACTTTACTGCAGTGGTGGGTTCCTCCCGGTTCGGTCCGGTTCAACCGAGCCGGTAGCGATGACGATATGATGTCACCGAACCGGTTCTTCCCCCCGCCCGCCCTCCCACCCTCCCACTCCCCCCCCACATTATTCTTATCTTTTATTTGGTCCCACCCCCAATCTATTGCTGCCTCCTGAGTCCCAGCTGATGACTAGAGGGAAAAAAACTGTTTAAACTCTTGCCGCGGGGCTTCAAAGGGCCGTCCTACAGCTGATCAGTGTTAAAAGCAAACAAATGAGTCGGGTCGTAAGTGCGAGGACTGGTCGTAAGTGCGAGGACCTTCCAGAAATGACTCTGACCAGCTAGCCACGCCCACCTAGTCACATGACCTCCGAGCCACACCCACAAAACAAGCCACGCCCACAGAACCGGTAGTAAAAAAAATTTAGAACCCACCCCTGCTTTACTGGCTAGATGTCTTCAAAGGCAGCATGAATCTGTTCAACTTGAGTAGCAGGCCTGGGACTTAAGCTTTTATTTGCACTGAGAGACACAGATGGAAAGCTAGAAAAGAGATATCTGATCTCCTCAATGACCAGCACTTTAGTGCAAGCTGTTATATATGGGTATAAAATTCTTCTGGTATTATATCAATATAGCAGTCATACAGTTTGCTAGTTTTGTCAAGAAAGTGAGCCATCTGTCTTTTGCAAGAGGCTCTTATTGATCTCTATTGAGTAATCCATTTTAACAATAAGATGAATTGCTACATTCTCAGAAACTCTTAGAATTAACAAACTAAAGATTGAAATCATTGGATGCCTATTGCTGGGGCTTTCAGGGATCTTATGCTTGTTTACTTTGAAATCAGTCCCATTGTTCTCAGTGGAACTTATTTCTAGGTAAATATGTTTAGTACTGTAGCCTTGTTTTCTGGTATGCCTCATTCTGCAAGTTCACTTGGAGAAACTGAGCAAGTGGTGGTGTAATACAGGGAAGGTCATGATAGAAATAATTTAAGATAGCTATTCATAATTTAATTTGCACATAAGTAAAATTCTCACATTTCCTTGGGCTACATGTCCCCCTTGGAAATAATTCAGGAAAGGCTATTTAATTTCTTTTTCCTGAAGGTGAAAGACACATGGCCTCTTTCATCCTGAATTTATTGTTCTGTGAGTGAATTTTGACACTTAAGATTTACACGGATGCATTTACTTTATAACTTCCCCTCCGCGCTAACATCCATCCACCCACCCACCCATCCATCCATTCACCCATCCATCCATCAAACCATCCATCTATCCATCTATCCAGCTATCCATCTATCCATCTATGCATCTATCCATCTCCAGTTTAATTTGCAATCACATCTCCTTTTTAATTTCATTTCTACAATACACATTAATATTAATACAACTATAACATTTTAAAAGAATAAAACATATATGAAACTAAATAGGACAATATGTATGTGTATTCTGCACCATTTCAGACTTCCATCATAATAAGCTTCATAGCTGACCCTTTTTAAATATTTTCTGAAGTCTCCAATAAATATGAAAACATCTTTTATTGAATGCAGATTATTTAAAATTGTAAGAAACATACACAATACAAGCCACGGTGATGCAGTGGTTAGAGTGCAGTACTGCAGGCTACTTCTGCTGCCTGCCTGCAATTTGGCAGTTCGAATCTCACCAGGCTAAAGGTTGACTCAGCCTTCCACCCTTCTGAGATGGATAAAATGAGGACCCAAATTGTTGGGAGCAATATGCTGACTCTGTAAACCACTTAGAGAGGGCTGTAAAGCAGTATACAAGTCTAAGTGCTATTGCTAGTGCTATATTCTTTAAGAGTTTTAGCCATTGACTTGTTAATACCGTGTTTCCCCAAAAATAAGACCCTGTCTTATATTTTTTTTGAACCCGAAATAAGAGCTTGGCCTTATTGCCCTGCGCTCAAAAGCCGGATTGGGTTTATTATCAGGGGATGTCTTATTTTAGGGGAAACAGGGTATGTTAATATACATTATTCCAATTCTTTATTCCAAAGTTCTTACAAATAATTAATAATTATTTAACTCACTTGAAACTCTTCAACTGTCAATAAAAATACTGTAGATTTCAAATAATCCAAACACATTTCTGAGCTGATTTTTTTTTTTTTTTAATTCAGGAGTTTTGCATGCTGGTAATGCTTCTGGGCTAAATCATGAAATCAAAAGCTTTTCTAACAGAATATATTATCATTTCATAGCATTACACAATAATTAGAAAGATCTAAAATATTAAGACCCTATCCGCTCATTAATTACAAATTTATTTGAAATTTTTTGTAATTATTTATAAATCTATCTTGCAAAAAAGGTTGAAAAAGGAAAAAAATATTTCCATTCCAATATCTTTGAAATATGCCTTACATCTTTTAATTTTTAAAATACAATAGAATTGATTAAGAAAGGCCTCAAGATTTCCTGTGGGCCATATAATAGCATTATAATTCTGCCCATAGAGTACAATGCTCATACCTATCAGATGACAATTGCAGTTTAGAAAAAGAAAATTCAGGGATGTAGGGTTCTTATGATATGTGTAACCTACAACGATCAGAACTATGCAAACCATGATGTTCTCTGTGGCACTCTATGGAAGAAAAGTTGGGCTTTGAAGAAGCAGGATTGGGAAACTGAAGCCATGGGTGCTGCAAGCAAGTGGCGGCAGTAGGGCTCCTTCTGAAGTCTTCCTGAATTTCATCACATTGATGAAATCTTTGGCAGCATGGCTTACTCGTGGGGAAAGCTAAAATCTACTCGGCACACATTGATGCATGTCTCCTCCCTACTTTCACCAGAAAGGGAGAAACATCACTCAACATGACATAGGTGAGCACTCCCAGACTCCAGATATCTCTGCCCAGGGACATTGGAGCCCCTTGAAGAACTTCTGGAGCAGCAAATTCAGGGTTTCCAAGCAGATGATGGACATGGTAATGGCCTGTGATTTGAACAGCATCTTCAAGATCAATTAACTTAAAAGTGGAAACTTTTCAAGTGGGAGAAGATTAATACCTTGGGCAACCAAGAAAACAAACAACTGGCTCATCAACCAAATTCTGAATTGAGGCTCTAAAAAAATAGGTTCAAATAATTCTACTTCGGAGACATTATGTAAGAACCTAGCTCTCTAGAAAAGCGTCTAATGCTTGAATGTAATTTGAAAATTCTGACAAGCAATGTGATATATATATATATATATGACAGCTATTAATAGCTAGCAGGGCTAATTTCCTATCTTTTAGTAGTCCTCTTATTTCCTGAAATGTTAACATGCAGCTAGATACAGATCATGCAAAATCATATGAGGAGTTATGTTACTTTTTAAAAAAATATTTAATTTGTTCCTTACTCATCTTGATTTAGGATTATAAGACATGGATAATGGAAAAAGTTGACATTATATTACTTAGCTGCTGCTGTTTCAACAGGGAGACTCTCAGTATCTTATTTTATGAAATTCAAAGAATATTCTACATGGAATACTTAAAGGGAATTAAGTTCCACTTTAACACACATTAAAAATTTATATAGTTCTGGGATATTGTCTTGTATAGAGATTTTTTTAAAAAAAAAATCCTTAATTTTATTTCCAAGACTTTCTTTTCCAGATTTTTAAAAATTCTTTTTCCATGAAGCATGTGCAATAATACCTTCTTCCCATTCCATTCCAGATATCTGGTTTGCCAAGATATGTGCAGGGCAGTGGTGGGATTCAAGTAATTTAACAACTGGTTCTTTGCCCTAATGATTTCTTCCAAAAACCAGTTTGCCAAACTGCTCAGAAAGTTAACAACCGGTTCTCCCGAAGTGGTGCGAACTGGTTGAATCCCACCACTGATGCAGGGTATGAATTTATGCCAGGGGCAGCCAAAACTGCAAAATAATTTTTAAATGATTTTTTTTTTTTGAAAAAGTGAAAAAATAAAGAAAAGAAAAGAAGGCCATAAAAGATTAATTAAGCAACAAATAGTTGCAATTCTATATATAGCTATCCAATAACATTATTGTTCAAGTTCATATATGCTTCCAAGATATTTATATAACTACCATACTGTTAACCAACTTATTTTGTAAATTTCCAAAGATGCTTTTTCAAAAGGCAACTGGATTTTCTTTGTTCTTCCTTGAAGTCATTTCACTTCTCATCCAAGAAGCTTCTTCAGTCAGAACTGAATATTGGTCTTTTGGCCATAATAAGGACACAGAGAATCCATTTTTGTTGTCCAATTGTCAAATTCCAAATACTATATATGTAGTTCAGGAGAATAGTATGATCTGAAAAACTTATGTCCCACAACTACATTTATATAATTCAGTAAAAAGGTAAAGGAAAAGCTTCCCCTCGCACATATGTGCTAGCCGTTCCCAACTCTAGGGAGAAGTGCTGATCTCCATTTCAAAGACAAAGAGCCAGCGCTGTCCGAAGAAGTCTCATAACGTGGTTATGTGGCTGGCATGACTAAATGCCAAAGGTGCACGGAACGCTGTTACCGTCTCACCAAAGGTGGTCCTTATTTTTTTACTTGCATTTTTTATATGTGCTTTCGAACTGCTAGTTTGACAGAAGCTGGGACAAGTAATAGGAGCTCACCCTTTACAAGGCATTAGGGATTCGAACCACTGAACTGCCGACCTTTCGATCAACAAGTTCAGCGTCTTAGCCATGAGACACCACATTCGTATATAATTCAGTACTTTCTCCCAAAACTTAGTAACTGTAGGACATTGTAAAAACATGCTTTTAAAAAAAACATGATTTTTACAATAAAACACACACACACACACACACACACACACACACACTTCTCAAACACTATTCTGGACATACTTGGCTTTATATGGAATGTTTAAAAATCATGCATTACTTCAGTGAAACAGAACCTGTGAGCAGGTCATTTAATCTTGAACATCTGTATTTATATTCGGCACTAGTTAATCTATGGCACATTATTTATCAGAATTTTCAAGTTAAATTGTTTCACATGAATCAATCACTAAGGTTTTATCTCTATTCTTAAATCAAAAGAATACAATCCTTGCTTCAGCTCCAGAAAGCTCTGATTCACTTTGTACAATGTTTTATCTGCATGAACTACATTGTTACAAAAGACTGTAAATCATGAGAAAGGGCTTTTAAGGACAAAAGCAACTCCATGCTTCTTTCTTTCTTTGTTACGTTTCTTTCTTTCTTGTGCAAAAATGGAGAGAAAGAAAAAGAAACCCTGGTTCATTATTTTTTTAAACCATAGTGGTTGCTTTGGGGCTATAAGCTCTCTATTTACTTGGTTATAGATGCTGAATTGTATTGTTGGATTTCCACACAACTAGAGAGGTCATTGTACCACATGGTTACTAAAACCTGGAAAAAAATAAATATTTGAGGAGGTTCTCATGGCACATAAATGCTGTGGCACAGTAAAGTGACATCACCACAAGTTCCTGGCAATCTCCATTTCCTCCTTTAACCCAGTTCACAGATATTGAGTCAACTTTCCATGTTCATAATTATTCCTAAATTCATCTTGCACACAACTGCACACAACTATATCACAGAACTGCTATCAGTGGGGAAGACCTGTTTATAGAGCCTCTCTTAAAAGCATGAAAGCAACACCTATAGAAAATTTCAAATCACAGTAACCCAAAGCAGCAACAACAACAAAATATTTTAAAAATACTAAATACTAAGAATGTTTCAAACTGTGTTTTGAAAGTGCAGAGTTCTGTAAAAATTTGATGGGGTTCTATGAAAAATTAGGCACAATCCTCTCAGCAAAAAACACAGTCAAATAAAGCCAGTTTTCTACTATTAAAGCTTTGTATTTTGATCAGCAATTCCAGGAATGTGTTTGCTTCTGTCTCTCTTTTTTTAAAGTAAAAGGTTCTGCAGCATGAAAAAGTTTGACCTAAATCACCGCAATTGAATCTAAGAGCATTTCCATCTCCATTGGGCTTTTGGAAACTTGCCCCCGAGCCAACTAACTTCAGAACTGAATTAGTCCAGAAGAAATACAGCAAAAGTAGATTTCCTCTGTAGCTATATGGTGAACAGTTCCCTACTGATGTAAATTCCCGCTTACTCCTACTTTCTCCCCCCCCCCACCCATTCCTTTTGAAACAAAAGGGCTTTGCTGTGATGCTCTCATTACTGTGTGGCCATGCTTAGGAGAGGCTTTTCTACATCTTTCAAAGTGGCGCAATGGATCATCCAAACTGATAGATTATCGAACAACTGATGAACCCAGAGTTCCTATTTAAAGTACAAGTGACCAGGCTCAAATCCTTCTTCAAACACATTATGCAAAGACCCAGCTCTCTAGAAAGGGTCTAATGCTGGGAAAGGTGGAAAAAGGAAGGAAGGAAGGAAGGAAGGAAGGAAGGAAGGAAGGAAGGAAGGAAGGAAGGAAGGAAACCAACAGCAAGATGAATGGATTCAGCTATAGTGGCAATGAGCTAGAAGTCTGGAAAGAACAGATTAGAGATAGGTCATCATGGAGGAAATTGTGGGTGCTAGGAGTTGAAAAAGACTTGATGGCATATAAACAATATATCAAATTGGTCCATGGACTGTTTTTTTTCTCTGCCTGTTTTTGAGAAAAACAAGTGGCAGCAATAAAGAACATGGGAGGGGGAAGTACAGGGGTGAAATGCTCCAGGTTTGGACTGGATCGCCGGATCCGGTAGCGATGGCGGCGGGTGGTTCGGAGAACCGGTAGCAAAAATCCCTGTGCCCGCCCCCCCACCACCACCATCCCCAGCTGAGCCACACAATTATCAGAGGCTTTTTTTTTTTACTTTTAAAAGCATTTTTTCTACAACCTCTTCCGATGAAGAGATGGTTAAAAAATGCTTTGAAAAGTCTCTGACGATCCCAGCTGAGTTCCCTGATCAGCAGAGAGGCATTTCTCTGATGATCCCAGCTGAGTTCCCTGATCGACAGAGAGGTTTTTCAAAGCATTAGAAAAAATGCTTTGAAAAGTTTAAAAATAAAAAAAGTTGGCCACGCCCACCCAGTCACATTGCCCCCCCAACCAAGCCACGCCCACAGAACTGGTAGTAACAAATTTTACATTTCACCCCTGGGGAAATATACTAGCTATTTACCATTTTATCACAAGATGGAACAACTACACCACTGCCACCTCACCGCCACTACATCTCCACCTCACTGTAGGAGACCTTGCCCTGGCCAACTCATTGTGGGGACAACTTGCCACCAGCCTGGGCCTTCCACTCTGGTTTCCAAGGCCAACTCAGCTTAAGGAAGGTGAAACTTCTTGCCAGCCCGCACTCCTTCTCCGAGGGCTTCCTTGCTTCGCTTTCCAGTGCCCTCCCCTTGAAAGGCAGGCTAAGGGGAATCATTGTTTTGCCCACACAAACACACCATTCCAAGCTTGGGGACTTTTATCCACCTCCAAGATGGCAAGTTGCCACTCAGGCCTAGGGAGAAGGACTTTTCCTTCAGCATGTTATGCTAGACTCCTGATGGCTTCTGGTGGGGAGAGGGGCAAGCAGGAACGTGATAGGGCAAGTCACTCCCGATGGCCATCGCTGCAAAGGTTCTTCCTGCTGAAGCCTGCAACAATTACTTCCACTTAGCCTGCCATTTACCATCAGGAGAGAGTTGCCCTGTCACCATCCCGCTTGCCCCTGTCCTCGCCTGGAAGCCATCAGAGTCCAGTGCAGCACATGAAAGGAGAAGTCCTTTTCCCCAAGCCCAGCTGTGATTGGCAGCTTGCCAGCTCAGATGTGGATAACCGTCCCCAAGCTCGGAATGGTGAATGTGTCTGCATGTGTGTGGGTATAAAACAATGATTCCTTCTTAGCCTACCTTTCACAGGTGTGGGGCGGGCTGGAAAGTGAGATGAGGAAACCTTCGAAGAAGGAGAGCAAGCTGGTGGGAACATTCTCCTCCCTTAAGTCAGGCCAGCTTTTCGAAACCAGAGTGAAGGCCCAGGCTCATGGTGTTGTCCTATGGCAAGGTGGCCACAGCGAGGTGTCCTAGAACCATTTTATCACCAGTTAAAACATGACCAATTGCCAGTTAAAACATCATCAATAGGCCCAGGTAGAAGAGAAGCAAATATGGATAGTGTAGTATTTATTTATTTATCACATCTTTTGGCCACCCACCTTATAAAAACAATAACACAGAGGGAAGAAATGAGCTGCTGCATAGAAGGGGCTTAAATTTACAAAGTCCAAATTGTTTAAACTATTGAGTTAGAAAAGTTACCTATGTGTTTATTCTAAAAAAATCCTCCCATTTACCACTTGTTTATTATTTATATACTATGGGAAATTTATTTATTTTATTTCCTTTCCATCCCTAACTGAAACTAATAACAACAGAAACTAAACTGTTAAAAAGGAGGGGAAGAGAATCATTACTTTCTCGGAAGAATATATTATTATTATTGTTGTTGTTATTGTTTGTTTTCTTCAGAGGCAGAAAGGAGGGCATAATTGTGTTCCCTGTTGTCTGGTTTTGAATTCCGCTCAGGTGGAAGTGCTTGGAAAGGAGGCAGAGGGTAGGAAGAGCTGTAACCATTCATTCATGTTGTGTTTTATGTCTGAGACATTTGGAAGTGTGCCTGTGTTTAATCTAAGCCATTTCATTTTATACCCACCTGCTGCTTAGACATACTCTAGGAGCAATGTAATCACAAGAATATAGCCTCCATAGAGAACTCTGTGTGAAATCAACGGACTGAATTCATTAGTTACCTTCACACCCACTGATCTATGCAGCCACCTTGAAGCTCTGCTGTGATGGTTTAATGGCTGACTTGTAACTGCACACAGCTTTTCCTGCAATCGCTGGAAGAGGGCATCATTAGCATTTTCAAAGCCTCGGTCAATCTAGTTGTTTGGCACAATCCCTTGGCACTTCCTTTAATTTTATGGAGAATTATCTAAGGCAATACCTGTTACAAACTACTCAGTGCTAACACAGCTTCTCCATAGATCATGGAATGAAGATAAAGCAGTGCCATCCAAAGGCTAAAGGCAATTTGGAGGAATTTCCCAAGAGTAAGTGTGGTTAAGAACACTGCTAGACACCCAGTTATTGAATATTTTCAGGCTGTTGGAGGCTATTGGAGACAATTTAGTGGTTTCCTGAACAAAGTTCTAGATATCCTATAAGGCCCCCTCCAACTTATGGTTTTATGGTTCTGTGCTTATTCAGGAGTCAAATGGAGCTAATTCACTGGAAATCATTTGAGAAGCCAGGATGCAAAACGGGTGTTGCCACATCAAAAACATTCATTATGGGGCTTGGATGTTCTGCTTTTTCACATCTTGTCTTGTGTGTGTATTGTGTGTGTGTGTGAGAGAGAGAGAGAGAGAGACAGAGACAGAGAGAAAGAGAGAAAGAGAGAGAGACACACACAGAGAGAGATTTTCTTTGTGAATTATTTTGTTTTGGGGCTTGAATTATAAGTATGTGCTTCAAAACAGCGGGGTCAACAAGGTATATTAAACAGGGGTGTCAAACTCAATTTCATTAAGGGCCGCATCAGAGTTGTGTTTGACCTTGGAGGGCCAGGGTGGGCATGGCCAGGGTGGGCGTGGCCAGCTTGACCTCACTCATGTCAGGGGTGCCTATGGTGGCCCAAGCGCTCTGCCAGTGAAAATGGGCTCCCGAGCTCCATTTCGGCTGCTTGGCGTTCTGCAATCCTCTGCCAGCGAAAACTGAGCTCAGGAGTGCCACCTGCAGTTTTCACTGGCAGAGGCACTGCAGGCCGGTCCTTCACTGTTTCTATGATGGCCCCGCGGGCCAGATCTAACCACCCCATAGGCCCCTGGACCTTGAGTTTGACAGCCCTGAATTAAACTGTCAAAAATATATAAAAGAGTATCAAACCAATGTTAGAAGTATGAAAAGACAGAGCTTTATCTCATGCATGGTAAGACCTGTGAAAAATTCATACAATGACACAAAAGATTTTGCAGATTAATATTAAAATGCAACCAGTTTTTCTATTTCACTTCATAGATAATGCACTAGAAAAGAAATATGGGAAACTAATATTGCATATGGTAACTGCAGGAAGATTATTGTATGTACAAAGATGGAATCAAAATTAAATGCCCACAATAGAAGATTGGGTAACAAAATTGCAGGAGCTTGCAGAAATGGCAAAGCTGACCAGTTTAGTCAGGGGGGAAATTGTAAAGACATTTTTTTTTAAGGATGGAAGACTTAAGTGGACTTTTTGTTGAAAGAAGAAAAGACTGAATTGATGATCTATGGATTTGGGGACTAAAAAGAGTCAAAGAGGAAAAGGAAAGAATAAGATGGCAATTACTCAATAGAAAGAAGGGAGGAAGTCTCAAAAGTCTATGATTTCTTTCTAAATTGCTTTTCTTTTCTTCTATATACTTTTTTCTTAGCCTTTTTAAAATTTTGTGTACTTTTATTGTGCTGAAAAATTCTAATTAAAAAGAGAGAGAGAGAGAAACAGCAAGAAACGGCACCAGTTATTTTTGGCATCCGTGGTTGGAAGTAGCTCTGAGGCATAATATGGTTCAGGACACAGGTTGCTCACTTTTGTGCTACTTTAGCGGGCTAGTTAAGATAGTTAAGCACAATCATAAATAAGTCTCTTCTGAAGTAAGACATTATGAGCACAGTTGAGCTTACTCAATGGCAGCAGAAGATAAGACTGTATCTTAAAATTATAATGCTTCGCATAGTTATTATAGAAAGAAGCTGGAGCACAATAGAAGAGTGTCAGCACAAACAATCATAGGATTATGTTCTTATCCGAATGGAACCTTTTCTTCGCTTGGCACACCTAGAAGTCACTGTATATGCCAATTTAACATGTTCTGCCTCACTCCTTCTTTACCACCAAGATTAAATCCATCTTAAAATATCCTAAGAAATTAGTAGCTGCCACCATCTATGACAAGGGCACTTCTGTCAGATCCCAGCATTTTCTCCCTCAGCTAAAGTTTTAGACTTTTAAAAGTGTTAGATTTTATCCTGTTTAGTGTCTTGGCTATGTAGCAGAGCAGATTCATTGGAATTTTATTTCCAACAATCACTTCATCTGACTACTATTGTGGCTGTGTTTCCAGATACACACCTCTTAGTAAGCCTTCACATTTTCTAGCACATTTAATGTCGAAAAAATGACATATTGCATTAGCATTGCATTGCATTAGCAAAACAAAGAAATTAAAAGTGATGGTTACTTTAGAAGAGATGGGGGATTGTCATTGTTCATTTATTTTGATACATGCTAATTTAAGTGTTTTAATTCTAAGAATATAAATATTGTGTAGCAAAAGCAGAGCAAGGAAGATAATAAATTTGTGGGGGAGCATTTTTGGTATAAATTCTGTTGAAACCAATATTCTTAATTCAGCTTGAACATACCAAGTATGTTTTCAAGTTACAGAGTGTGTCAATACATGTGTTTCCTTGTTTCTCTTGGCTTAATTTATACAGAGAGAATTTTAGATACAGATGGTGTTGGTGACTTTCTCTCTTGATTTGAGAGCATCTGCACCGAGTTACATTTTAATGTTCTTTGCTGGCTCTCTCAACATGCCTGCAAAACGAAATAAACATGTTCATTTTGGGTCTGTATTGCATCTATTTATGCTACACTTAGTACTTAGGTTAATCCATTATTATAAATATTTGGCCTTCCATTTTCATAACCACTAAATCTGAATTCGTTTTACAAAAAATGTAATGTTTTCTATTATTTTATATATGATCCCTATATTGGTTTTATGATTTTTCAGTATAGAGTTTTAATTGTTATGAGCCCCCTTAGAATCATATATTTGAGAAGGAAGGAAAGAAGGAAGGTCCTTGGGATTAAGATCCTAATTTTGGTACAATAACTATAGAACAGTGGTATTACAAGCTCTGAAGCTGTTGCTTTCAAACTTGTTATTAGTATTCCTTTGCTTTTAGAACTTGAAAAACCTGAAAGCTGAAGAAAAATACTGTGAGTCTCCCAGGGGTGGGTTCTACTTACCTTTACTACCGATTTGCAGCGGGGCCGCGTGCTCTTCTGCGCAAGCGCAGAAGCGTTTTGATGACATCGGGGTCGGTGAGCAGAGCCTCCTGACGGTTTTACTACTAGTTCTATAGAACTGGTGCGAACCGGGGGCAACCCACCACTGGAGTCTCCTAAGGATCAATACTTTTAATGAGGGTGGGCTCATGGCCCTCATAAAGGCAACTCATGGAACTATGGGGAGGACACTCATTTTGTCTTCTTAGGCCAGTATGAGATGGATTCACTTTCAATCCATGTTCTGATTCCTGTGATTTGCTGATCACCTGATTTTATTTATTTTTGTAGATTTTTTAAAATACTCAACTTCAAATGACTCTTGATACTTTATATTATAAAAAAGGTTAGACCAATAAAAGAAAGAGTGAAGAGGTATGCATTAGACAAAAGAAAAAAAATCTTACAGGGACTTACCTGTAACCAGTTTAATCCAAGGCTTGGGAAAACAATAGGTGTGGAATGCCTTTTGGGCATCTTCAGGGCTTTTATTTATTTATTTAGCATATGGCATCTACAGAGGTCATGCAATCACTGATGTACAACAACACTAATAAAACACATTATGGCTGCAAACACAAATATAAGTTTCAATAAAGCAGCAGCATATATGTGTATGTAAAGTATTTGGACAATATAATAAATAAGCTAAAATAATAACATAGAATTGCAATAGGATAGATGTTATACTGTAGTTCAATATCTAGCCATCAAACTTCCTTCTAAGTTAGATGGATCTTCAAGGTGAGAGCAAATGGAACCCTGACATAATGGCAGAAGGAAACCAACTATTAGGAAAAGGACAGGAATAAGTGAGTTTGTCATTGGGTATGAATGGCATTTGATTCAGCAATTTCTTTTAGAAAGTATAATTGCAAGCCAATTGCCACAACACATAAACCAGGGGTGAAATCCAACAGGTTCTGACAGGTTCTGGAGAACCGGTAGCAGAACTTTTGAGCAGTTCGGAGAATCGGTAGTGGAAATTTTGAGTAGTTCGGAGAACTGGCAAATACCACCACAGAGTCGGATGGGAATGGGGATTTTGCAGTATCCTTCCCGTGGAATGGGATGGGAATGGAGATTTTGCAGTATCCTTCCCCTGCCATGCCCATCAAGCCACGCCCATCAAGCCACATCACGGCCGCCAAGCCACGCCCACAGAACCGGTAGTAAAAAAATTTGGATTTCACCACTGGCATAAACTCTTTTGTTCCAGGCCCAAAGCCTAAAATTTAGTTCAGATTTTTGAGCCTCAGCTAGAGCCTCAGCTAGAGCCTCAGCTAGATACAGTGGAAGATTGCAAAAGAAGATGATATACAACCAACAAGATTTGAACAAACTGAAGCCCACTTCTCCATTCATTTGTCTAGGATTCTTTCAGTTATTGGAATTGGTGTTAATTGCTCCTCTAAAGGCAGCTAATTTCATAATTTAATTATGAAACTTTAACATGTGAAATGTAATAAATTTACTATCTTTGCTAAAGACTCTACCATTTACCAGCATATTTCTTGATTGCTGCTTCCCTTACTATTGATAGTTGATCCTAAAAAGGAGAAAGCTATCCATCACTTCAACACCTTCATTGTCAGTCCTAAGGCTGATTGCTGTACCTGTTGTCATTAGTTTGGTCTATTTTATATTTGATCTTGGTCCCATTTTTCACTGTGCTCCTTAGACTTTTATTACTAGACCTTGCAAATCATTCGCATTTTCAACTATCAGAGTAGTGTCATCAGCATAGAGCATAGGTTATTGATGTTTCTTCCTCCAACTTTAAGAACACACTTATCTTCTTCTAATCCAGTTTCCCTCAATATTACATTCAAAAGGAAAAAAGGAACAAGTCAATATCATAGGCTTGTCTTCACATCTTTTTTGCCTTTTGCTGCTTTCTAATGTGTTGAGTATTTTATTGATCTCATATTTACTTTCTTTTTCATGTTAAATATGATCTATGCAGGCTAATGCAACTGTGAATAGCAGCTGAAGAAAGGAAAGAGTAATTTAACTGGCAAATGATAGTATAATTGGAAGCTGAAGTTAACCTTTAATGAATTATTATCCATTTCTGGAATCATAAAATAGGTTGTTGAAAGTGGATATACTTTTTTTAAAAAAATCTTCTGTTAGTGGAGAAGAATATTAAGCACTACCAACCAATCATCCACCTTTCTTTCTTGGGATATGTTTTACCTGGCCTATTTACTAATTTTACCTATTTACCTTGCAATACATTAAATAAATAAACCTATTTACCTATTTTATTTTGGACATTTTATATGTCCTATTTTCCTATTTACTAAATGGGACATATAAAAGAAAAAAAAAGATGTAGAAAGGTAGATGATTGGTTAATAGTGCTTAATACCTGGAATCCAAATTCTTTCCAAGCTGTGAGTCAGACCAGTGCCTTGAAAATGGTTCTGGTGTTTTAGACCAAGATTACACATTTGTTGTTTGTACTCACACAATACACTTAATTAGATCAGTTAAAGACCAAACACTAAATGCTAAACTTGATTAACTGAAACCTTAATTAAATTTTTGATTCTTAGCTTGTATTACAAGCTTAGAACATTTGGCTGGTTTAAAGTTCACAGTTATTTGTAAATCCTGGTTTATTCAAGAGCAAGGTTATATATGTTGTGCAGACACAGCCATTACAGATCAGTGCCATTATTATCAATCTACTGACACTGATATTAAAAACAGTTGCAATAAATTATGGATTTTGCCAGAAAATGATTAAGGCGCAAGAAAGCTTTGAACGATCCATGGTTCATGGATTGTCGTCCTAACAATATGCACCATGTTTTCCCCAAAATAAGACCCTGTCTTATATTTTTTTGAACCCTGAAATAATTTATTATTATTTTATTTTATTAATTCAATTTGTATGCCGCCCCTCTCCAAGACTCAGGGCAGCTCACAATGCATTTAAAATCATTATAAAAAACATTTAAAAATTAAAAACATTAAAACTCATTCACACCATTCATGGCTGGATCTCGCCGGATCGCAAGAGCGAGATCAACGGCTCCAGGCCTGCCAGAAAAGCCAGGTCTTCACCGTTTTCCAGAAGGCCAATAGGGTGGGGATGGTCTGGACCTCAGGAGGTAACTGATTCCAGAGAGCTGGGGCAGCCACAGAGAAGGCCCTCCCCCGCGGGCCTGCCAGCCGGCACTGTTTAGCTGACGGGACCCGGAGGAGACCAACTCTGTGGGATCTTACCGGTCGTTGGGAGTTATGCGATAGAAAGTGGTCTTGAAGATACCCTGGCCCTGAGCCATGTAGGGCTTTAAAGGTAATAACCAACACCTTGAATTGTGACCAGAGACTAATAGGGAGCCAGTGCAGCTTGTGGAGAATTGGTGTAATGTGGGGGTACCTAGGTGCACCCACGACAGCTCACGCAGCTGCATTCTGGACCAACTGTAGTCTCCGAACACTTTTCAAGTGTAGCCCCATGTAGAGCACATTGCAATAATCTAACTGTGAGGTGACAAGGGCATATAAGCACTTGTTTGTCTTATTGCCATGAGCTCAAAAGCCCGATTGGGCTTATTATCAGGGGGTGTTTTATTTGGGGGGAAACAGGGTAGAAAGTAAGGAAGATGACACTGAAGAAAATATGTAAGAACCTTTACTTAGGCAAAAGGGCTTGAAACATTTTGTAAATCCAGAGAAACAAGATAACATTCAGAAAAAGCTGAGGCTGTCCCAATTCAATAGAGCAGAAGAGGGGACTAATTATGCACAATCAGACTTGTTGTATCCAGTATCAACCTGGATAACCAATGTAACCAAATTAGCCTTTTTGTAGAGTTGATTTCCTGGTCTGGCCTGTTTGGAATTCATCAGACGTAAATTATTCTATATGGTTCAAATTCTCTATCTGAAATTGAAATCTTTGACTTTTGCACTTTAGATGACTATTCGTAATGTTTTAACTTTAGGAACTATCCAAGTCCTGTTGCTTAGTGGTTCAGGAAAGAAGTATAAAGAATCTTGTCAGAATGTTATATATACTGTCCACCTCCCTTTAAGCATGAGATAAATAAGTTACTATTTATCTCATGCTCCCATCTACTAAGACTGGCACAATAAGAGAAAAAATGCATTCATTAATGCCAGCTAATTAGAATGCCAGCTTTGAGGAATAGTTAAAAGATCTTGGTAAGTTTAGTTTACAGAGAATATAAGAGGTGCTGGACACAGTTAGTCCTATGTGACCTTGAAAGAGGCAGTGTTGCACACTTCTTGCAATCCAACCCTATGAACTATTTCTGCTGCATATCTAATTTTCTTTTTGCAAGGAATTTCTGGTAGAACGTGCTTGGGAACAATTGGACAATTCTCAGAATTCCTTTCACTCAGAATTCAAGATCGGGATGGTATGAAATTTTATTTGTGGTGGGATTTGGATAGGAAGGAATGCAGTCCTTTTGGTCCTGCTGAAATCTTTGATTGCTTTATCCTTGTAAACACCCTGTAAGTACTTGGAGCAGGAAGCCCCATTTTGCAATAATTATACACCTTCTTAAGTGGGCAGCTTCAGTCATTTGTACTGGGGGGGGGGAATGGTCACCATTTGGTTGTGTGACGCTCAGAACTTAGCTCTCTCACCAGGGGTGAAATGCTACCGGTTCGGACCGGCTCGGGCAAGTAGGTAGCGGAGAGTGAGGCTAGTTCACCGTACCGGTAGCAATTGGTGGCTGGCCACGCCCCCAAACCAGGCCACGGCCTACAGTCCTGCCATGCTTCCCTGCCTTCCCATGCAGCCTTTCCGTGACCAGCTTGCGAAGGCAGGCAAGTGGAAGGCCACGTGGAAGGCAGGTAAGCTTTGCAGGGCTGCGGGGAAGGGAGCTAGCAGCGCACTCCCTTCCCAGCGTGCCCTCCTCCTCTCCCAGGTGACAGCCAGGGCTTCATCGCCTCCTCTTTTCCTCAGAGGGGCAGCGTCTGCCTCCAAGTCCTTGCGGAGGGAGGGACATACACACACACACACAAACACACACGTCCCTGTTGCCCCCACACACACTACTTTTGCTGTCGGCTTAAAGTCAATCTTGAAGAGCTGGAAGACATTTCCTTAGATCGCCGCCAAACTCATTGTTGGGAGCGTCAGTGATCTAAGGAAACGTCTTCTTACATTCCCCATTCCCCCCCTCGTTTTTCCATTTCTGTGCCTGGATTCTGCTTCTGCAAGGGAAGGCTCCGATGTTCGCGTGGGTGGTGGAGGGAAACTCAAAGGGTTGGGGGCTTCAGAAGGGCAGAATGAGCTTCAAAATGTGCAGCTCCTGGCTCTAACAGTGAGTGACGTCAAGTTGGCCACACCCACCCAGTCACATGACCACCAAGCCACACCCACAGAACTGGTAGCAAACATTTTTACATTTCACCCCTGCCTCTCACCCATATCATTTAATATCTACCTGAAAGATCTAGGCAAGTTGTGGACATGGGGTGAAGTAGGTTTAAAGGTAAAGTTACAGGTAAAGGCTAAAGGTAAAGTTGCCCACTCCAGTCATGTCTAACTCTAGGGAGCAATCATCATCTTGGTTTGTTGGCCAAGGGAGCCAGCATTGTTCATTTTCATGTTATAGTCATGGGGCCAACATGACTATACACAAAGGTGCACAGAACTCTTGTTACCTTCCCACTGAAGCAGTACCTATTTATCTACTCACATTTGCATGCTTTCAAACTTCTAGGTGGCAGGAGCTAGGGCAAGTAACGGGAGCTCACACCATTGCATGATTAATGCTCAGGTCTTTCCAGCTGACAAACTCAACATCTTTAACTGCTGAGCCATCACACCCTCTTTTGCAGTAGGTTTAATCTCCAAGCAAAGCTGAAATTCAATAGAAGTCTCCATCTGACTCTGAAAGCTGTGAGTTATCATCTGGGGGATGACTGGGACATAATCTAGATGGATTGACTGTGACATCTAGATGGATTGACAAAGTGACAACTCCACCTTGGCTCTGGGCAAAATTGCACTTCTCTGAATAATAGATCCACAGGAGATTCTCCCACACTTGTACTTCTGCTAAATCTGTTGCTAACATTTAAAATGTCATACATAAATACCCCAGACCACGTTTCTGATAGGGTGACGTGGCAGAAATGATTGCATAGGTTTGTGAAAGTTCTCCTGATAGATGATACTTGAATAACAGCTCATGGAACATGAAACATCTTTTTCTACCACAAAATATAAACTTAGTACCAAATTTTGACTAGGAGGAGGCTGCGAGTAAACTGCATGATTGGAATAGGCATCATTTTGGGACAGTAGACACATCTCTACTTTGAGACCTATTTGTTGGACCTAGGTTCCAACAGGTTGCCTGAATACCAGATGACTACATGATGGGTGTGGACAATCACAAATTCTTGCAGCTTACATAGGATGCTTTCAGGTTGCATTTATCTTCTTTATTGGAATGTAAGTTCTATTTCAAACAAAATATAAATGGTAGCCATTCTACTGTGAGATACACATGAAGCAGGGGTGAAATCTAAAATTTCTTACTACCAGTTCTGTGGGCATGGCTTGGTGGGGGGTGGGGGGTAATGTGACTGGGTGGGCGTGGCCATTTTTTTTTTTAACTTTTAAAACCATTTTTTCTACAACCTCTTCGGTTAAGAGGTTGTAAAAAAATGTTTTCAAAAGGCTCTGACGATCCCAGCTGAGTTCTCTGATCGGCAGAGGCTTTTTTTAAACTCAGCTGGGATCATCATAGCATTTTTTAAAAAAAAACCCTTGTTTTCTTTTAAATACTCTGATGATCCCAGCTGAGTTCCCTGATCGGCAGGGACTGCCGATCAGGGAACTCAGCTTGGATCGTCAGAGCATTTAGAAGAAAAAAAGGGTTTTTTTCTTTTAAATGCCTTTGACGAGCCGCATGATCATCAGAGGCTTTTTTTTTTACTTTTAAAAGCATTTTTTCAGCTGTAGTTGTAGAAAAAATGCTTTTAAAAGTTAAAAAAAAAAAGCCTCTGATAATTATGCGGCTCAGCTGGGCATGGGGTTGGGCGGGGATTTTTGCTACCGGTTCTCTGAACCACCTGCCTCCATCGCTACCGGATCAGGCAATCCGGTCCAAACCGGGAGCATTTCACCCCTGATGTGAAATCCATGACCTATTTCAACATTGAAGGGATGCTGGAGGTTGTCCACCTTCACAGTGCTTTACTGGAAAAAAAATCCACCGCAGATGCCAAGTAAAATAACCACAGATACATTAATGCTAATGGACACCAACTTATGCTTGACTTAGATATCTTAAAGTTTAGTTTGCATAGCCGTTACAGCGGGCCAGATTGCCAGGTTTCTTCTTTCCTCAGTACCATTCTTATGTGGAAATTTCTTACAGTTTCCAGCCCTGCAATTTTGCCTTTCAAAGACAAGCTTCTTCTTATTAAAGGGAGAAATTATCTTCTCAAAAGCAGGATGCATACTTAAACAATAGAAGTATTTTTTTGTCTTGAAAAACCTACGAATGGAAGGGAGCAGAAAAAGCAAACTGGTTGTCAGAGATATTGTAAACAAGTTCATCTATATAGTTCTAACAAGGAGTTCCGTCCAGATGTATAGCTGGAGCTTCCCTAATTCCTAGACATCTCTAACAAACCGCTTACATTTGCCTTCATTAAACTTTATTCTTTGCTTCCATGTGTGACACAGAGATTGATTCCATTTTGCATGTATTATTACTCTGTAAATTCTTCAGGGATATTAGGTATTCTTATCTTCTCTCCCAAATTAGCTGTCTTGTTTTAGGCAATATGTAATTTTACTTTATTTCGTAGATTGCAATATTTCAGGTTTATAGTTGCACAAATAATTAACACAGCATTATAGTAGCGCCTGTTACATTTTTTTATTATAGAGACACATTGCTATGCAAATATTTCATCTCATCCATTTGATTTTACTTTTGTAATTTATATTTACAAACCTTGCTGGTCATTGATTGAATAAACATTACTTGATTTCATTTCTTTACTACCAAGGGATAGAAGCTGAGATTTGTAACTAACTGCCCAAGGTAGACTTTAATGAGAAAGCCAATTCCAGAGATATTTGTTAGCAACTGTTGATGGGCATTTCTGATTTGTTACCTGAGATGAAATACTATTGTATTTTAATCACATATGAAAATTTAATAGCCACTAATTATCATGTAAATACAATTGTTATTTATTATTACAATAAATCCACTACTCTCATCTTAAGAAAACAATGTTTGGAAGTGAAAATAGCAGTAGTTTTGTTCATTATTCACCAGTAACTAAGGGCAGAACCAACACAAAATAAAACAATTGATAAATAATGTATTACAGTTAATTAGAATGGCATAATGTAAAATAAGGAGCCATGAAATATTAACTATGCATTTAAAATAACAGGTAGTAATTAATAAATAACATGGTGAAATATATAGTAGTATTTACTATTTAATGGCATTAATCACAATTAATTGCTTAGGGTAGGGTATCAGCACTTCTACAGCCAAAGAAACACAGTCTACTTATATTAATATTACTGGCTGTCAGTATCGTGATTGAAAATCTGCCATCATTTGACAGCTTCAGTGGTGGGTTGCCCCCGGTTTGGACCAGTTCACAAGAACCGGTAGTAAAACCGGCGGGAGGTTCCGTCCACCTACCTGAACGTCATCATAGGTGATCTGCGCATGCGCGCGCTCCCGATGTGAACCGGTAGTAAAGGTAAGTAGAACCCACCCCTAGACAGCTTGCATGTAATTGAATTTTGTTTTTTTACAGTATTTGGTGTTTGATTTATAATAGTATTTAATATCTGACATTACTGAATGGTCATTTATATTTGGGGCAGTGCAGTGGCTCAGCAGTTAAGGAAAGCCAGCAGTCCAAGTTCAAGACCCAAGTATCACATGATGAGGTGAGCTCCCATCCTGGCCCCAGCTCCTACCAACCTAGCAGTTTGAAAGCATGCAAATGTGAGGAGATAAATAGGTACCACTTCGGTGGGAAGGTAACAGCATTCCATGACAACACATTGTCCACATGACTGCAAAAATATCTTTGGACAGTGCTGGCTCACTAGCCTTGAAATGGAGATGAGCACCATCCTCTGTAGTCAGCAACCACTAATGGAATAAAATCCACAGGGACTCCTTAATATATTTTTTTACCTTTGATATTTGGCAAATGGTTGTTCATGAAATTTTGTTTGCAACCCATCACTATAAAAACAATTAAGATTGAAGGTGAAGGCTCCTTTTCCAAGCTTGTGGGTTGGTTTCCAAACATTTCATGACCAGGCTAGGGAACATCTTCAGCAGAGTTTAAGGGGTGTCAGTGTTCTATTTATAAGGGCTTTGTGTGGTCAGTAGGTCTTGTGATGAGTCAGGTATAGGTGTGTCAAGTGAGGATCTTGTGATGGGTCAGGTGTGAGTCATCAGTGGGATTCTTGTGATGGGTCTTGTGGTGGGGAGGTCACATCAGGTGAGGATAATTGGGAGGTGAAGTCATGTTTGGGTGAGTTGGTAAGGGTCAGTGCTGTCTCTGATTAGCCAGGCAATGAAACATTTCGAAACTAACCCACAAGCTCAGAGAACAAACCTTCACCCTCATTCTACACCCAAGCTACAGATATTCGCCACTATTGCAAACAATTAAGGTTGCAGTCTTGTTTATACTTACCTGGATATGGATAATTTTTAAGCTACTGAGAGTAACTTCTAAGTAGAGATGCCTAGGAGTACTCTATGAGAGATGCTTACAATTCTAAAACATTAAAACTTTAAAGACTTCACATTCAAAATGTGGTTTCAAGAGCCAGGAGCAGAGATCAGAATTTCATCCCCTGGAAAAACAGACCATCCAAGGCTTGCAGTACCATGGTGATTCAAAGGAAATATCAACTCTGGTACATTTTCAAACAATGCAGAACAGAGCCAAACTAAGCCAGCTTTTCAAAGAAATTCCATTAATCAATCAGGTTCAGAGTCAACCCCAGAGCAGTACAACATTGTTGTGTGGAAATGTTTCGGGGTATAGTTTACATGTGGAATTCGATAGTCCCGTAACCTCAATACATATGGAATAGCAATAGACATCAATCCTTAATTTTTAAAGTATTTCACTTGGTATTATTCTTTTTTTACTGAAAGGTTAGCATTGATGCTACATTAAATTCCTTTGGCTATATCTACTGTTAAGTTTTAAGTTGTCACATAGAATTGACATATTTTTTTCCTGGCCCACCTCTTATGTCTAAAAATGAAATATTTAGCAGGTTTGACATCCTGTCACCTCCTTGGTGAAACCATAATCTTCTGAATGATTACTTGAAGCTCAATGAATTCATTGGAATTGACTTGGTTAATTAGTATGTTATGATCCAGCTCTTGTTAAAAGTCACAAGAGAAGATCAAGTAAAGAAAAAAAATTGTTTTCTTTCAATCTTTTCATGATCATTGAAAATAATATACTGACATGAGAAGTGGAAGGTTTTTCAGTCCCAATTTCATTACTGTTTTTATTTTTAGCCCTTTCATGTGATTATCTGTTGTTGTTTTTCTAACTCACTCTATCCTCTGACATTTACCAGGCTCCAGATATGATGTGAGTTTTCATTCCCTTCATGGATAATGGAAAATCACTTTCATGTTCAAAACAATTTTAACCTGCTACATTGAATGAAAATGAAAATGCATCTTAAAGCTCACTTTATTTACATCCAAGGTTCAAAATCAAGTGATTTGAACCTGAGTCCATGTTTCTTTTCAAATGGAGAGGCTTTTTTTTTTTATTCCAAACACTCTGCTTCTTCATTTTATTCACTCCATCCTCAAAATGGTAACCGGAATACTATAAAAGCAGCACTGAACAGTTCTCTCTCTAATTTTTTTAAAACCTTAAATGGAAGAAAAATATGTGTTCCTATTTGTTCTTGCTGTATGCTATAAGATATTACTATGTTAAACATGTTTTAGAATAGGGAGATAAGGATCACTCCCAAGATAAAGGCAACTATTGCAATAAGCCTCTCATCCTTATTTTATCAAATCCCCATCACACATCTAAAAATCCTGTTTGCACTGGGGAAGATAATCAAAGATGTTCTGAGCTTTGTATTTGCCAAAATTGTGTTTCTACAGATTATAACGTTTATATGATTTCTTCCTTTCAGGAAAGGAAATACATGTAAGAAATGTACTTGCTTATTCTCCAGGAGATGAGGGGTTGTTGTTTTTTCGTTTCTCTTGCTTTCAAGGGGTCAAGGGCACATCAAAGTACATGCTTTAATTCAGAGGTGGGTTTCACATATTGTTATCACCGGTTTGCCCCGCATGTGCATCAGTGGTGGGTTTCAAAATTTTTTACAACCGGTTCTGTGGGTGTGGCCTAGTGGGTGTGGTGTGGCTTGGTGGGCATGGCTTGGTGGGCGTGGCAGGGGAGGGATACTGTAAAATCTCCATTCCCACCCCACGCCAGGGGAAGAATACTGTAAAATCTCCATTCCGTCCCCACTCCAGGGGAAGGTTATTGCAAAATCCCCATTTCCTCCCGATCAGCTGAGACTCGGGAGGCAAAGAATAGATGGGGGTGGGGCCAGTCAGAATTTTTACTACTCCAAGTAGTAGTAGTACTTCTCCAAACTACTCAACATTTCCGCTACCGGTTCTCCAGAACTGGTCAGAATCTGCTGAAACCCACCTCTGATGTGCACGCTCGCTTCACGCATGTATGCACCTTCTGCACATGTACCCGGCCTCGAAAACGTGGCTAAATAGGATGGCATAGAGCCAGGGCAGGTAGGTGGGTGGGCAGGCCCACCCGCGATCTCTGCTACCGGTTCCCCCGAACCAGTATGAACCGGCTGAATACCACCTCTGCTTTAATTGCAATATACATATTTATCTGGGAGAAAACCCACTGAAAGCAATCAATTATATTTTTCAATAGATATGTATTGGTGGTTTGCTGGTCAGACAGTTGGAAATATATGTAAGTTTACTCAGAAGTAAGTCAGCTCACATCCAGTGAAATATGGTCTCAATCATTGTTTATATTACTAGTTTTCAAATTTTTTTTTATTCCACTCATGAGATGACATTTCTCCTGAAGATAACCTTTGATCAAACCTCTTTATTCCTTTTCCCTCAGGGATATATTTTATCGATTAAGCAAGCATCTTCCTTATTGTCAGCAGGATGAATGAGCTGCCTGGAGATGGTTCTTTTTAGAAGCCGATTAAATTGGACAAGGGCAAGGAAAGAATGACCACATCTTTATTTATATGCAAAGCCTAAGGTGGGGAGAGAATGCTCATTTAGATGTCATCCTCTCACACCTCAATCAGAAGACGGATAAAAAAATATTTTAAGAAGAGGTGGGTATGAAATAACCTTTCAGACAGGAAATAAATGGCAAGGTCAGAACTTCAGTGTCTCTCACTGAGCTTGCCGCTAAATAGCCAGTAATGATGCAGTTGCTCCTATTGTACCTGGTGACTGGAGGAACCTAAGGATTCTCAGAAGACTGCTACTGTGAAGGCCCTTCAAAAACCCCATTGCCCCGCCCTAAAGTAGTAGTGTCAACAAATGGGAGGCCCAAAGCCACATAAAAGTAGTGAATATACATCTATATGATTTATGACCTATTATTTGCTGTTTATATGTATGCTGTGAGCTTATGCACCAGTGACAAATTCCTTATGTGTCCAATCACACTTGGCCAATAAAGAATTCTATTCTATTCTATTCTATTCTATTCTATTCTATTCTATTCTATTCTATTCTATTCTATTCTATTCTATTCACAGTAAATAACGTTATGATATTATTATGTAAGCTGCACTCTCTTATACTGGCCTTGCAATAGCTTATGGAAGTACAGAATAGTACACTTGCTTTGTAATGCCATAACATACCCTCTATCCCTTCTCCTCCTCTTTGCCTCCCTTGTGGACACTTGGATGCTTAGTTGTGGCCTCTAGGAATCTTAGTAAGCTTGTTGCATTTAAATGTTGTTTGTATTTCTTGGAATGCAGTTTGCAGTTGCAAATGAAAATGGGAGTGTTGTGGTCTTTGGCATACAATGTAAGGTCAAAAGTAGCCCTTGGTGTGAAAAAACGTATACTTCTACGTGCCCTTAAGACTTTACTGTTCAAACAGGCTGGGCTGGCTTAAATAACGAATTTTAATGGGTGTTTAGTTTTTTAGTTTTTTAATATAAGGGCCAAATTATTTAATATGTTTTAAATTGTTTTTAAATTTTATGGATATGTGTTGTTTTATTGTGGCTGTGTATCGCCCTGAGTCCCTCGGGAGAAGGTCGGTATAAAAATTTAAATAATAAATAAATAAATAAAAGCAAGACTAGGAATGCAAAGAAGCAGTGTAATAATACTTAGGAGAAAATGTCCAAAAGTGCAAGCTTTCTAAAAAGCAAAGTGCCCATGAGGTAGGTGGCTGAGGAAAGGTTTTCAGAACTCACCAGTATCTTTCAACTGAAGAAGCTTCTTGAATGAGAAGTGAAATGTTTTCAAAGGAAAAAACTAAGAAAGTCCACTTGCCTTTTGAGAAAAAACAAAAGGGATTTAGGATAACCAGGATCTGGGTGATTGAGAATCTCCATAGACAGCTTTCAAGAGAGGATAAGTAGTGACTTCCAGGGGCATGCATAAGCACAAAGGGGCATGCATAAGTGCACCATTGTGCCTTCTGTCCAGATAGGAAATGCTACCGGTTCAGGCGTTTCTCCTGAACCGGTAGTAAAAAATGCTACTGGTTCGCCGAACTGGTAGTAAAAAAATGTAAAAAAAAAAAAAAAAAAAGGTCCGACGATAAACTGAGCGACACGCAATCGTCAGAACTGATTGTCAGAACTTTTTTGTTTTTATTTTTTAAGCATTTTTTTACTACTGGTTTGGGCAAATAGGTAGTTTAAAAAAGTAAGAAAAAAAAGGCTCCGATGATCGCATGGCACAGCTGTGATTGTCTGAGCCTTTTTTTAATTTTTTAAAGCATTTTTTTTACTACTTATTCCCCCAAACCAGTAGTAAAAAAAAATGCTTTAAAAAGATTTTTAAAAGGTTCCCAAGATCACAGCTGTGCCGCGCAATTGTCAGAACCTTTTTTTAAAAAACTTTTTTAAAGCATTTTTTTACTACCGTTTCGGTAGCTGTTCTACTTACCTTCCCAAGCCTCCTTTTGGTGTGTATTGTGCACGCGCTCAGGGCACATGTTTGGTGCAAACTGCGCATGCGCAGCCAGAGAACCAGTAGCAAACCAGTTCAGATTTCACCACTGCTTCCATCCCTGTCCTACTATCCCCGTTTATTCGTACCCATTTCCTGTGTTGATATCCATGTTTATACTTATTCCTGTTATCTCATACATGTTTGACTGACTGACTGACTGACTGACTGACTGACTGACTGACTGACTGAATAAATAAATAAATAAATAAATAAATAAATAAATAAATAAATAAATAAATAAATAAATAAAGTTGTATCTGCTTCTTGAATGGCAGGCTTTGTCTACTGGTCAAGGGATTGGATGGAAGATTGAATAACTTCCATCACTGTGATTTGGTTGCTAGATTGTGCTGATCTAGCCTGATCTAGCATTCATATATATATATATATATAATTATAAATGATTATTTAAACCACAATTTGTACATCAATGAATGCCCTAATCAATGAATCAGCAATGAGCAACCCATGACCACTAACTATGTTCTGTTATTTCTACAATACATCTAGTATTCCATTGTTGATAGAATCAAAACTTTGGGGGTTATTGTGATTGTTTTGAGAGTTAAGGAAGAAAATAATAATAATAGAAAATAATAGTGTCACCTTTATGACACTCATTGCTTCTTCTAACAAATTGGACCAATGTTCTCCCTCAAACCTCTCAAAATAAGCCCAACATTTCATTCTCTATCTACTCAAGTCACATCTTGAGGTAACGGGCCTCCACTTCAGTGACCCCTTGTCTGCAAAAAAACCTTGTTTTCATAAACCAAACTTTACATATTGAACTGAATCAAACCAAAATGTGCAAAGTTAAAGTTTAACCAAAGATGGGAGCCCAATTTATGTTTCTGCTATTAACTCTACTATTACTTGCCTTTTAATGAACCCTGGGAACCCCACAGGTAGTTAATCATTTAAGATACAGGTTTTATGGCATTGCAGGAAGGAAGGGTTTGGGATGGGAGGTGGGAACAGCTCTGTACAGATAAAAATGATTGCTTCACTCAAGAGACTGTATCCAGAAAACCGAACAAACATACAGTCAGGGGAGCACTGCGTATGTATGCTGCTAGTATCTTCAGGAGTTGAATTCACCAAGATTTGTCACAGTGACTTAATGCCTGCCCTGTCCTCTGATATTGATCATTGTCCCTGTTTTCAAAATTCCACAATCATAAAGCACTTTAGGTGGAAAGATGTTTTATTTTTATCCCACCTTTATTATTTTTATTAATAACTCAAAGCAGTGAACATACTAATCTTCCTTCCCCCTCATATTTTCCCCACAATGACAGTCCTGTGAGGTAGATTGGTCTGAGAGTGAGTGACTGGCTCAAAGTCACCCAGCTGACTATCATGCCTAAAATGAGATTAGAACTCATGGTCTCCAGATTTCTAGCCTGGTGCATTAGCCATTACAGGTTGTCCTTGACTTACAACAGACAACTTAATGACCATTCGAAGTTACAACGGGACTGAAAAAAGCAACTTATGACCATTTTTCACACTTATGTCAGTTGCAGCATCCCCATGGTTATGTGATTTACATTTATCAACAGTATATTACTGTCTTTATCTCACTATAGGAGCTTTTTTTAAAAGCCATTTTGAAAACCAGCAGAAGCTACATTATATAACTCAAGCTATTTCTGCAAAGCCAACTTACTATCTTTCTTAATGATACTGATTAACATTTCAGTGACTACAATTTTTTTTCCAGCCGTTTGTATTTCTTGTTGCCTAGGAATTTATCTACTTGCACTTGAAACAATCTTGAGGACAAATAATGTGTTACTGGCTCGTTACATTTAAAACTTTAAAAGCTGAAGGGCTTTTTTGTATTTTTATCTAGCACTTTGTGAACCGGGAGAAAAAGACTCTCATCTTTTGATTTTGCTGTCTCATTTCTCAATATACATCCTGTCTAGAATTGCATACATAAATATTTGCATTAAGGTTGATGTAGAAGAATTTTTAAATCTCAGTCTTAAATCAAAGCTGTAAAAAAACCAGAATAATATGAAAACACTTTCCTATCATTTTGTGTGCATGGTTCCCCATTTCTCTGAGCAGGATCAAATTCCAAGGGATTATCAAAGTAAGCTTTATACTGAGTCAGAACTGTAATTCATGTAGGTCAGTGGCAAGAGTTCTTCATGGTTTCTGCAAGAATCTTTCCTGTCTGAGCTTTAAATGCCAGAAACTGAACGGAAGATTTTCTGCATGCAAAATAGAAACTGCATCACTGAACTATAGTATGGCCCTTTTTTGGCAAGATGCCAGAACCTCTTTTGTTGCATGAAACTGACAGGTTTTCCCTAAACACAGACACAGACACACACACACACACACACACACACACACCGTCTTGGTCTAAAGCAGAGGTCTCCAATCTTGGCAACTTTAAGACTTGTGGACTTCAACTCCCATTGAATTCTGGGAGTTGAAGTCCACAAGTCTTAAAATTGTCCAGGTTGGAGACCCCTGGTCTAAAGCACCATGAAGGGTGCAGAAAAAACAGGGCCAGGCCAGGGGTGGGTTCTACTTTCCTTTACTACCAGTTCGCAACGGGATTCTGCGCCTTGCTTCTGTCATAGGTGACAACATCCGGGGTGGTGGGCGGGGCCTCCCACCAGTTTTACTACTGGTCCAAACCGGGGGCAACCCACCACTGGGCTGCCTGTTGCAATTCTTCTTGCCACTCCCAGCATCAGCCAAGTCAATTTCTGGAAGGAAGAAAGCAAACCTTCACTTCAGTTATCACCAGTCATCTCAGCTTTGAGAAAGGGTTGATAGCAGTGGTGAAATCTAAAATTTGTTACTACCAGTTCTGTGGGCGTGGCTTGGTGGGGGGAGGGTAATGTGACTGGGTGGGCATGGCACTTTTTTTTTTTTTTTTTACTTTTAAAACCATTTTTTCTACAACCTCTTCGGCGGAGAGGTTGTAAAAAAATGCTTTCAAAAGGCTCTAAAGATCCCAGCTGCGTTGCCTGATCAGCACAAACTTTTTTTAAAAGCCTCTGCTGATCAGGCAACTCAGCTTGGATCGTCAGAGCCTTTTGAAAGAAAAAAAGGGTTTTTTTTCTTTTAAATGCCTCTGACGATCCAAGCTGAGTTTTTTAAAAAGCCTCTGCCAATCAGGCAACTCAGGTTGGATCGTCAGAGGCATTTAAAATAAAAAAAGGGTTTTTTTCTTTTAAAAGACTTTGACGATCCCAGCTGAGCTGCACGATCATCAGAGGCTTTTTTTTACTTTTAAAAGCATTTTTTACAACCTCTTCGGCGGAGAGGTTGTAAAAAAATGCTTTCAAAAGGCTCTAAAGATCCCAGCTGCGTTGCCTGATCAGCACAAACTTTTTTAAAAAGCCTCTGCTGATCAGGCAACTCAGCTTGGATCGTCAGAGCCTTTTGAAAGAAAAAAAGGGTTTTTTTTCTTTTAAATGCCTCTGACGATCCAAGCTGAGTTTTTTAAAAAGCCTCTACCAATCAGGCAACTCAGGTTGGATCGTCAGAGGCATTTAAAATAAAAAAAGGGTTTTTTTCTTTTAAAAGACTTTGACGATCCCAGCTGAGCTGCACGATCATCAGAGGCTTTTTTTTACTTTTAAAAGCATTTTTTCGGCCAAAGAGGTTGTAGAAAAAATGCTTTTATAAGTAAAAAAAAAAAGCCTCTAATGATTGTGTGGCTCAGCTGGGCATGGGGGGGACAGGGATTTTTGCTACAGGTTCTCCAAACCACCCGCCTCCATCGCTACCGGATCAAGCGATCTGGTCCGAACCAGGAGCATTTCACCCCTGGTTGATAGGATTTCTCTCCTCGTGTAGAAATTTTGTAGAATAACCAACAAATGGGGAGAAACAGGCTCCGACTCAACCCTTCCAAGACCGAGTGGCTGTGGCTTCCGGTGTCCCGATATAGCCAGCTGGTGCCATCGCTGGCTATTGGGGGCGAATCACTGGCCCCCACGGAGAGGGCTCGCAACTTAGGCGTCCTCCTGGATGCACGGTTGTCTTTAGAAGAGCACATGATGGCCGTGGCCAGGGGGGCTTTTTATCAGGTTCGCCTGATACGCCAGTTGCACCCCTTTCTGGATCGGGACTCCCTACGCACGGTCACTCAAGCACTCGTCACTTCCCGCATGGACTACTGCAATGCTCTCTACATGGGGCTCCCCTTGAGGTGCACCCGGAGGCTACAGTTATCCAGAATGCGGCCGCGCGGGGGATTATGGGAGCGATGGGGCGCTCACATATGACACCTCTCCTGCGTGAGCTGCACTGGCTTCTTGTGGTCTTCCGGGTGCGCTTCAAGGTGTTGGTAACCACCTTTAAAGCGCTCCATGGCTTAGGGCCGGGGTATCTGCGAGACCGCCTTCTGCCGCCAATAGCTTCCCACCAACCAGTTCGCTCGCACAGAGAGGGCCTGCTCAGGGTGCTGTCGGCCAGACAGTGTCGGCTAGCGACCCCCAGGGGGAGAGCCTTCTCTGTTGCAGCACCCGCCCTCTGGAATGACCTACCTCCTGAGATACACACAATATCAGACCTCCGGACTTTTCGTCGGGCCCTGAAAACACACCTATTCCATCTAGCCGGGTTGGCTTGATCCCATCCTCTCAGTTTTAATTGAATTTGGTTTTAATTGGGTGGTTTTTAATATCTTGGGCCGAAATTATTCAATTGTTTTTAAATTGTTTTTAAATTTTATATACAATGTTTTATCTTGGCTGTACACCGCCCTGAGTCCCGCAGGAGAAGGGCGGTATAGAAATAAAATAAAATAAATAAATAAATAAATAAAATGATAAAGATGTAACTCTGTAATAATGCCAAATCCCATCTTTCTTGAATTACAAAAAATAAACGAAAATACAGAACGTGATAAACAATGAAGTACAAAAGACAATTAATAAACTATATAAAGAAAACCCTAAACAGAACAAAGACGAGCTCTCCCAAAAATAAAGGAACTCCCCAAAAACTAATGTTCCGCATCTAAATATGAATATTTAAATATTTATATTTAATATTTAAATAAATATGCAATATTTATTTAATATATTTTACCAGCCTAGAAATCATTGGTTAATAGAAAATACCTCATACCATTATAATTATCTGATGTTATTTTTACTTTATAATGTTATAAATCATCATGAAATTGATAGCAAAAAACACATGTTGTTCATTTTCTGATTAATAGAAAATACTGAAGTTCCAAACAAATAACTTACACATTTCTAAAAATCAATCTTTAATATCTATAACATCAGTTTTCCAGTTTCTCAAAATAACAGTTTTGATGATCCCCCCCTTCCCCATGCCAGCTATAACCATAATTCTTCCAAGTCAGATTCAAAATTAATTCAATATAATACTACAATCTTTCATATTTATGGATGTATCCATGTACCGTATTTTCCGGCGTATAAGACGACTGGGCGTATAAGACGACCCCCTACTTTTCCTGTTAAAATATAGGGTTTGGGCTATACTCGCCGTATAAGACTATCCCTCTTCCAACGCACACCAAATAAAAATTAAAAAAACATCAACTGGCTCACCCACAATGTAAAAGCAGCTGTGCTAGACCCAAAATGGCCCCTGAAACAAGCAGGAACCTCACACAGCCCCAAAAAGCCCCAAAAAACAACTTTCACGCTTTACACACACACAACACAACACAACACAACACAACTGGCTCATCCACAATGTAAAAGTAGCTGTGCTAGACCCAAAATGGCCCCTGCAACAAGCAGGAACTTCACACAGCCACAAAAAGCCCCAAAACCCAACTTTCACACTTTACACACACAAAATTCCACATACAGCTTTGTGAGATTTTGTGTGTTTGTGTAGTTAGAGTGAAACACTACAGAAACACACTAAATCTCAGAAAGCTGCACAAATATTATTTTATTTTATTTTATTTTATTTTTATATGAAAGCTAAATTTAAAACTTCCTAAACTTTAAATGGCTAGGTCTAAAAAAGAACTTAAAAAAAACCCAATTAACTATTTTTTTTTAAAGATCCCAAAGGGGAAAAAAACTTACGTACCCAATAGAACAGGGGTCTCCAACCTTGGCAACTTTAAGACTTGTAGACTTCAACTCCCACAATTCCTCAGCCAGCTTTGTTTTGCTGGCTGAGGAATTCTGGGAGTTGAAGTCCACAACTCCCTGCCTGCTTGGTTGTAGGCAGGGAGTTGCTTGCTGATGGAATGGATTCAGGCAAGCGAAGCAAGGCAAGCAGCTAAGGCAGTGGTTCTCAACCTTCCTAATAATGCGACCCTTTAATACAGTTCCTCGTGTTGTGGTGACCCCCAACGATAAAGTTATTCCTAAAACCATCAAAAATATGTGTTTTCCGATGGTCTTAGGCCAGGGGTCCCCAACCTTTTGGACCTCAGGGACCACCAACTTCATAATTTTAAATTTCGCAGACCACTAATACGAATCCAGTGCCCCGCTTGCTGAAGCACCTGGACTCCCAGTACGGGATGGGGTCCTTCAGGCACTCTCCATCCTCTCTGTCTCTCTCTCTCTCTGTCTCCCACTCTTTCTCTCTCATTCTCTCTTTCTCTCTCTCTCATTTTCGCTTTCTCTCTCTCTCCCTCTCTTTCTTTCTCTCCCACTCTTTCTCATTCTTTCTCTCTCCCGCTCTCTCATTCTCTTTCTCTCTCCCCCTCTCTTTCTCATTCTTTCTTTCCCCCACTCTTTCCCTTTCTCTCCCCTCTTTCTCATTCTTTCTCTCTCTCTCCCACTCTTTCTCTCTCATTCTCTTTCTCCCCCCTTTCTCTCTCTCTTTCTCCCACTCTCTTTCTCTCCCCCCACTCTCTCTCATTCTCTCTTTCTCTCTGTCCCCCTTTCTCTCCCCCCCTTTCTCTTTCTCCCTCCCGCTCTTTCTCTTTCTCTCTCTCCCACTCTTTCTCTCTCATTCTCTTTCTCTCTCCCCCTCTTTCTCTCTCTCCCCACTCTCTCCCTCTCATTCTGATTCTCTTTCATTTTCTCTCCCTCTCTCTCATTCTCTCTCTGATTCTTTGGTTCTCTTTGATTCTGTCTCTTTCTCTGTCTCTCATTCTCTCTCTCTCACTCTCTCTCTCTGATTCTCTCTGTCTCTTTCTCTCATTCTCTTTCATTCTGTCTTTCTCTCTCTTTCATTCTTTGTCTCTTTCTCTCTCTGTCTTATTCTGATTCTCTCTTTCTCTCTCATTCTCTCTCTCTCTCATCTCATGGGCCAGCCAGTGTCTTGGGGCTGAGAGGAAGTCAAGCATCTCCCTGAGAGACTGAGGGCCGGAAGAAGTGTGGGAGCGAAGCACTACTTGAACTTGTGCGGCATGAGCATTCGCCTTGGTATATTTGCGCCAGCCGATGGCCAAGGCAGCCCTCATCTGTCTGCTGAAAGTGCAGCATCAGGATTCTGCCTTGCTATATTTGCGGCGCAAGGCAGCCTTTGTTTCCTGCTGCTTGGGACTCAGAGCGGTAAATAGCGTCTGATCCGGAGAGCTGCTGGATTTTGCTCTCTAATCCGGATGCCAAATCGGCCCCCTGCAAACTCTCGTCTCTCGAGGAGCGCTCCCTGAAGCGGGGCTGGAAACTTTGGTTGGACTGCTTGAGAGGAGAGCTTGCAGGGGGGCGATCTGGTGTCTGCAATGGAGAGCGGCATCCGGTTTTTTCTCTCCGCTGTAAGAGCGCTGTAAGAACGGCAGCCCTCATCTCCTAATGTTTGGGACTCGGAGCGGTAAATGGTGACTGGTCCAGGGAGCAGCTGGATTTTGTAGTCCCAAGGATTAGGAGATGAGGGCTGCCACTCTTACAGCGCTCTTACAGCGGAGAGAAAAAGCCGGATGCCGCTCTCCATTGCAGACATCAGATCGCCCCCCTGCAAGCTCTCCTCTCTCAAGCAGTCCAACCAAAGTTTCCAGCCCCGCTTCAGGGAGCGCTCCTCGAGAGACGAGAGTTTGCAGGGGGCCGATTTGGCATCCGGATTAGAGAGCAAAATCCAGCAGCTCTCCGGATCAGACGCCATTTACCACTCTGAATCCCAGGCAGCAGGAAACAAAGGCTGCCTTGCGCCACTCCTGACACAAATATACCAAGGCGGAATGCTGCTGCCGTACAAATGAAAGTTGTGCTTCACTCCCACAGCTTCCAGCCATCGCAAACGCCGCTTCTTCCCGCTTCTGCCGCCCCCTCCCCCACCGCCACAACAGCACCATTCATTCCGGATGGCGAGGGCTGCGCTCGTTTTTCTGTATTGCACCACCATCAAAACCCCTGTGAAAGGGTTGTTTGACCCCCCCAACCACTGAGCTAAGGTAAGCAAGCCAGGAAAATGCACTGCGCACTCCCACCCTTTGCCTGCGAGCCCGGACGCTGATCCGGACGGCTGCAGAACGAACTGGGCACCGGCTGTCATGTCTTTTCTGCTGTGCGGGGTTCGGCACCTGGGCTCCCGGGGTTTAAGCCTCTGGGCCAGCCCGTGCTGCTCCAGGATGTTCACTTCGGGCTCCTTGGAATCGCTGCCGGGCAGTTCTTCCCGTTGGGGCGATGGTGGGTGGCAGCGATCGGCGTCGCTTGGACTGCGGGAGCCACGGCGGACTCCTTCCCCACGAGGTATTGCTCTGCATTTCACCACCTCTTCCAGGCTCGCAGCCACCCACCATCGCCCCAACGGGAAGAACCACCCGGCAGCGATTCCAAGGAGCCTGAAGCTAACATCCTGGAGCAGCACGGGCTGGCCCGGAGGCTTAAACCCCGGGAGCATAGGTGCCGAACCCCGCACAGCAGAAAAGACATGACAGCCGGTGCCCAGTTCGTTCTGCAGCCGTCCGGATCGGCGCCAAGCCAGGAAAATGCGCTGCGCACTCCCACCCTTTGCCTGCGAGCCCGGACGCTGATCCGGATGGCTGCAGAAGGAACTGGGCACCGGCTGTCATGTCTTTTCTGCTGTGCAGGGTTCGGCACCTGGGCTCCCGGGGTTTAAGCCTCTGGGCCAGCCCGTGCTGCTCCAGGATGTTCGCTTCGGGCTCCTTGGAATCGCTGCCGGGCGGTTCTTCCCGTTGGGGCGATGGTGGGTGGCTGCGATCAGCGTCGATTGCTGCGCACTCCCACCCTTCGCCTGCGAGCCCAGGTGCCGATCTTCTTGGACTGCGGGAGCCACGGCGGTGCTGGCCGGGCTGGGTCTGGTGCGGTGGGCGGAGATGAAGGAGCAGCCTCGGCGGCAGCAGCAGCAGCAATTACAACAGGAAAAGCCGTGGGGAAAGGAGGACGAGGAAGATCTGGCAAGGCGGTGCGAGCACTTCATGGCTCCTCCGGTGAGCGGATTGCGAGAGCTGCGCGACTGGGGCGGAGACATGCGAAGTCGCATGGAGCTTCTCATAATGGAGACGCAGAGCCAGGTGTGCAAGGCGCTGGCCCAGGTCGACCGCGCCGCCGCTTTCACCGTGGACTGCTGGGAAAGGAAGGAAGGTGACCCGAATTCCGGGGTAGAGTGGGGACGCGTTCCTTTCTCGTGGGCTGCGCACTGCCTGGCACCTCTTGTAGGTTGGAACTAATTCAGAGTACAGCTTCCCCTCAATGTTGCCGGTGCTCCCAAAGTGTCATCGGTCAGCGCCAGCAACTCAGATTCGGGTACCCGGCGTATAAGACGACCCCCGACTTTTGAGATGATTTTCCTGGGTTAAAAAGTCGTCTTATACGCCGGAAAATACGGTATATACATAAACATTAAAATAGTATTCCAAAAAGATGCAAGTAATTCACAAATCCTCAATCACAGAGGTGTGTCAATGCTCAATTTTCTTTTACAATAAAGAAAATACAAAGTCCATCATTTCAACAGATTCTTTCAGGCTTTCAATATATTCAAAATATAATTTTCAGTTAATCAATTATAGAATTAAATCAGTTGATATCAATATAATGTTTTTCTGACAATCATATATGAGACATTATCAGATATTCCAATTCTTTTAATCCATAGTTCATAAATTAGAGGAGACAGATGTTACCTTTCCAGTGAGCCCCATAGAGGATGATTCTTTATTAAATTTTCATTCTCCAGAAGGTTAGGAGCCATGTTCACAGATTCATAGTTTCTGCCCATGTTGTTCTTCCTCTCCAATCTACCAACCCATTTGAAAATAGTTGTTTGGGACTAGTGGCAAAATCTTTCATGTATTTTGTGGGAGCAATTCCAGGTGTGTTGCAGTTCTGAAATGGCAAGTCACTTGTTCCTGATGTCTAAATTTGCAAAATGGATGGACAATGGATAGTAGGATATCTGAATGATATATTGCATGGATATTAAGGTATAAAGGAGATAAAGGGGATCTGTATGCTGTTTGTTTTCTATCTTAACCTATTCCTTATTGGTTGTTGTATATTGTGTTCCCAAAAATATTCCCAACTGAATAACTGGACTCCTCTCAGCTGCCCTCACTTGTGAAGCTAAAGAAAATTTTTCCCCTTGACTTCTGTACCATGAAAAGAAAGGGGGAGGACAGTTGTGAGAGTCAGTTTGGTCTAAGGCATCAGACTAGAACTCACAGGAGGCTGTGAGTTCTAGTCACACCATTGGCATAAAAGCTAGCTGTGAGACTTCGAGCCAATCACTCTTAGCCTAACCCACCTCACAAGGTTATTGTTGTGGGGAAAATCTCAGAACATTACAGCATGTTTAGGACTTGATATATCAGTATATCACAGGGCAGTAGATTATATAAAGAAGACCAAAAATGTTCTAGAAAAAGGCAATAGCAAGCCATTTCTCTATTCTTGTGAAGAAAACAATAGGGAGATGCATATATCACCAAATTAAAGGGCATCCACTTCATTTTCAATGCATCTCTTCAAGCCTTTCCTTCACAAAGACTTTCATTCAGTTCAGCCTCCCCACCGTTTGGCAGTCCAGAAGTACTGAGCTATACCTTCCATAGGTTTCAGCAAACATCTGGTTGAAGAAGTTGCTATAGAGAAATGAGATAGCAATAGCAATTGCACTTAGATTTATATACCGCTTTACAGTGCTTTACAGCCCTCTCTAAGCAGTTTACAGAATCAGCATATTGCCCCCAACAATTTGGGTCCTCATTTTAGCCACTTCAGAAGGATGGAAGGCTGAATCAAACTTGAGCCTGGTGAAATTTGAACTGCCAAATTGCAGGCAGCTGGCAGTCAGCAGACTTAGCCTGCAGAAGTGCACTCTAACCACTGTGCCACCATGGCTCATGATAGCTGATGGCCTTGTATTGTTTACAAAGTTATAACAACCATGATTTGTACTTTTCTATTTGTGAGGCCTAGTAGGGCAGTGCAGCTGCATCTGATTGCTATTACCCATTTTGCACCACCCAGGGAGCACTTGTATCAAGAGAATATGATGGTCATAGCAAACACTCTTTTCCAACAAGAGACGACTCTACACATGGACATCACCAGACGGTCAACACAGAAATCAGATTGACTATGTGCTCTGCAGCCAAAGAAGGAGAAGCTCTATACAGTCAGTAAAAACAAGACTAGGAGCTGACTGTGGCTCAGATCATGAGCTTCTCGTTGCAAAATATTTTTGACTAATCAATCATTTTATCCTCTATTCTGTTTACACCACAAATGGATTTTGGCAAGGCAAGTGTTCCTCATAACTCACGAATAGCTAAAGTATAAGGAAATGTAATAAATAGCACTTTTGTTCCAGCTAAATTTAATGTTTTATGCCTTCTAGATTTATTATTTGTTTATTCATTTTGCTAAATCCTGAATGGCAAAGAGTAAATGTGGAAAACATTTTAAACTGTCTTAATTAAATCAATAGTGTTTTCAACACATAGGGCTTGGTTTAATGTAATTTGTTTCCTTTAACATTTACACCTAAAACAACAACTCTGAATATTAAAAAAATTAACATTCTTAAATGAAAAACTCTCAAATGAACAAATGTGTGGACTAAAAAATAAGCTTTGATGAAAAATTATTATAGCAAAGCAGTGTTCATAATTCATGAGATATGGATAAGTTAAATTTATAATTAATAAATTTATTTAATTTATACCCACAGAGAGATTTCTACAGTTTTTGTTCGTCACAATGTGTGCCCAGTTGGTTCATGAATTGGAAGGTAATGAACATTCAAATGAGGGGGAAATTGAAGTGGGTTTTTTTTTTAACAAAGCAGAGGAAATTTTTATGCCTGGAAAGATTGAGGGCAAAAGAAGAAGGGGACGACAGAGAACAAAGTGGCTGGATGGAGTCACTGAAGCAGTAGGCGTGAGCTTAAATGGACTCCAGAGGATGGTAGAGGACAGGAAAGCCTGGAGGAACGTTGTCCATGGGGTCGCGATGTGTCGGACACGACTTTGCAACTAAAAACAACAACAAAAAGAAAATATCCATAAACACAGCAACAAGAATGGGCAATAGTCAATAGAAGAATATGAATATGGAATAGAATCTCATGTACTTTTAGGCCCTTCCTTGGCAGATGCAACCCCATACTTTCTACAGATTATTGCATACTATTTCATAGAACTATGTTGAATCTCATTCCCAGAAAGGGCTTAAAAATAGTGTACTATTGTAACTATTCATACTTCTAATTAAGCAAAGCTATACTTATTGCCTCTCAGGTAACAAAAGTATACCTTAGACACAACCAGTTCTTAAATCACACTCTCCCGGCCACAGGTGGCTAACCTTTGGTCTGGCAGAACATTTTGGAAAGAAAAACATGATGTTCTTGAGCTATGTGGCATCAAGGCAGGGAAAAAGAGCTAACTAAGAAAAATAGATGGAGGGCATGGAAGGCCAGAAGCTTGCTTTTGAAAAACCTAAAGATTTACCAAGATATGTCATGCACAAGAATACAGAAAAGAAGTCATTTTTAGACAGAAAAGCCCAGAGGAAAATAGGGCACACCATCTATTCCTCATCGCTATTACAATCTTCTGCAATAGCACAGCAGACCTTTTTCCTTATTAGGTATAAATGAATTGGGCCTAACTCTAGACCTATGTGGGCAAATGCCCTCCATCTTGACCTTTCCCGAACAATAATCTGCAGCTCTTCCAGAGATAGCCTTGATCCTATTCATCAACTTTATCTATCATCATAAGCATCTCATTCGTGCCAATAAGGCAGCTCTTTGTAGCCCATCCAACTTTCCCAGTCATAAATTAGAACTGGAAAAAGCATAGCTTTCATCATTCTGATCTTTATACATGGCCATATGATCGTGCCTAACATTGTCACTGCCTTCCTCCCTTGGATCAAAATACTCTACAACACACTTTTATCTATTTTTGAATCTCATAAAACAAAATGATTTAATATTTTCACCTTTTCTCATCAACTGTAAGCTCATAAGCATGCTAGTTACATTATTTCTGTTTTCCTCATATTAAAAATTAGTCCAGATAATTTACTATCCTGTTTTTATTTTTATAATGACCTCTTCTAAGATTTTTTTCTATATTTTAAGCCAATAAAGTGGCATCACCTAAATATCACAAACTGTTTAGCATGTGACCCACAATTTTTATTCCATCCAGTTCCAGTATCAGGCCATGGCCCATTGGGAATAAGGACACTTATTGTCAGGGTTCCAAGTAATACACCCATGAACAAAACTCTGAGGCAGGTAGATTCCTCAAAGAATAATTTATTTGGATATATCATATTGGCACAAGCTGGTGAAAACCAACTCTGAATGTTCTGCTGGTTTTCACCTAATTAAAAGTAAGTTTCCTCCCTTCCCCAAACAATCAGTCACATGGTCCAATCAGGTTCCATCCAGTTGTCTGGTAACATCACTCCTCCTCTCTCTGACCACCTGTGGAAATGTCCTTGGTCTCAGTAGTTCCGTGCAAGATGCAATCAAAACTCAGCAAACACAGTTCAGCTCTTTGCAAAATGCTGGTTTATTCACGTCGGCTTCCAGACACATGCTGCGATTCGCAAAAACGAACGAAATCAGCGCTATGGATCCCTGACGGTGAGCGTTTAAATAGCCCGCCCGTTCATTACCTCCATTTCCTCCTTAATACCATGCCCTTGTTATTAGTACCACGCCCTCCCTCATCAGGGTATCGGGCATCAGTGTGCTCTGGAGCATTCTTCCACAGCAACGTTAATGAACCGCCCTACACCCGTCAGACATGACACCTCCACCCCACACCCCGCACACGACTGCCTGCACCCAGTGCCACCATCACCCCATGTGTATGTATATCTTATGTATGTTCCTTCCTGCTGTCATCGCGCGGTAGCGTTGTCGAGCATGCTGCGAGGCTCGACACTTGGTTCCCAGGAGAAAGGATTTTGTTTTGGCTACAAAATCCCAACTATCTCTATTTCCCTCCCGCTATCCTTCAGCTGCAGTGTGGCAACACTGAAGTCTCAAAATGGCCTCAGTCAAGTCAGCTTCAGGGTTGACAGACACGCAATTGGAAGACGAGGGTACAAAGCTCCATTTGTGCAAGCATCAGGCGCACACACAAATCTTTCTCCTCCCCTCCCCAACTGCTGCCACTACAGCTGCCAGTCCAAAGAGCCAGTTGTATTACATTCACAATGCCTTTGCTATACAAGCTATTTATATATTTTTCACTGTCTGATCTCATGACTGTCTGCCTTTATAGAAACCTGCTGTTTTACTTTTACACAATCATGAAATCATATAGTTGGAAATTATCTAGGAGATCTTCTAGTGTAATCCACCTGCCCAGAGCCGGTTTTCACAAACCAGACAAATATTTCAATCTTTTCTTGAAAACCTCCAGTGATGGAACACCCATAACTCCAGAACGCAAGTCCTTCACTATTTCACAACTCTCATGGGAAGAAAACAGTGGTGAAATCCAAATTTTTTTACTACCGGTTCTGTGTGTGTGGCTTGGTGGGCGTGGTGTGGCTTAATGTGCAGGGCTTGGTGCGCATGGCAGGGGAAGGATACTGCAAAATCTCCATTCCCACCCCACTCCAGGGGAAGGATATTGCAAAATCTCCATTCCCACCCCACTCTGGGGCCAGCCAGAGGTGGTATTTGCCGGTTTTCTGAACTACTCAAACTTTCCACTACCGGTTCTCCAGAACCTGCCAGAACCTGCTGGATTTCACCCCTGGCAGAAAATACATTCTTACTTCATGGTTGATCTCCCTCTAAGAAGCTTCCATCAGTTTTTCTTGCTTTGGTATCAGATTACAGAGAATAATTCCATATATTATTGGTATTTCTCCCCCTATGAGGAATTATTGCGGTGGTTCAATAATGTGTATATTCTCTTGCAGTTCACTTAATCTATTGTTGCTCTAGAACAGGACTTTTAAGTGTCTCTTCTCTTACAGTTTAAATAGCATTTCATTGGTGCCTGATGTTTTTTTATGGACAGGCTGTTCTATTGCGTCTTGTATCTTCCTTCCTAGTAGAATTAGATCCTTTCTGTTTGAACAAATGATCTGTCATTCTATAATACATTTGTAGAGTTTCAATAAAATTTTTCCATCTTCTTTTTATCTTTAATTAATAATTTGGTTAATACATTGAAACTTTAATTACATAAATAAACAAATCTCACTTGCCTCTCTTAGAGCTCTTCCACAATTACTTTTCAGTACATAGGAATATAAGCAACACCTTGCTCAATCAGACCCCTGGCCCATTCTATCCAACAGCCTGTTCTCCTAGTGACTAACTAACTATACAAGATAACTCACTAGTCTCCCAGCCACACAGCCATTGAGACTAATAGCCATTGATTCCCCAATGAATCAGACCAACCCCTTTTGGAGCCAGCCAAACTGGTAACCAGCACCACATCTGATGGGAGGGAATTTGAGAATTGAATTATAGGATGCATTTTTTTAAATCCTTTTGCCTATCCTAATTCTTCCAAGATTCAATTTCATTGAATCAGATGAGCTTTGGAATTTTGGAAAAGAGAAATAGCTTTTCCTTGTCTGCTTTATTCATGCATAATGTATGCAACAACCATTCTCTTATTTGCCCTTTTTCTATATTAAAAAGTCCCAAATGTCATAACCTTTCCAGTTCAAGAAGCTACTCCAGCCCCTTGATCACTTTAACTGAACTTCTCTGAACTTTCTTTGGCTCCACTATAAACTTTTCAAAGTGTGGCAACCAGAACTGCACAAAATATGTCATTGATTTATATAATCACATTAGATATTAGCATCTCTATTTTCAGTACCATTTCTTATTATCCTCAACAGGCTGTTGGCCTTTTCTGCAGTGGATGCACTCTGCACTGACACTTTCATTGAACTGTTTACTTTCCCAGTTGTAAATTTTCCTGTTTTCAATTATCTTCTTAAAACCCTATCACTTTTCTTTTCTTGCTACTTTCTTGTCTTTCCTAGGTTGACATTTCAAACATTTGTTTATTTACTGATCACATTTATACCCACCTCAATCAATCAGACTGTTAGAGGTTTAAAGTAATTAAATGCAACAATAAACAAGGCACTCAAAATCAAAGCATCTACAGTAAGCTAAAACAAATACTTAAGATCATAAAAATCACATAAGTGATCCTGAGCATTCTAGAACTCTGGAATAATTCAGTTTTCAAAAGTTCCCAGAAATGGAAAATTGGGGGGAGGGGTGGCATGGCAGCAACCTGAATTCTACCAAGAACCACTTCATAAATACTTACAAAATTACAGAAAGTGGTCCTCAATTAATGGCCACTCGTTCAGTCTTCTTCTTCTTCCTAATGTATTCCCACTAGTGCAGGGTCCGCTTTTCAGATCATTGAACGCTACTTGGCATGGTCAGGTGTATCTCCAGGGCACAGGCCCGCAGCTTGCATATTTTTGTTGATGGTGTCTTGCCATCTCTGTTTAGGACACCCGTGAGGTCACTGGCCATTGACTTCTACTTGATAGGTAGTCTTGGCAATGGTGGAAGGTGCTGCTCTCAGGACATGTCCATACCAGCGGAGCCGGCCTTCTCTCATCTTTTCTATAATTGGTGCTACACCAAAATGCTGCCATTTGTGATGTGGTCAAGAAGGGAGATGCCCAATATGCAATGAAGCATTCACATTTCCATGGCATGGAGATAGCTTTTGGCCCCTGTTGTTGCTCCCCAGCATTCAGTGCTATACAGTGCAATAGGGCAGATGGTTGTCTTGTACATCTTAGATTTAAAATGGGTTGGCATTTGTCTGTCACATAACACATTAGTGAGTGCATCCAGGCTGCATTCATCCTTGCTCACACCTCACCATTGATGAATGGCCACTCATTCAGTGATCATTTGAATTTCCAACAGCACTAAACCAGGGGTGTCAAATTCATGTCATCATGTTGTCATCATGTGACATATCACAACTTTTTTCCCTTTACTAAAATGGGGGTAGGTGTAGCCAGCGCATGATGCATCCGGTCCCTGCACTAAACAGTAGTGTTTATGAGCTAAACTCACACTTATGATAGTCACCGCATTTCACAGTCATATGATCACAACTTGCAATCTTCTCTGCTGTCTCCTCACAAAGCAAAATCATTGGGGAAGCCATCAGGAAATCATAAATAGCGACCACTGACAATGTGCTTAACTTTATTGTGATATTTCCTTAACAACAGCAACCAGAAGTGGCAGAATTCTAAGTGGCATGGTTATGGGATGTCATACTTTATGATTGCTTTGCATAGCAAAATTCCGGTCCCAATTGTGTCACTGAGGACTGCCTGCATATGTGTGATTATAAAATACAACATTCTCTTTCAGTTGTAGCATCGTTAATAACTAGATTTCACTGTGGCTTTGATCTGGCCACACTGTTACCTTAATACCTTAATACTTACTTGAGAATATTTAATGCTTTTCTCCTCCTTCATCGTTTGCCCCATTTCAGATGCCTGTGAGGGAGCGGTCTCATCATCTAGCAAATATACATCCAAACAAATGCAGAAGTGTAATGGTAGGAGGACTGACAAGAAGTGATTTATCACTGCCTTCTTCTAAGTTTGATTTTGGAGTTCCTTCTAGGTGAGTGGATGACCTTCACAGCTGCAGAAGTTCATCTACCCTCATATCCTGCGGATTATGCTTTGATTTATTTCTCCTTCGATCGTATTAGTAGAATTGACTAACAGAAATTCAGTCTCCTGTGGGCACTGCTCTCAGAAGCACGGAAGCTTCTGATCTCAGTACTACTTCCCTGAGGGTTTCACAGTGCTTAACAATGAAGAAGTGTATATATTTATATGAAGTCCATTGACATGTTACTATGGATAGCCGTTATCCATATCCTATCCATCTCCTATTCTCAGTTTGCTGGCTGAGAGGTTCTGAAAGTTGAAACCCACACATCTTAATGTTCTCAAGGTTGACAAATATTACTCAGCCCATTCATTATCAAACACAAATACAGGCTGTGATTTGCAGATATAATCCGTCCTGTCCTACATTTTTAGTCCAGGAATACTCTTCATGAGCATATTGGCACAGGAATTGTGTGCAGAATTTCAGGCTAAACACAGCATATAGGATTATAGTGTACAGATTCTAAATATTTGATCACTGAGAAAAAAAGTTAACTGTAATTATTTGGTTTATTATTTTAAGCTGTGAAGAGATTCAAGGGAGTACTTGCTTCAAGAAGCCTTCAATTAAAGTATGTCTTTAAAACATCTCAATGACTGCAAAGCTTTCAAGGCTCCTTCTATCATGACCGAGTAGCTGATTGAATCTGCTTGGTTCTGTCTGGATGCTTCGTCAGTGTCCTTGCAATAATTGGATGGGGAATAATCCAAAACTATTTTTAAAAGTGAAAAACATTTATCAGTATATTAGGAAGGCTTTTGGCTAGAATATAGATGATAAAATTCTATCTGATGTTCCAGAATAGTCACTGGGTGATCTGAAATTTAGGGAGCTTTTGGTATCCCCTTGTCATGGTCAGATCATGCCTTGATTATGTTGGGATTCTATAGCACCATTATCCACTGTAGAAAGGCTGGACCTATTAGATTGCCTTGTCCCCAGCGAGTAATGGACACAGGTGGGTTCCAGAGAGAACTGAGGGTTGTTCCTGCTGGTTTGCTACACAGGCCATCTGAAGCTTTGATCATCTCTTGGAATAAGGGGGCAGATGAGGCTTTGCTCAAATCGTGCCTACGCGACCACCCTCCTCTGGGGATTCCAGCACTCTCCCTGGTTTACAGAATAGCTGAGGGAGAGAAAGTGAAAGAAGCAACATCTAGAGACATCACTGGTACTTGACAAAGGACAAACACAACCAAATATGGGTCAGAGCTGCTATGAAGGCCTAGCTAATGGTGATAAAGGTGGCAAAATGTTATTACTCCTCTGCTTCGATTGCATCCAGAGATAGCCATTCCACAGCCCAGTTTCAGGTGACACAAGCCCTCCTGGGAAGGATGGCTCAGAGAACCTTTTGCATGGGTGCACAGGGGAATTTTCCCAGCATTCGTTGGGTGGAATTTTTCGGATTCATTCTCAGTTGGATCCTGGCTTGGTTCCAGGTCAAGTGGAAATGCCTAAAGATGAAATGGGACCGAGGAGTTAAAGAAGACGATGTTAAATGTTAAGTATTAAGGTTATTATATCATAATGTTATTATATTATTAATATGAGGGTGATGACTAAATATAATGAAGATGTATAAATATGATTATCAAAATATAATTGTACTCAGAATACACACTATTTGATGAAAATTGAGTGTAATATAAATAAAACAAATAAAACGGGGGGGAGGAAATGCCTAAAGAAGAGTCTTGCCCTGTTATCTGGAAAGGTTTTATATCTGTTGTATCTAAGGAAGTGGTCAAGGTCCTTACAGCTTTGAGCCCAGCCTCTTGCTATTTAGAACCATGCCTTTTCTGGCTGGTTACAGTGACCCAGGGAGGTGTTATGAGAGTGGGTTCTGGTGATAGTTAATGCTTCCTTGAGTGAGGGAGTCACCCCCTCCTCAAGAAGCCATTTCTGGACCCTATTGTACTGGACAATTTTCTCTCATATCTAACTTTCCTTTTAGGGGATGGACATTGTGAAAGTGGTTGTGCAGCAGTTTCAGAGGACCTTGGATGAAGTGAATTATCTGGATCACTTTCAGTCATGATTCACAATTGGGTATGTGAGACAAAAGCATCGATTGTGCTTTTGGATAATCTCTGGTGAGGGCAGGGTATGAATTGCATCCATCCTTGCCTTACTTGACTTCTCTATGGCTTTTGATAGCGTTAACCATGGTATCCTTCTGGATTGACTCAGATCAGCTACTTGCTCACTGATTATGTCACCAATTTGAGTTTTCAAAGTGAAATTTTGATAGAGTCATACTAATTAACTCCAGGTTGACAGTTATTAAAAAGTTTTTGCATAACTTTACTCCACAGGTTGTTGAACTATAAAAAATATTCTGTCAGCCAGTAATAGAACATATTTAAAATGTGGTTTTTAGTTGATTAAACTATAAATAATAATGATAAGAAGATTGTCAATGCAGGGATAAAATGAGAGGTGACACCACATAAGCATCTTTTAGTTTCTTAAAGAAAGACATGGTATAAATATAATTCTGAGATGGATGAGTAGATGAATAAAATCACTTTATCACTTGTTTGGGATTTGAGTTAATGAGCAATAATGTTTTACATTTAGAAGTGTGCTAGATACTATTTATGCCATCAAAAGACCACATTTTCCCCCTTAAGAGTTACACCATTCTTTGAAATTGTGCCATAGAAGCCTCAATTATTTTTCTTCCAAAGCTTTTGAACATAATTCTGCTTAAGAACTAAAACAATTTTTATCCTGAACACAAATTACTTCTTAGGGTAACTGAAGAATCTGGAAAACACTTCTAATAAATGGCATTTTGTTTTTTCATCTTAGTCTGATAAAGTGCCTCAAGTTAATTAGGGTGCACATTTCCTCATTCCCCAATCTCTTTTTTCCTCATCTCCTAAATCCTTAAGTTCTATTAAACCCAACAGCTCTTTATGCTTTTATAAAAGACACACAAATTCCTTCAGAATGCTCAGGATGGATTTAATCAGCTGAATATGCAATCTTAAAACGTCTGCTCAGAAATAAATCCCATTAAGTTTAAGATTGCAGTCTGAGTCTCCATTATCTTCTAAAACCTTATACTCATCGCTCCAGTTTATTAGAAAGACATGAAATAAAAAATGAAGCACTACACATTTTGAAAAATTTAAGTACCCATACATTCCTTATAAATTCTAGGCTGCAACTGTTTGGATCAAAGCAATGCAGTAGCAATAAAATGGCAAGGAATAAAAATCAGGCATAAATTGAAAGGCAGGTATCCAAGCCAACATGACTGAAATGTTTCAATTGTCCACTTCCCCACCAGAGAAATACCGGTTTGGGGTAAATGTGCTCAGGGAAGTAAAAACTCTTTTGTAGAAGAAAGTTAAGGCCTTTCTCTAAGGCAGTGTTTAACATGGGGAACTAGGGAATTCTTTGCGTTTAAGTTCATTTATCTTAAAGTTGCCAAAGTTGAGGAACAGTGTTCTAAGGGAAGGGACTAGAAAACAAGGAAATCACAAGATATTGCATAGAGATGCTGATCACTGCCTCTCCAGCAATTGAACACTTAGATACAGTAAGAGGTTCTGTTGCAACACAGAGCAAATCGTCTTCTTCACAAACAAGTTGGGCAGGTACATATGTGTCTTTGAAGCTGAAATGAACAAGAAGATTTCAGCTTGGCCCTGAGTGGTTTACAACATTGAAGTAAAACAATAAATCTATTCTAAAAAGTCATTGTTAAAAAATATATATAAAATAATCATTATTAAAAATATAAGGCACTGGAGAGAAGGAATATTAACTGCAGTCGTGGAGCCATCTTAAAATGGTACCAATCCCCAGAGACTCCCAGGCCTGATGACAGAGCCAGGACTTGAGGAACTTCCAGAACAGTAATAGGGGTGGACTAACCTCACTTTGGGAAAGGGGGAGAATGCAGGTGTTACAACAGAGAAGGTCCACCTTCTGGGAGCTGTCAAATATAAGACCCCCAGCAGACAGGACACATAGTAGGCCCTCTCTGCCAGATCTAATGGGATAGGTAGATGTAATCAGGAAGAGGTGATCCCTCAAATAACCTGGTCCTGTATCATGAAGGGTTTAACTTAACCAGTCCCCTGAACAAGTTTTGTGAAAGTACATAAAGATTTGATGCATATAGGTTTAAGATGCAGCATTACCGAAAGAGAGATGGGAATGGGGGAAATAAATGAAATGTGTGTGCCCAAATGTCAAATGTGAAATATACAAATGATCCCTGCACAGATCATAAACTATTGAATCTTATGATAAATCTAAGGTTTAGTGATAAAAAAAAATGAGTCAGATCTATTCACAACAGTTTCAGGGCACAATTTATCTCTCATAGAACTCCACACTATACTTTGTTAATTCCACTAAAAACATTCCACTATTATTACTCAAGATTTTACAGAATTACAGAATTATTGGATAATAAACTCGGAAGGGACTTTGAAGGTCTTTCTATTAAGATCTTTCTGGACCTTGAGACTATCTTCTAAAGTGTTGGATACTTCCTCCAGCTTGGTGTCATCTGCAAATTTTATGAATTCTCCTTCTATTCTCTCATCTAAATCATCTATGAAGATATTGAAGAGTAATGGGTCTAAGACAAAACCTGTGTGCACGCCTCCTACTGGCCAGCTGGTTGTCAAGTCTCTGCCACGCATGCACGAGGGGTGGGGCATGTATGGGGTGGGCTGTGAGCGGATGCACAGGGGCGGGTGCATGCACAGGGGCTGTGCACGCATTGCATTTTGGGATATGCACGCACATTCATGCACACTTTGGGCACTCAGTCTGGAAAAGGTTACCTATCACTGCTATAGGTAGTCCTAGACTTACAACAATTCACTTAGTGACTGTTTGAAATTAACAACGGCACTGAATAAAGTGATTTATGACTGTTTTTCACGTTTATGACTGTTGCAGCATCCCCATGGTCACATAAGCTTGGAAACAGATTCATATTTATGATGGGTGCAGTGTCCTGCAGTCCTGTGATCACCGTTTGCGACCTTCTGACAAGCAAAGTCAATGGGGAAACTAGATTCACTTAACAATCTAACAACTGCAGCTGTTCACTTAACAACTATGGCAAGAAAGATTATAAAATAGGGCAAAACTCAACTTGCCTTGCTTATCAACAGAAATTTTGGGCTCAATTGTGGTCATAAGTCAAGGACTACCTGTATACTAATTACACTAATTTGGTATTTGAAACAAATTAACACATTGAAACAAAGAAATAAACTTGACTAACCAGCTATTCTGTCGTCATGTACAAAAGTCTAGATGAAATGAGTGTCAGATAAATTTTAAAAATAAATAAACGTATGAAAGTTGAACAGAGGTTTAATTAGAACTTTGTGCCTCAATAAAGCCTTTTGTTGACTTTTATTCATTTTTGTTATTGTCATAATAATCACCATCACCTTCAATAGAAGGGAATATATGTAAGGTTGAACTATAGAGTCTTTGATGCCTTCTGACCTTGGCTGTCAGCTGGCAGATGTTTTTTTGCCCAACTAGGTAATATCATCAGTATATATGAATGTGGGGTTTGCTTCCTCTTCATATATAATAGCTTACATACACTACTGCAGTGCTAATAATAAAAAAACAAGAACACATCCTTTCCACTATTAATATCTCTATGTCTATAGTTGTTCCACAGCAAAATTGATTATGTGTATAGTACTGTAATATTTAATGATTTAAAGCAGGGATGTTAAATTCAATCCCATTGTCTACTGTATCAGGATTTTGTTTGCCCTTTGGGGGGCTGGGGTGGGCAGGGCCTGGTCGTCGTGACCGACTGGGTGGGTGTGAACAGGATGGGCTGGGGCCCCTTAGGGACAACTCTGGCCCTATTCAGCCCACATGTTTGACACATCTGATTTAAAGCATCACATTAATAAGATGGGGTGGGGGGGGTGAAGTGGGATGAGAAGAGAAGGGAAGGGACAGTACAATTTCTAGAAGGCAATCTATCTTGGGAAAAATAGAGTGCTTTGCTCATTCATCTACCCCCTCTATGAATAAACATGCTCCCCTGATTTAAAGGTTTAAAGTAAAATCTTCTAGTCAATGGGAGAATGTTTTTAGAGGACAAAGTTTTTCATACAGGCCAGGATTTTGAGAATTACACAATTGCAGATGGGTTCAAGACACCTTTAGACTTCACATGTAACTTGTAAAATTACTTTATAAAAGGTGCTTTAGAATGTATTAAGTCTAATAATAGTGAGCCCTGCAGCCTGTGGGCTGAGGGAGAAAATTCAAGCATTCTTGGTTTACGGAAGGCTCCTGCACTTGTGGCTCTAGCACTAGCTATCATATAATTTTTTAAAATGATCCGATTTCTCAAGTATCATTGAGATTGATAGCTGCAGCTCCAACATTTTATAGCATGCAAAATGCTTTCTGTTCCAACAGGGTCATTTCAAAGAACATCTAAGATGGCCACAAATGGTCTTTAATGGGGCAAGGAATCCGTTCCTAAGAATTTAGCATCTTTTCTTCAAACCACCATGGCACAGGAGGGTGGGGCTGGGGGGAGAGTACCATGAAAGATGTAGATTGATAGCAGAGGGAGACAACCACTCTTATAGATACCCTTGCAAGATCATTAGTTCTCATTAAAATAAATAACGAGGGAAGCAACACCATGTAATTGGGGATTTATAATCCTTAGAAGGGGCTCAGTAAATAAATGCAACAGATTACCTCAATGTTATTGAATGCTGCCATTTGGATTCTCTTTGGCAGATTTAATAGGGATATATATCCATTTCAGTGAAAGCGGGAAGATGACTAGCATCTAAATCAGGAGGGCAGAGAGTTGAGCAGCCTGATAGATATCTATTGTTTGACTCAGTGGCAGTAATGCATGCAGGTTTTAGAAAGATTTATGCCTGGATCTGAGGATTATCGTATTCTTCCTGAATTAACTAATTTTGGCAATCAATGTACTGTGAGTGATATGCATCAATTCATAGGTTGCGTCAAGTGCCCATTACCTTCCCGTTTCTGTTGTGAATTTATTGGGTAATGTGAAGAGCTGTGGCAGTTTTTATACATCAGCAAAGATGGGTAGGAGTCTGTTTTCCATTATGCTGAGGCGAGAAGGCTGTAAATAAAATAAAACTCAGAAAGGAGTCTTCTGGGTTTGTGTAAGCACACAATAACTGGTATTTTTCCTTCCTCTTTTTTGTTTACTTTCATCCAGTTATTCATTTCCAGCAAAATCCATTTTTTTCCTCCAATTTTATGAGCAGAAAATGCAGTGTATAATCATGCTTGAAAAAAAGCAGGCCATTGAAGAGAAAGTGAGGGCCTTTAATCAATATGTAAGTATCTTACCAGATAATGAAGGTAATCTCAGACAAATGCTTCAAGAGGCAAAGTGATTTGATTTCATCACTTATCCTATAAAATAGTGTTACCTTGTGGTCAGAACAATATGTTGCAAAGACTATAAGGAGAATAATAGCTACAGTAGCTATTTGGTGACATACTCCTTCTTATAACTTCAAATTCAAATTATTCTAGTTCTGCTGCAAGGTTTCCTTGGCCAGTGTGTGAACAAATTTGTGGTGATAATTTCAACTAAGTAGAGATGGAGCAGCCTTTCCAAGACAGCAGGTTCTCCTTCCTTCTGTACCTCCACTCCAGTGGTGAAATTCAAAAATTTTTACTGCCAGTTCTGTGGGTGTGGCTTAGTGGGTGTGGCAAGGGAAGGATACTGCAAAATCTCCATTCTCACCCCACTCCAGGGGAAGGACACTACAAAATCCCCATTCCCACCCCACTCTGGGGCCAGCCAGAGGTGGTATTTGCCAGTTCTCTGAACTACTCAAAATTTCCGCTACCGGTTCTCCAGAACCTGACAGAACCTGCTGGATTTCACCCCTGCTCCATCCCTCCACCCCAACCCTGCCACCCACCAAAAACCAGCCCCAGAAAATTGAAAAATCAGCCAGAGCATAATTTGAAAGTGCAGAAGGGTTGCAAAGGAAGGAGAACTGGTATGGTCCTGTCATGCATGTCACAGTCCACATGCAAAATACTGAATGTTACCCAGCACCCAAACTCAGAACAAAACAACTGAGTTCTTGCTTCTTAGACAAAGTGAAACCACAAGTACGTAATGATTAAAAATTAGAGCATTATCTCAAATATTTCCTTCATCTATTTACTGTTTAAAGCTAGGTTCTTGTATAATAAAATGGAAAAAGTCCAGCAATCTATACATTCTCAGTGGTTCTTTTTTTTTTTCCCCTCTAGGACATGCAGAGTGCAGAGCAATAGATCATCTGCAGCTGCTCAGTAGGTGGCTGTATACTGAGATCAGTTAAAAGACCCCATTAGAGCTCGATGACATTTTTGCCAGTGCGCTGGTATAAAAAAGTTATGTAAGTCCTCACTAAACAGTTCTCCTATTGAAGTAGCTGCCCCACTTAACCTCCTGAAACTTTTTCTGACACAATGTGCTCACAAAAGAGGTCTCTTGACTGAGGTGTTACAGAAGCCCCTCTGACAGCCTGTTCCTGCTGACTGCAAGGAAGGAAAGGTCATGACATGGCCCATCATCTTTTCTGAAAGGCCATGCCAGCCTTTGAGTTCTGCCGAAAACAAATCCTGCACTTGGCTGAATAGAAGTACAGAAAGATTAAAAGACATTAGAGCTAATGGAATGCCACACACTGTTTGGAAAAGGAAGTTAGCTTTGAGCCTGAGTGTCAGCATCTGGAAGTGAGGATAAAAGTGAAAACAAAAGTAGACTCCTTGGGATTTTCTGGACGTGTCCATGTGACCTTCTTGGTAACAACCAAAAAAATGGTTCTCACCGTCTTCATCTAGGGTGCTTTTTCAAATTCTCAATCTAGCCTTGAGCTTTGGTAGTTGCTAGGGGGTCTCCCATTCAAGTACAAACCAGTTGTATTACAATTAAGCTTTTGAGATTAGCCAAGGTCACTGTAGGCTAAGGAAGGAAAGACTAATTCTCCATTGCTCAGAAGAAAAATATATAGATCTGATTTCATGCATTGTTTTTCCTCAGCATGACACTTGGAAATATATGACCAAAGAATGAGGCAGAATTTAAGCAAAATTAGCTATGTAAGTGAAGGAGTGCTAGGTTTCAAACTGCACATATATTGGCACTCAAAACTATCAACCTTAAATGTCCTTCCAAGGCTTTGAGTTCCATCTACATTAATGCCACAATAAATTCACAAAGACTTTTCACTGATGCCTTGTGAAGCTTTGTTGGCAGAATTTGCTCCTATCATTCTTGCATATAGTAATGAAGGAGAGGGAATATTCACTTTGGTCTCAGTGCAAACATGAGTCGTGTGTGTGTGTGTGTGTAAGGATCCACTATACTAGATAAAGACCGGTTCTTAAAAACATGGGAGAGGAAGATGAGATGGAGTATGTTTTGAATTCTAGAATATTGGATTTGCTGGAAGAGTTACTCTGACATCAAGTAATCTTGGGAAGTGGCAAAGAACATGCACACTCCAAACTTTTTCCACCAATATCCTGGCAAGCTCCATCCTCTAAACTGATTATTACTAGGACGAAAGCATACTGGTTGCCAAAATGCTTCTGGGTTCAATACAAGATGTTGGAATTGAGCAGTAATGCTCTTTATAGCATGAAGCTAGCTTAATTGAGGGATGCCTCTCTCCAATTATGTCTACCCATCTCATCACATATCCAACAGAAGAGATATGTTCCAGGTCCCATCCTTAAGGAGGGGTGGTTTGACCCCTCCTTAAGAAGCCTAGCCTGGATCCTGACGTTCTTAACAACTACCGTCCAGTCTCCAACCTTTGCTTTTTAGCGAAGGTTGTTGAGTCTGTGGTGGCGCAGCAATTCCCTCAATTCAAACAGACTACCTCGATCCTTACCAATCCAGTTTCAGGCATGGTCACAGCACGGAAATGGCATTGGTCACCTTAGTAAATGATCTCTGGTGGGCCAGGAATGGGGGTTGTTCCTCCATCCTGGTCCTTCTTGACCTCTCAGCGGCTTTCAATACCATCAACCATGGTATCCTGCTGCAACGGCTCAGAGGGATGGGGTTAGGAGGCACTGTTTTACAGTGGTTCTCCTCCTATCTCTCTGGTCGTCTGCAGTCTGTTTGGGTGGGGGGGGTCAGGGATCCTCCCAGAGGCCTCTCACTTGTGGGGTGCCTCAGGGATCGGTTCTCTCCCCTCTGCTCTTTAACATCTACATGAAACCACTGGGTGAGATCATTCGTGGTTTTGGGGTGAGGTATCATCAATATGCTGATGATACCCAGCTTTACATCTCCATCCCTGACCACCCTAGGGATGCCCTTTCTGTGATGTCCCACTGCCTGGAAGCGGTGCGGGTTTGGATGGGGAGGAACAGACTTAGACTCAACCCTTCCAAGACTGAGTGGCTGTGGATGCCAGCATCCCGGGATCTGGAGGTTCCATCTTTAGTGATCAGGGGAGAGACTCTTGCTCCTTCCGATAGGGTCTGCAACTTGGGTGTCCTCCAGGATTCTCGGCTGTCCTTGGATGACCATCTGATGGCCATAACCAGGGGGGCCTTCGCACAGGTACATCTTGTGCACCAGTTGCACCCTTTTCTAGACCGGAATGCCCTCGCCACGGTCACTCATGCCCTCGTTACCTCTAGGTTGGACTACTGTAACACCCTCTACATGGGGCTGCCCTTGGGATGCATCCAGAGGCTCCAGCTAGTCCAGAATGCAGCCACGCGGGTAGTTACAGGGGCGTCTAGATACTCCCGTGAAACACCTCTCCTGCATGAGCTGCACTGGCTGCCAGTGGCGTTCCGGATTCATTTCAAGGTGCTGGTGCTTACCTATAAAGCCCTTCATGGCTTAGGCCCGGGGTACTTGCAGGACCATCTCCAGCCGCTCTCCCATCATCCTGTGCACTCTCACAGAGTGGGCCTCCTCAGGGTACTGTCAGCCAAACAATGTCAGCTGACGGCCCCCAGGAGGAGAGCATTCTCTGTGGGAGCCCTGACCCTCTGGAATGGATTGCCCACTGAGCTCAGGACAGCCTCCAACCTTCTTTCCTTCCATCGCGAGCTGAAGACATGGCTCTTCCGTCAACTTAACTGATCCATTTGGGGGTACACTGTTATAATTTTAAATTGTTTTAATAGGGTTGCTGATTTTAATTTTTATTTCATTGTGATTTGTATTGGAAATTGTCATTTTGTAAGCCGCCTTGAGTCCCCTGGGAGAAAGGCGGCATATAAATCGCAATAATAAATAAATAATAATAAATAAATAAATTATGGAATGTCATTTGATCGTACCCTGTTAACTGTGAACAGGGTTAACTGTTCACCTGCCCTTTGAAACATTATTTACTCGGAAATTAGAATAGCCCTGACTCTGCTAGCCTTTCACAAGAACTTTTAAGACCTGGTTCTGTCACCAATTTTGGGGATCTGGATGTATGACTGAGCCTGTGCAATGGTTATGCCGATTTGGCTGTTGATTGTTTGGTTTTCACTTTAGTTGCCAATTATGTGTGCATTTGTTTTATTATTATATATTGTTATATGGTATTTTTAACTGTTGTCAGCCCCTGAGTGGCGACTATCTCAAATTTATAGGTAGCCATATAAATTGAAAGATAAATAAATAAATCTTAGTACAGAAATTGTTTTCACATAGGTGTTGACCTGGGTAGAATGCAGAGGTTTTTGAAAAGGTTCAAAATCTCATTCAGATAAACTACTACTACTATTACTGTCTATTTAAATATCTAAGAATATTTCATTCATTAATCCAGAGATCACTGCAGGGCAGTTATTGTGAATTCAAATTTGCCATATTGAATGTCAAAGGCTGTTAAGAATTCATGTCCCTCTTATATCCAAATCAAACTGTAAGCTCCTCTTGAGTCCAATTTAATGAAAATACATGTTTCTGAATGCAGTCCAGCAGATCTGCAATTAGAGGCAGTGGATAATAGTCCCTAATCATCACAGAGTTTAGAAGGCTATACTGTAATCATAGTCAGGAAGAATTAATTTTCTTATAAGGGAGCAAATGCAGGAGAGGAACCAGAGAATTAATCATTTCTTCAGAATGCTGCCCAGAAGCTTTTTTTTTTTTTAATGGCTATCTCTGACCTAGTATATTGCCTTTTAGTGGGGATCTGAGTTCAGATATTATGTTAGTGATATGACATGCCCAATGAAGAGACAAGGTAGCTGCTTCCTCTCACCTCATCAAACATCAGCAAAATTTGCATTCTTTTCTGACAAGAAATAAGGTTGAAGATGCAATGCAGGCAAGAGAACAAGATATGACTCAGACACTTGCAAATAGTATTGTTGATATTTTTGAAAAAGAAAATAAATAGTTCCTCAGCATCAGTGAATATCAAAATTACATATCCGAAGCCAGTTTATTCCCAAAACAACTGAGATGTGCATAGAGGCAGTCCAATACAGTTACAAAAATTATTTGTGGCAAGCTATTCTCAGCTACAGAAGAATCATCTGTCACAAGATGGGACCTGATTTTAAGGGTCTGCCATGAAGCATCTTCGCCTCTATGCAATTTTTTCACAATTATATGAGCAAGTGGAACAATAACTTCATTGATGATGTTGGCAGTTGCATTAGGTGCCTAAAGAGATGGTAGCTGGATTTCCAAGTCCATGGAAGTATAAAGACAAATGGATATTCTAAAATGCAATTTAACAGGTGTTGGATATTGGAACTTCCTTTAATTATCTGAAGGCACCCATGGAGCTATTGGGAAAAGTGGACTGTGAAGTTACCAAAATCAAAGTTTTGCCATGGTCTGGATATTTATTCACAAGATGAGCCACATTTTCATAGGACACTTTTCAGCCAGCTCCAAACAAGTAAACAGCAGGGTAAGCCACCACTATGTGTCCTAGGTCACTGCAATAAAAACACAATCCAAGGTCCCATTTTTGTTGTTTTTCTACTGAAGGATCATCTGCTCATTCCTTGGGCATATCAGCAAGGGCTTCACACCATTGGAATCCAAAGAGGCCATGAAATGTCGAGCAGGGGAGAGTTTGACAAAAAGCTGTGAAACTATCTTGCTCTGTTATTCCCTCCATTGCTCAACTCTTCCATGAATTACCATGCAATGCTGAAATAACTCTGCCAAGGTCTCTTGTTTGCCTCACCTCACCAATTCATTCTTCAGAAAGTCTTTCCTGAGATTGATTGAGCAGGGCAAAATTATTCTGACATACGTCTCTGGCATGCAACTGGAAATCAGTGATATTCACAAACTCAGCAAGTTCCTTGCCTTTCTTGATTCTTCACAGTTGCTCTTCTGGTCAAATGCAGCTCTAAATCTTTGCATGAAATTCTGATACTTGTCTGAGCACAGTTGTTTTTAATTAGTGAAATGCTCCTTTTTTCCCCCACCAGGATAAGAACAAAGGTGATCTTATAAAGGAGAATATTTGTAGTTCAGGATTGAAATGAGGGGTCCTTGGTGCTGTCTGAGAAAACAACCAAGCTCAGACAGCACCAAGGACCCCTCAAAGGTGATCTTAGTTTGATCTGTAGAAAATTCCATTACTTGCCATGAACAATTTACACTGGGGTATGAAAATTCGGAATTGGTCTTGAGCCTCCATCCAACCAAAAACTTGTCCAGTAAATTTCTAGTAGAATGAGATACCACTGCCTATACTGTTAATGTTCTAATATTGCCTTGGACACTTGTTCTGTAGACAGCAGATTACTTCAAAGATCCATTGATATATTATAGATCTAGAAAGAAAAGTCCATTGCCTCTCTGATGAATTGGTAATGAGACCTTTAAGACTGATGTCAGGAAATAGGAGTCATTAGGAAACTTGGAATGTTTGATGCAGTTAGAGAAACTTTTCAAAGCCCATCTCTACTTCAATTTATACTTAACACAACCAAGAGAGAGTTGTATCAAGTTTCTTTTTCACACTTTCTACTTTTCCAGGACTCATATCTTTTCTGTAAAGGCTCAACATTCCCTTTTCCCTTTTCTGAGTTAAACTCAGAAACCTCTCAAAGCATTGCTGGGTGTTTTGTGCAGCAACAAAGCATCAGGTTCTGTGAAGAATGAGACCCAAATATGATGGTCATATCATTCCTTGTGGAAGAGGTCTTTCCACAAAGCCACTCACTGGGGGCAAATTGGTTGGGGGCAAAGTTTGTGGTATTGTCATCCCCTTGCTGTATTCACTTTAACTCAGAGATCTGCAACCAGAGCCATTTGGACCCGTTTCCCACATAAAAAAAAAAAAAAACCCACTGGGAGCCACAAAACACTTCCTGTGCCTGACTATTTCTTGAGCGGCTACAAAACTAGCATCAGTAGTTGAATTAAATGCTCTGTTTTCTTCTGAAACTTTTCTTTTCTTGGATTTATCCATGGTTGGCCTACCAGAGGTTGAAAAGCTCAGTAAATCGTGTGCCGGCAGGTATCGCACATTGGCAGTTGTGACGCATATTTTGAGTGACAGGGAGCCGCAGCAGAGGGGTGAAAGATAAGGTGACCAGACGTCCCGCTTTTGGCGGGACAGTCCCGCTTTTGAGCAATTTGTCCCGCGTCCCGCGGTGTTTTAAAAAAGTCCCGATTTTTCATTCTGCCTCCTGAGTCCCGGCTGCCTCCTGAATCCCCGCTGATGGCTAGAGGGAAAAAAAAAGTCTTTAAACTCTTGCCGCGGGGCTTCAAAGGGCTGACCTACAGCTGATCAGTGTTAAAAAAAAATGAGTAGACCCATGCCTGCAAAAATAGAAAAAACAGCCCCTGTTAACAGCTTCCGCTAGGTTAATTAGCTGCAAAAAGCTGCAAAAAGCTGCAAAAAGTTCCTGGAGCAGATTTTTTTCCCCCTAGCTATGCTGAAAACAAAGGCGAAAGCAAAAGTAAAGCTGCAACATGACAAAATGAGGCAGAGAGAGATTTCTTTCTTTTTCTTTTTCTTTTTCCTCACCAAAAAAGGTAGGTACAAAACTGCAAACAATGGGAAATTTTGGGCAAAAGAGGGGAGTTCAAGATTTTAAAACACAAAAGAAAAAAAGCTCTATTTAACTAGGGAATTGTAATAATTGAGATACTATTAATAATTGTATATTGTGTTGAAAGCAGAAACGGTTAGGTTGTGGTTTGGAGGAATATATGGGGGAAATTATTTGGTTTATTATTATTGGTAAATATAATTAATTGATTTGTAAGAAATTGGATTGCATGGAAATAATTGGAATATTCATGTTCATATTGATTAATATACAAAAAAGATAGTTATATAACTAATTGATTTATATTAAAATGTTGAATTTGTATTAAACAACTGTATTACATAATTACATAATTAACCAATGTGAGGATGGATATAAAAATAGATGACAATGGGAAGGGGTATAATATAGAATAGAAGGGAAAAATTGAATTTGATTAAGATTAGAGATGAGGATGAAGGGTAATATTGTTTTTTTTAAAAAATAGATGAGGAATAAATATGGCAAAAAGGAAATATAGAAATTGTAAATTTAATTGAAATGACTAAACACTGTTTAAATTTGTGAACCAGCCAAATATTCTGTTCAAAGAAAATACATTGTATGTTTGTATGTGTGTTTCTAATTATTGCTATTTATTCATATTTGTTCTCTTTTATTCTTTAAAGTTTAACAATTCATTCTTTATCTTAATATCTTTATATTTGCTTGGGGTTGGCTTTCTTCCCTTTCATGTTTTTTATTGTACAGCAATCTTTCTCCTCAAACCTACCACCACTCTCTTTTCTTTCCTTCTTACTTTCTCTTCCCCCCACCCTCTTTTTCTCCTCCCTACTTCCTCTTCCTTTCTCCTTCTCCTCCTCTCTTCCTCCCTCTCTTACCCTCACTCCTACTCTAATTTCCATTCCTTCATCCCTCTCTATTGCTGTATCCTTTAATGCATATGGACTACTCAGAGGGCTGAAAAAGTTATTTTTGACTGGTCCTCACACTTTTGACCAGTCCTCGAACTTACGACTGTCCTCACATTTTACGTTTTTGCCCTATCTTGTCACCATGGTGAAGAGAAGCAGTTGTGAAATGAGTGACATGGTTGTTAAGAATACTGCACGGGCATAAATGTGAGGATGGTCATAAGTGTGAGGACCAGTCAAAAGTGTGAGGACCTGTCAGAAATGACTTTTCAGCCCTCTGAGTAGTCCCTATACACATAGCCATGGCCACCCGGTCACATGACCAGCTAGCCACGCCCACCCAGTCACATGGCCTCCAAGCCACGCCCACACAATAAGTCATGCCCACAATGGCGTCCTTCTTACCAATGTTAAAATCTGTTCACCTTACCCTATACACATAGCCATGGCCACCCGGTCACATGACCAGCTAGCCACGCCCACCCAGTCACGTGACCAGCTAGCCACGCCCACAAAATAAGCCACACCCACAATGTCCCTCTTTACCAATGTTAAAATCTGGTCACCTTAGTGAAAGAGCCACACGCGGCTCCAGAGCCGCAGATTGCTGACCCCTGCTTTAACTTAAACTTTAAGCACTGTTTCTTTATTTGCCACCATTTACCGACAAATATGCAGTATGGTGAATCTTAATCTGTTCCAGTTTGCTGACCTCCAGATGTGTCAGGATTCTATTTCCAGAATTCCAGCCTGTCAAAAATTCTTAAATCAATAACTACTATCGCTGCTATTGTAATGCAAACTGTAAACTTTTGACATGCCGCTACAGGCCAGTAGCAGATGGAAACGTTGATTGAGCAAAGATGAAGACAAAGGAAAAGAAGGAAAATGAAAACTCTCCCTTTTGTTTTCATTTTGGAACCTTCTTTAGCTTTTCCATCTGTTACCTTGCTACCAAACTATTTTTTAACGAGACAGAAGGGAAAATGTATTGGATACATAAAGAACAGTCATATGATAATTATATACATTTCTTTTCATTTAAATTAACAATATTTGTAAGTTTTGGCATACATATTGGAGGCTGCTCCCTCTACACCTCTCAAGAAACCAAATGTGACCTTCAGTTAAAAGAAGAGGAAAAGAAAGGGGGCATTTTGAAGAACCCGGAAAGTAGATGTGTGGCATATGACTGTAAAAATGTGAAGGCAGTAGGAAAAGCAGGAAAAATTGATAGAGGAAGGGCCTCTAACAGCACTTATAGAACATTCACATTTCTGTGGTCTATTGAATTGATGCTGAAGCTGAAGATAATGAGTTTGCCGACATTCAGTTTATTTTAGCCACAGGTAAAACCTGTCCAAGAGATTTGAATTTCACATACCCTTTGGAAACAGCCCTCAGCAAAACTGTCAGGCTGAAATAGGACTCTTTAGAAGAATTTCACTACAGTGTAGAAAATGATGAAGACAGATAGGAAGAAATTATAGGGAGGCTTGCTACATTCAAGAGAAACAGAAAGATGATTAGAATGCAAATCAGGAAGCTAAAAGAATCTCTCATTCTCTGTTTATCTCTTCATGATGTGCATACCGTGTGGCTCTCATTTAAGGGCAAACCTCTTCAGCAACCTGGAACCCAAGACACACACTGGGTTTTACAGACTATCTATATTTTAAGAATTATAAATTTTATTAATCCCATCCTGTCATTTCCAGCATTCAATGTCCATTCCTTAGAGTTCATTAAAAAGAATTACAGCAACCCTGGATTCAATTTAGACAGGGTCATTGCTCAATTACATAGCCGTAGGGCAGTGTTGGTGAACCTTTTCAGCACCGAGTGCCAAAATGGGGGGGGGTGTACACACAAGCGCACATGTGCACCGGCCACCTGGTCTTCCAGTTTCTGGCATGCATGCGCATGGGAAGACCAGCTGGCTGGTGCGCGTGCACGGTCTGGAAACCGGAAGAGCAGCCTCCCGGTGCGCATGCACACGCCAGGAAGATGATCTTCCAGTTTCCGGTTCATGCACGGGCACTGGCCAACTGGTCTTCGCATGCACATGTGAGCCAGAAACCAGAAGACCAGATGGCCAGCGTGCATGTGCACGCTGGAAACCGGAAGAGCAGCCACCCAGCACATGCATGCGCACCAGGCAGCTCCTCTTCTGGTTTCTGATGCTGCCGTAAGTGTGAAGACCAGCTGGCTGGTTCACCGGAACCTGGAAGAGCAACGGGAAATGGCTTGCATGCCCGGAGAGATGGCTGTAAGGGAAAAAAACATTTTGCTAATGTCCTGGGTTAATACAAGCAGAGCACTGCTGTTCCAGGCATGGCATACAAGGCTATCATAATTGTTACATCCCCACTGCAAGAGGCATCTTTTCATACTGTCCTTCAAAGCATAATTTTCTCCCTAAAAGCTTACCCTTGCAATTCCACAAGTGTGTTTGTGATTTTTGCTGGTTCATTAAAGATAGTAATAAAGGCTTATTCATTCATTTCCCAAGACTCTGATCAACCAGCTGTAAAACTGATTCACTCTCGCACTCATCCAACTGAACGAAGGGTATCCAGGATTTAGTAACTCTTCACTATCAAAATTCCTCAGCTGGTCATCAAAGGAGCATTTTGAATATTGGCTTTCCTAAAGCCTAGGAAGAAATTAAGCTGCTTCCAACGTCCTTTACAGAATTTTTAACTAGGAAGAATTATTGCCCTCTAGTATTTAACTATATGGTACAATCCCAATTTTGTATGCTGTGTATTACAATGCTTGTTGAATAATTCTAAGTACATGTAGTATCATTGTATTAATCGTTGCAATTGTTTTAATGCTAAATAAATGGGTTCAGAATTATGAATAAATAAAACAAGCCATAGTTCATAAATCACCATGGATGGATTTCCAGATAGCGCAGAGCCAAACCCAAACAAAGCGATTTATAGCTCAGTGCAAAAGATAAACCCTGGCTTTAATTCATTGAGTGACCCAATCAGAGTCATTAAACATTTCAGTACAATATTTTTTGATGCTTTGCTAGAAAATTAGCAAAACTTTTCCATAACCAAATTGCATCTCTGAAGTCTTTCTTCCTGCTCTGAAACAGAGGGTACGCACAGCTTTGCTGGAGCTATATGGAGTTAAACAAGCATTACTGTACTTTGCCATCTGGCCTGCCTATTACTGGGCTGATGGGGATCCAGTTAAGAGACTAGTCTGCATATATAGGCTCAGCGGGGCAATTTTGTGCACAGTATTATCTTTGCAGGTTAAAATAAAAAATGAAAGGGGGCAATTGTCATCCCAGTGCTTCTGGGCTCTACAGTTCTCTATTCACGGCAGAGAGTAATTTAAATGAAATAATTATAATGCAGACTGAAAGCTGAGGGTTTTTTGCCTTCCCTGGGGCTTGGATAATGGCAAAAAGCCAATGAAGCCTTCAGAATGAAAGACAGCCCGTCTGTCTATCCTTTTGTAAGAGTATTGTGTGTTCATTTGTGATCTTTGGCAAATGCGTACACATTTCACTCTGCTTATTCTAGTACTGGTAAAAATTTTCATCCGACTCTGCTGCTAGATGTATGTATTGAGAGATCTGACATCCTTTATCCCATGAAGAAACAGGTGGCTCTCTTGTGCTGAGCTTGCCTTGTTTCTTTTAAGGATTCCAGTTCCATACTCAACAAGGTGATGTGATATAACAGAGGTTTCTTTCACCGTGGCAAAAACTCAATGGGTGGACTTCCACCTTTCCCACTCTGGAGAATATATCTGTTTACCATGGTATGAATGCATTGCCTGATCCCATTGGTTGCCTGAGAGCTAGGAAAGCAGAGGAAGGTTGAATTAGGGATCAACTTAGACAACTATCTACTCCAGGCATTTGCCCATACCAATCTTGATAGGTGCCATTTTGGTATGTGAGTATGTGAGACAACCACAGCAGTTCCTGTAGTTATAGTGGCCATACTCACTCTGTAATCATAGTAGCAGTACAGGTAGTCCTCAATTTACGACCACAATTGAGTCCCCAAATTTATGTTGCTAAGTGAGAAATTGTTAAGTGAGTTTTGCTCCAATTTACAACCCTTCTTGTCACATTTAACAGCTGTAGCTGTTAAATTAGTAAAACAGTTGTTAAGTGAAATTAGTTTCTCCATTGACTTTGCTTGCCAGAAGGTTGCAAAAGGGGATCACATGACTCCCAGGACACTGTAACCATCATAAATGTGAGTCAGTTATCAAGTATCTAAATGTAAATCATGTGACCATAGGGGCGCTGCAACGGCTGTAAGTGTGAAAATGGTCATAAGTCACTTTTTTCAATGCCATTGTAAGTTCAAATGGTCACTAAGTGAACTGTTGTAAGTTGAAGACTACCTGTAATTGGAAGCACAGTTACCAGTAGAAATGCTACATTTGCATTAAGGACCTATACCACAGTTCATCAAAAAATCCTCTTTTCTACTTTTCCAGATATATTCAGAACAGAAGTAGATTGGAAACATGTGGAAGAGGCCTTCATCCTGCAGTGGCTAGACAATGGCTAATATGATGATGATGATGATGATGACGACGACAATGATTTTCTTTACTAGGGACTTATAATATCTTTCTAACAATCACCCATCATTCATTAATAAAATATGAAGTCTATTCTCGTTACTGTTATTTTGATAAAATAATAGATAATATTAGTAAAGAAATTGATTAACTCTCATAATTCTCAACCTTGATGTATTATGGTAGTGATTTGTGAGAATGGCTTTGTGAGATAAGTGGAGCAGCAGCAGACAATGACAATGACAACAACTAGACAATGGTCAGATAAAAAGAGGCAGCTAGTTTGCAAAAGAAATAGGGGTGTGGCAAACACCTCAGAAGGGACCCTCTCTAAATTCTTGGACTGTAAATGTCAGGTGGGGGAGATGTACTTTGAATGAAAGATTGATGTCCACTTTTACAAGTAGCTGAGATCAGAAGCTCCAACTTGAAGTACTAATGCTACCTTGTAAGTCTGAAAGTACATCTCCACCCCTCCCATCTCTCACCCCCTTCTCTTCCTGCCTCTCAAGGACACTCTCCCAGATCTTTACAATTATATTGCAAAAGCACATTCTCATATGGGTTGAATGGGTTTCTTTCTTATCCACAAACATGGATCAATGGGAACCATCCAAGTCTCTGGGGTTCTGTACATCCTCAGCTCAGTGTAGCTGTCATCCAGGCTTCCAGGAGACATTTCATGACCTCATGAAGTCTAAAGGCTGATTTATCTCATAACCTGATGTCTGACTATAATTAAAAGCTAAGACCTTAGTAAATGTCAATGTTCTCCAGCATTTGCCATCAGCAGAAGTTCACCTGGAAGGTAGGAACTTACTTCAAAATCTCTGATTAAATGGATGGTGCTTCCACCGGGGACCATAGATATCAAAACTTCCTTTAGTAGAGATGACCAAGTTTACTTTCTAATTAAGTTCCATAGCCTTTATATAAATCTAGGCTTATGCCTTGTTGTTGCTTTCTACTGCTGTAGATAAAATCTGATTGCACCTACAGTGTTCTTCAGCAATTGTTTGAATTAAAAAGTTTTGTTCACATCAAATGCGGCAGTGGGAATGTTTTTATTTATGTTACACCATTTCTTCCTCTCCCCTCAGGTGTTCTATTCTGTAGGTATTCTAACTTTATTATACTATACTTTGAGGAGGATGTCCTATCTTTTCTTTGCATATTTTTTTTTCTTATTCTGCAAGCAATCTGCTTCACTTTGAAACACTGATATCTCCTAAATGTTTAGGTGGGAGAAAGAGCAACTTAGCCTTGTGCCACAATAGACACAGAATTTGGTAGCACCTTCAGCATTGCTCCCAAAAGCTTATCCTTTAATAAAATTGGTTAGTGGTGCTACCAAACTCCATGTAGTCTTATTTTAACTATGTGGCCCTTTCCTTTTAGAAGGGAATCGCTAGAAGGAAATCCTTTCTGCATATACTCTTTTACTACTTCAAATTGGGTGCTGAGAACAGCTGTCCAAATTATAGTAATAAATACCTCAGCAACTGTGAGGAACTAGGAGGAAATCTCATGCTCATAGTCTGGATGCGGTGTAACAGAATATGGATGAGAAGAAAAAATGTATCAGTGTAGAGGCTTTGTTGCGAAAGATTTATTTAGAAGAAACCTATGATACTCTGGTTTAAGAAGTGACGGTTGGTTGATCCTACTAAAGTGAGGAAAGTGGGAAGGAAAGATCAGGAAAGGACAGAAAGAGGAGAGGAAAAGAAAGGATACTATGGCTTATGCTAGACAATCTATAAGTAAATCAGAAGCTTTCAGAGAACACATCTGGAATTAAAACCCATACTATTTGTTTGCAGGAAACCCTGTTATGTTGCATGTGCAACTACGCCAAAAGAGAGCAATTCAGTGCTCTACCTTCTGCTATCAAATTATTGTTGACTTCTAGTAATCATCTAGATTATCATCTAGATACAATATCTATATGATATTCTCCATGACAATCTGTCCCTAACCTGGTCTTTCAGGTCTTCCAACAGTGTACACATGACCACTACCACTGAACCATCTATCTTCCTGCTGATGGTTATCTTTTTCTTGTTCCATCTATCTTTCCCAGTTTTAGAACCTTCTCCAGAGAGCTGGGTCTTCATATAAATGTTTCCAAAGTAGGATAAATTGAGCCTGGTCATTTGTACTTTGAATGAAAACTCTGGGTAGAGTTGTTTGTGATAGACTGCTTTCAAAAAGAATATGCTGAATAAATAATGATCATTTGGAGTAAAATCCAAAGCATATTGTTTAGATAATGCATGGGCTATAGTTGAAAATTTTCCATTGGATATGCTTTATTTATTACAAATGACAAAATCTTCCAGATTCATAGAGGATGAAGACATTTGGGTTCCCTTTCAATAGTTTTCATGACCCAAATGGCACATTGTGGCTGAAAACCAAAGTAGTCACTATTCTCAAGGATAAGGCAATCTGATGAGGGGGGGAAATGAAGCAATGGCTTCTGCATCTTCAATCCAGAAAGTGAACTAAGCAAAGACATGCAAATACATTGCTCGTTCCTCACAAAATTTTGAGGAAGCTAAGCCCTCAAGCTTGAAAATAGCAAGAAAAAGGCTGCTCTCCACCAGCTTTTCCAAAGCTTTGCAAAGAAGAAAATGATAGAGAGCTGTTTTGCTCCATCAGTCCTATCATCTATGGCAGGGATGTCAAACTCGATTTCATTGAGGGCCGCATCAGGGTTGGGTTTGACCTTGGGGGGCTGGGGTGGGCATGGCCGGGGTGGGTATAGCCAGCTTGATGTCACTTGTGTTGGGGACACCTGTGGTGGCCCGAGTGCTCAGCCAGCAAAAATGGGCTCCTGAGCTCCGTTTTCAGTTGCGGCAGCGTCCTGCAACACTCTGCCAGTGAAAACAGAGCTCAGGAGGCTGCGACCCTATGCACCCTATGCCCTCTGCGGTCCTTCGCTGTTTCCAGGGCAGCCCCACAGGCCAGATCTAAGTACCCCATTGGCCAGATCTGGCCTGCGGGCCTTGATCTATGGGCTTCTTTCTCAGGACTACCTGAAGATGAACTTGAAATTTTCTGCATGCAAAGCTTGTGCTCTTTTATCTTAATATTCAATAATATTAGCTCTCAGGTTAAGTGTGCATCAAATTGTTGCTTTAATTATACACACATCTGCACATGCACACACACATACAGACACACTAAAAAGGTGAAGACTTGATCCCTCCCCAAAGTATCTACTCCCTACTATGTTCTAAAAGATGTGTGAAACTAGTAATGAATTATCAGCACAGCAGACACCAAGCAAGCTCCAAGGAGCTATAGGCCATATATACCTGGTGATATGTAACAAATATAGTCAGCCAACAAGCATTACATTAAAGTCACTCAGTGATACATTCAATTACTGGGAAAAGAAAATCATGCAAAACAAATATCACAGTAAGTAATTAACTGGAGTGCAGAAATTTTAAACCCAGAGTGCACTTTTACATTCTGACTGTCACCATTTGTTCTTGGAAACATAAGAAATCTTTCGCTTGCTATTAAATGATTGGTATCTTTAATTAATAGTCACAGACAGAGTGAAATTGAGCAAAAAGGATGGGCTAGAAAAGTCATAATTGAAACTGTAAGGTTTTTACTGCAATGCATTTCAGTGTTCTGTAGGTACTGTAGATTTTCTGGCAATTGCATAAAAAGGCCATGACAAGTTTAAACTTTGAATAGATGTGGACTTAGATTGGGAGAAAGGAATTGGATCCGGGAATTGTAAAAGGATAAGAATCAGAATCAAAATAGAGCTGGAAGGGACCTTGGAGGTCTTCTAGTCCAGCTCCCTGCTCAAGCAGGAGACCCGTATACCATTTCAGACAAGTGACTGTCCAGTCTCTTCTTAAACACCTCCAGTGATGAAGCACCCACAACTTCTGAAGGCATGCTGTTCCATTGGTTAATTGTCCTCACTGTTAGAAAGTTTCTCCTTAATTCCAGGTTGCTTCTCTCCTTGATTAATTTCCATCCGTTGTTCCTTGTCCTGCCCTCTGGTGCTTTGGAAAATAAATTGACCCACTCCTCTTTGTGGCAGCCTCTCAAATACTATAATACTGCTATCATGTCCCCCTTAGTCCTTCTTTTCTCTAGACTAGCCAAACCCAAATCCTGCAACCGTTCTTCATATGTTTTAGTCTCCACGCCTTTAATCATCCTATGTTACTTTTCTTTGCACTTTTTCCAAAGTCTATTTAAATTAGTAACCATATGAATGTATATGGTTACTAATAGGGACAATAGATGTTTTTGCAACTTTTGGGAAAAGGGATGTCTATTTTGTTGGCTTATTGTTTATGCTATAAAGCTCTGCCTACCTTGGAAGTTATAGGCAAATAAAGTAAAATAATGAAGACCACAGGGAGCCATTTTCAAGTTTGAATTCACTTTTCCTAGTTCATTTTGGATATAAAAGTATCTTATGACAGCCAAATTGCAAGTCAGACCAACCTTGAAAAGTTCATCACCCTAAGCTTTGGGATTGTAATAAATGTTTCATAAGCATTTCATAATCCTTCATACCTTTACAACCATGAGGTGATTTTGAGGGCAACACAACTCTACTAAAAGAAACTGTATAATGACAAAAAAAAAAAAAAACCAAGAAGGTTTATGATTATATATTGCTTCCTTTTTCCTTTCCCCATCCCTTTGTTCCCCTTCTTCATGTTTGCAACATTTGTATTTTTTGATAATTTAAACTGTCAGGCAATGCTTGAAATCTAGTGAAACAGATGCTTGTACTAATACCTTTTCCCATTAAGTTTAATATTTAAAAGGGGGGTCATGAAGAAACAAATAAGGGCCCATAGCAGATGGTGAGATCTCCATAAATGCTTCCAAATCAAATTTCCTGCTTAGATGGAGCAACAAGGATACTTTGCTGTTCTGTTTACGGTGACATGCTGCCTTTGCATATTAATCTAATTTCTGATGAGGTGACAACCAGCAGAGAAAAATAGTGGGGTGAAACTGTGCACAGAATCTATAAATGAAAAGCAGCTTCTATTTTGGCCCATTTCGACAACCTCTACTGGAAACCTGGTTTATATAAGCTCCATCAAATAAATGAAAAGGTTTTATTTGGTTTTACCGGTGTGTCAACTGTTTTATCCCCCAAATAGACTGTAAAAATATAAGATGAAATTGCAACCTAAAACCTGAAACATGAAATCTAGAGGAGAAGTTGGCATAGAGGCTGAACTGAAATCTGGTAGTATAGTGTAGAATGAGAACAGTAAGAACAAGTTTACTTGACAGAAAAATCAGTTGATTTGAAAGTTCCTACTAGTAATGCCAATTTAGCAAAAGGGAAACTTTTGGATGTTTATTCTTGAGAGCCAAAGCTAAATCAAAAACAAATAAGTAGAAAATATATGAGTTATAGAAAAATGATCATTGAAAAACCAAAAATACTTGGTGGCTAAGAAGTCAGATTTGATTTATCATGTTCATGGGATTATAAAAGAGATCCTGGTAGGAAAGGTTTGAACTCTAAAGGAAGAATGAGAAGAAGCAGAGTTGTGATTGGGTGGCATTACAGTCACACATCAGGGTTACATAAAAACATTATTGAAGATAAGCCAGGATGGTTGGGTTTAACATAACTGAAGAAATGAGCATTTTCGTAAGGATCTAAAAAAAAATAAACAAAAGAACATTTTCTTTCAGAATTCAAATTTGCATGCACCAGCTTTCTGTATCTATATACCTGTTGACAATTCGCAGCAATAGATGTACAGATATCACTTTTTTCTGTTTTCCTTGTGTAAAAGATTTAGCTTTGCCTATGTTTCCTTGATCCTTCTTTCCCCATTCAATTTAGTTCTCTCATTTTGTTCTACAGCACCTCACCCAACTTGCTTTTTCTCCATAATGAAGGAAAGCCCACTACAGGTCTTCATAGGAAAACTTAAATCATGCTGGCCTTCCTATTACTAGTCTATATATTCCTCATCTCAAGTAGTTTTCTTATGAGATATGTATTTGTCTATGTGTCAGAGAACAGGAGAGACACCTATGGTTATAAACAGGAAAAATTAACAAAATAGAAGTGAGTTAACATATTTAATTTTATATTTAATTTTATTACTTTTATTTTACTTTAAAGAATCATAGAATATATATCCTGGAAGGTACCTTGGAAATTATCTAACTCGATCCCCAACCCAATATAGGAATCCACTCTTATAGGATTCTTAATATATGGCTACACAAAGAGATCTCATCTTCTCCCAAAGCAGTTTGTTCCATTGTTGAAAAGTTCTTACAGTAAGAAATATTTCCTGATGTTCAACTCTAACTTGTTTATATATATATATATATAATAGTCCCTACAGTATTCCTGGGAGGATTTGCGAAGTGTGTTGCCATTGCCTGCTTCCTAGGGCTGAGAGAGTGTGATAGGTTTTGTGCCTAAAGCAGGACGCGAACTCAAGTCTCCTGGTTTATAGACTGGTGCCTTAATGACGGTACCAAACTGGCTCTCAACTCTAATCTACTTCCTTGTACATTTAAACCCACTGTTTCTCATTTTCTGTTGTTATGTCTTGTCTTGTCTTAGCTTAGTTTAGCTTATCTTTTGGAAAAGCTTTGAACAATTCTGCTCCATCTTCTATATGGGAGCCTTTCAGATATTTGAAGATTGCTATCACTTTCTCCATAGTTTTCTCCTCTCCAGGATAAACTGCCCCAAACTTTCAACCATTCTTCAGGTCCCTTAACATCTTGGTTGTCTCCTCTATCAATGTCCTTTCAAATATATAATGCCCAAAACTGGATGAAGCATTCTAGATAAGGTCCAGTGCAGAACAGAGACTTACCTTGACACTTCATTTCTATTGAATCAGTCTTTTTCAGCTTCCAGTTTGATTACATTGTAGGATCATATTCAGTTTGTGACCAATCAAAGCATTCCAAGTGTTTTCACATACTGCTACCTGATGTGGTTTCTCCCGTCTTACACTCAGGTGTGTGGGGGTTTTTTTCCCCCTACTCAAAGGAATTTGTTATTTGTTGAAATTCCTCTTCTTGGTTTCTGCCTATTGTCCTAGCCATAACTCTATCTAATCTATAGTTCTCGCTGTGTGTTACTTTTATTTACTGTGTAGACACATTTATGGCTAAACTAATAAACCAAGTGAGACCCAACCTACTAATTTCCTCTTTCCACTGAGCCTAGTACAGATGATTAGCCGCTTGAAGGCTCACAGATATAATTGATCTGATCCTAGAGATTTAAACTAATTCATGACGATCAGGCATCAATGAAACACTGTTTTCTTTGGGAAGAGGAACAAAGCAAAGTTGGAGTTGAAGAACTTTGTCTTCCCCATCTGTTACTTTTTCACTTGTATTGTCTACTCCTGTAAGCTTAACTTCCTTTTTTACATTGTCAGTGTCAGGCCTGGAAGCCATCTTTTATATTGGGCCTTCAGGCCTGCCACTTTTAGTACTGTCGGAAACTGGGGGGATTGTATGGAGCAGAGATGATATATAGTCATAATAACATTCCTTTCTCAGAGAGTCAAGGACATCTTGCCCTGCACCTGGAAGGGTGTGACTGGGAGGCATCTCAAGTTGGGACAGTGCTTTGATTGGATCATGTGATGGACATGTGGGTGCTGGGCAAGGACTTGGACTTTCCTTTGGGTGGGGAAAGCCTGGAAGCTTTCAGATTCAGGTTTTCCCAGATGTGCCAATATGATATCTCTAATAAAATGGAACTTTGAGGAACTTCAAGCCTCAGAGTCTTTTTTCGTTGGGGGTGTTACTTGGAACCCTGACAGTCAGACTTTTCTTTCTGCAGATATTATCTGCTTGCTGCTAAACCTCCTTGGAGATTATGCTCATCTTCTATTTCTTATGCATGTATCAGTCTTTTGAGGTAGGGCAGACCAGGAAAACAACCCCACAAGTTTGACTGGAACTATATTTTATTGATATTGACTACAGTAACAGAAACTTGAAAGCCTGATTGCTCCAGGGAATTAGGGCAGAGCCATTCTGAGTTTCTTTTAAACATTTTCTTTGTTTCCTGGGTTTATGACATGTTTTTGTACATCTTTTTATATCCGGCTCTGCATAGTTTCTCCAAAGTAATCTCTGTGGCTTTCCACAGTATGTCCATTTATCTCATATCGTAGGCTATAGCTCCTTACGCATTTACAATAGGTTTTCAGACCAACTCTCCTATTTTATTTCTTTTCATTGGAATAGTAGATGATTGTACTTCCAGTATCTTATTTATGAGAAGTTCCCTACCATCCTATGTTCCCTTTTACTTGAGGATTTCTGTCCATGGGATTCCACCTACTACTTCTGTAAGCTTGTGTGAAGCTGGTTCTCATGAAATCTAAAATATGGTATTTGTATGTTTGTTTATGTTTTATGTTTTATTTGATTTGTATACCGCCCTACTCCCGAAGGACTCAGGGCGGTGAACAGCCAAACAATAAAATAACATAGATACAAAAAATTTAAAAAACCAGATAAAATCAAATTAAATCATTTTGGCCCAGACAAATTAAAACACCCCAATAATTTAAAAACAGATTAAAATTTACATATTTAAAAAGGGAAGAGATTAGGCCAAGCCCGCCTGATGGAATAAAAAGGTCTTCACAGCGCGGCGGAAGGTGCGCAGATCCGGGATCCTCCGTATCTCTGGGGGGAGCTCATTCCAGATGGTAGGTGCCCCCACAGAGAAGGCTCTCCCCCTAGGGGTCGCCAGCCGACATTGTTTGGCTGACGGCACCCGGAGGAGTCCCTCTCTATGAGAGCGTACTGGCCGGTGGGAGGCTATTGGTGGTAGTAGGCGGTCCCGTAGATAACCAGGTCCTAAGCCATGGAGCGCTTTAAAGGTGGTAACCAAAACCTTGAAGCGCACCCGGAAGACCACCGGGAGCCAGTGCAGCTCGCGCAGGAGAGGTGTCACATGGGAGCGCCATGTCGCTCCCATTACCACCCGCGCGGCCGCACTCTGCACCAGTTGGAGCCTCCGGGTGCTCCTCAAGGGGAGCCCCATGTAGAGAGCATTACAATAGTCCAGGCGGGAGGTGACGAGGGCATGAGTGACCGTGTGTAACGAGTCCCGATCCAGAAAGGGACGCAACTGGCGAATCAGGAGAACCTGATGAAAAATCCTCCCGGTCATGGCCGTCAGGTGCTCTTCTAAAGACAGCCGTGAATCCAGGAGGATGCCCAAGTTGCGAGCCCTCTCTGTGGGGGCCAATGATTCACCCCCAATAGTCAGTGATGGCATCAACTGACTATATCGGGACGTCGGAAACCACAGCCACTCGGTCTTGGATGGGTTGAGCCTGAGCCTGTTCCTCCCCATCCAGATCCGTACGGCCTCCAGGCACCGGGACATCACTTCAAGGGCATCGTTGGGGTGATCTGGGGTGGAGATGTACAGCTGGGTGTCATCAGCGTACTGATGGTACTCCACCCCGAAACCACGGATGATCTCGCCCAGCGGCTTCACATAAATGTTGAACAGGAGAGGCGAGAGGACCGACCCTTGCGGCACCCCACATATGAGGGGCCTCGGGGTTGACCTCTGTCCCCCTGTCAACACAGACTGCGACCGGTCAGAGAGAAAGGAGGAGAACCACCGCAACACAGTGCCTCCCACCCCTAACTCTTCCAACCGGTGCAGCATGATACCATGGTCGATGGTATCAAAAGCCGCTGAGAGATCTAACAGGACCAGGACAGAGGAGCACCCCCTGTCCCGAGCCCTCCAGAGATCATCAACCAACGCGACCAATGCCGTTTCCGTATACAGCTATGTCCCAGTCCCCTTTGTCCCAAAGTTCCTACTGCTTTTAACTCTTAAACCAACTCCTCCCTATTGATGAGGATCATTGTCTCTTCTTCAACTTTCTGGAAAATGAAGTAATCAACAGGACTACTGAGGAATTTTGTATATATATTGCAGTCTTGCATGAATTAGTTTTTATAATAAATATCAAGATAATTGAAGTCTCCTGTTATTATTATGCCTACCTTGTGAAATCTGTAATCTGGCTCAGAAATAGACAATCCAGATCATGCTTCTGCCCCACAATGATAAAAGCAATAATACTATTGTTTCTCAGTCCATGAATTCATACCCAAATGCTTTTTGACTGACCCAAAACTGCTCCAATTCATGGATTTCTATACCTGGTGCATTTCCTTCCACCTATCCTCCTTTTTGCATACCTATTCCTTTTGAAAAAGTTGTATCTGTCAGTCTATATAAACCTCTCATGAACTTTCCCCCAATAGATTTCATTGTTACTTATTAAATCATATTTTACTTTCTGCATTAAGAATCCAGGTTCTTTTTAGTTGTTCCCATTTTTATACTGTTATTGAAAATCTTGGGTCTTCATTCTGCAGTCATCTACTCATTTTTGCATTTCTGCACATCCTGTGTAACAGTCTTGATCTCACCCTGTCTTCCACTCATCCAAAATTCAATCTAAAACCCTCTGAATCATGTTTGCAAGGCACTGTCCAAACACATTTTTCTTCCATCTCTTGTCAGAATTTACAATTTGAAGGCCACTTGACTCCTAAAGACCCTGAGTCGCTTATAGTCCAAAAAGCAAGAACAATACTATAAAAGGCAGAAAACTTCATAATCAGCCTAAAGACAAACATACCCACAAAATATCCAACAGAGGCCACTCTCAATCAGCCCCTGGTCATGAGAGAGAAGACAGGTCCTCAATGGCTTCTAGAATATCATCATTTTTTCCGATATTCTTCTCTTTTGTTTCTTCCAATGGTCTTTTCTCTCTTCCTGGGTCCCTTCAATCGGAAGAAATGAAAAGCACATCATTTCTGCTCTCATTATTTCGCTTCCTCCTTGCAAGAAGGTAAACTTTTCACAATTCCTTGCAGTATGTCTGAGGAGATTCTCAGTCATCCATGTCATAGTTGTCTCAAAGATGCCTTTTTTTTTTTCTTCAAAAGGCAGCTGGTCTGTTTTGTTTTGTTTTTCTTTGAGTAAGAAGAAGAAAATGCTTCGCTTCATGAGTTCTGATGGTAAGGGATGGAAGGATTGTCAGGCCTGGAAGCCATCTTTTACCTTTGTGCCTTCAGGCCTGCCACAATTTCTACTGTGGGAAAATGGGAGGGGGGATTGTATGGAGTGTGGATGATATGTAGTCAAAATAACATACTTTCTAGAAAGTCAAGGCCGCTTTGCCCTGCAGCTGCCATGAAGTGACTGGGAGGCATCTTCAGTTTCAGAGGGTGCCTGATTAGATTATGTATGGACATGTGGGTGCTGAACAGGGACTTGAACTTTCTTTTGGGTGAGGAAAATCCGGAAGTTCTCAGATTTGGGTTAATGTCAGGGTTCCAAGTAACAACCCCAATGAAAGAAAACTCTGAGACTTCAATTTCCTCAAAGTTACTTTTTATTAGAGATGTCATATTGGCACATCTGAGAAAATCCGAATCTGAGAACTTCCAGGTTTTCTTCACCCAAAAGAAAATTCAAGTCCCTGCCCAGCACCCACATGTCCATCACATAATCCAATCAGGCAGTCATATCCAGTCTCTTCACTTTTTTTTCATGAAGGCAATCTGTCTGCAATTGCATCATGTTTAATTCATGTCATCTTCCAAGAGAAAAACAAACTTGGGCACTTTTTGTAAGCTATAAGAGCAATTCTCTGCATGTTGCTTAGATGAACAGAAGAGGAGGAAAAGAAGGTCTCCTTGATTCCTTCCATCAACTCCAGTTTCTTCCTGTTCTCCCCATTTGCTTACTATCCTCTGTGAATTCAGTCTCTGAAAACTGGCTTCCTTATGTCTTCTGAAACTTCCTTAATTGGCTCAGCAAAAAAAGCAATGCTCCAATCACATACAATGGGCAATCAACAGCTGTCAAAGGTGGAAAGACTTGACATTACCCACAATGGAGTAATGGATGGTAAAGATGATAGAACTTGCTAGATGGCCAAATTGATATCTTTGATCAGAAAAAATACATTAACTAAGTGTAACACTGACTTGAAACCCTTTACAGACTTTTTTGTGTGAAACAGAAAAAATAAACTTTTGATGTAATGATTTGATTATTTGAAAAAACAATAGATTATAGAAAAAAATGAAAGCCATGCTGTAACCATAGAGTAAGAAGTTAATTTACATTTATACTTATAAATGCTGCAGAAGAAATTTGAAAGTTACTTCTTTATATTCTTTCTTTTTTTCCTACACATTTGACTTAGTTTCTCGTAGATTTCATCCTTTTTAAAATCCTAATAAACTTATTTTGAAAAATGAGAAATCAGCAGCTGTCAAGAAGCAATCCAACAGCTACATATAATCAACAGTCTCTCCGCCTCTTTGGTTCTTCCTCCCTCTTTTATTTTTTTCCATCAAATTCCCACATCAAACTGTTTGTTCTTCCTGTTCACTCACCCAGCATTTATTTAATTGTTTATCCAAAATTGTATATATTCTACACGCTTCTAATGCATATGCATTATTTATAATAATAAAGATCAATTGGGTATTAGAAATAGCCTTTCCACTATTAAAAGTACTCTGCTCTATGTCATAGTGTACATTTCAAAATTCTGACATGGGCATACAAAACTGGTCAAGAAATTTTTATAAGGGTTTTTACTATTTTACAAAGATGTGATTCTCTGTATTCATTTTCAGTGAAGATTTTCAAATATGGATGCTTGTTTGTATCTACATGTCAAAATCTCACTAAATATGCATTGCTTGATTTGACATTTTCCTTGCATTGCTTGAATATCACTGCAGAACCAAAACTACTCTCCCACCAACACATTCCTTTTTCCTATTATTATGATCTTTATTCATTAAATATGAAACTTAGTCAATTGAACATTCAAAAATGCATCACAAATACCATTGACTGATACGGGTTGCTGCCAGCATCCTAGGTATCAACCAAGTACCTTCTTAAGATGTATGATGTTCCAAGTAGCGCAGTTTTTTGCAGTTCTGCTGGTGTTATTGCGGGAAGCTGCAATTTGCTGATGTACGTTATAACATTCTTAGACATAGTACGAAGTGCCCCGATGACAATGGATATCACTGTTATTTATTATTTATAAATAAATTATTATTATTATTGTTGTTGTTATTATTATTATTTACTTTATTCATTAAACATGAAACTCAGTCAACTGAACATTCAAAAATGCATCACAAATACCATTGACTGGTGCTAATGGTTGATATGGGTTGCTGCCAGCATCCTAGGAATCAACCAAGTACCTTCTTAAGATTATTATTATTATTATTATTATTATATAATATCCTATATTATTATTATTATCATTATTATTATTTCTCTCACCCTTTTTAACATTGCCCTGAGAAGTTAATGGGGTTATTACTTTTATCATATACAGTAAAGGATCCTCTAGAGATTCTATTTATTTAATAGTTACATATTTAATATGCAAATAGTGGATTAGCAAAAAATATTGTTGGATTTTTTTAGGATGAGAAAAACACATACAGATAGTCCTTGATTTACAACAGTTCATTTAGTAACCATTCGAAGTTACAATGGTGCTGAAAAAAGTGACTTATGACCATTTTCAGACTTAAGACTGTTACAGCATCCCCATGGTCACATGATTTACATTTGGATGTTTAACAACTGGTTCATATTTATGATGGTTGTCGTGTCCCAGGGCCATGTGATCATCTTTTGTAACTGTCTGACAAGCAAAGTCAATGGGGAATCCAGGTTCACTTAACAACCATGTTACTAATTTAACAGCTGCAGTGATTCCTTAACAAATGTGGCAAGAAATTGTAAAATGGGGCAAAACTCGCTTAACAAATTTCTCACTTATTAACATAAATTCTGGGCTCAATTGTGGTTGTACGTTAAGGACTACCTGTACTTCACAGAGACGTGCTGCAATGGCTTTGAGTAGTTTTCTATGTGGGGGGGGTGGATCAGATTCAACTTGGTGCACATTAAAATCAGTGCAATAAGACACACATGACTGAAATTCCATAATTTTGAATCAAGTACATCAGTGGTGGGTTGCCCCCGGTTTGCACCGGTTCTATAGAACCGGTAGTAAAACCGGCAGGAGGCTCCACCCACTGACCCCGATATCATCAGAATGCTTCTGTGCATGCGCAGAAGAGCACACATGCGCCGAAGCAAAGTAACTGTGCACGCGCGGCCCAGTTGCGAACCGGTAGTAAAGGTAAGTAGAACCCACCCCTGAAGTACATCTTAAAAGAAAACTCTTAAATGCTAGAGAAGGCAATGATGAGGCCGCTGAGCATCACACATCTTTCATCCCACTCAGGGGTGAAATCCAGCAGGTTCTGACAGATTCTGGAGGACCAGAGCAGAAATTTTGAGTAGTTCAGGGAACTGGTAAATACCACCCCTGGCTAGCCACAGAGTGGGGTGGGAATGGAGATTTTGCAATATCCTTCCCCCAGGAGTGGGGAGGGAATGGAGATTTTACAGTATCCTTCCCCTGCCAAGCCCACCAAGCCACACCCACCAAGCTACACCATGCCCACCAAGCCACGCCCACATAAAATGGAGGTCATTTGTTAAAACTCCCCATGGATCTTATGGTGATTGAGGGCTAGATCAGTTGAGTTCTAAAATCTGCAGATTTCATCTCCCGAAGTCATGCCCCTGATGCAATAGAAAAATATTAGCCCTTGAGACAGAATTCTTTTTCCTCTTGCTGAACCAAAGGGAGATAATATTTTGAAGAAGATTACCCAGCCTTGGAAAAAAATTAAAAAGACTTTCTCATACTGCATTGTCTGCATATGCACTTCTATTCAGAACTCTTGGGGGAAATATTCATTTAAATTTCATCTTTAATTCCACCCTTTATACTGCCTCTATAAGTGTCCTTTGTAGAGATAAGATAAGACCATTTTGGTAATATTTCATAATCATGTTAATAACCAATTTGCTGCCTTCAGCTTTTTGAAGTATTAAAAAACACTTCTCACCTCCCTTTTACTAAATTAAATAAAGGAGCAATCATAAATGTATTGCCATTATAATTTGTGCTATTACTATACAGCAGCTTGAAATTCATGTTCATAATTAACAAGCATACTCAAATTTTTGGACAGAAAAGTACAACTTTCTCATCTAAGTAAATCTGGACCTTAATACTTTGAAGTTTGGAGCAAGACCAGAACTACAGATGATTTATTAAGGAGCAATGCAAATTCACTTTCCTTGCTGAAAGGTAGAATAAAAGCATACAATTCTGTATTGGTAGTTTACAGGTGGTGGTACAGTTTGCTTTATTTTGCCAGAGTGCCTAGTAAATACATTAAAGAGATGGTACAGATATCATTAGATCTCCATGTTTACAGGTATAAAATGTTTGTCGTAACATCCTCTTGGGAGCAATGCAATACAGAGAACATCTGAATATGTTAAATGGTAGGCAATAAAATACTAGGAATATTTTCCCATGCTAATAATAACATTCTGTTTACTAGCCCAGTTTTGCTCTGTTTTTATGTTATTAGAAGATTAGACATTTTTATTTACAAAAGGAATGTTTAAAACAGAGATATAAATAATGATGGAAATAGAAATGTTAAAGTACAGTACTTACTGCAAAGATTCTGATTTTAATGGTTGTGTGTTTTCCTTATTACTTATTTCTTTTCCTCAATCATAATATATACATAATAATAATAATAATAATAATAATAATAATAATAATAATAAAAACAACAACTTTATTGTCATTGTACGTGCATACACAGTATACCCATACAACAAAATTCACTTAACACCCAAAGACCAGGTCCAACACACATAACAATCCCCAAATACCCACCTACTGTTTCCAGGCTGGCCCTGCGGGCCGGATCTAAGCACCCCGCGGACAGGATCTGGCCCTGTGGGCCCTGAGTTTGACACCCCTGCTCTATGCACTGAAATACCTCTTTGAGAGATATGTCTAAAGTATGTACCTACTCCATAAATGCTTGGCTATCTTGTATTATATTTCTTTGTTATTGAAGGACAAACATCCAGTCACATGAAAAGGTGGGCTTATTGCAGAACCTTTGTTAAATGAAATGGGTTTAATTTTAATTTTACACAGTCTGGCATGAGCAAAGGCACAGATCTTGGCAACGGCATCCCAACTTATGAGTCAACTTATCTGGAAAGATTAGCAGAGGACTAGATTCACCATCAGGTCCACCATGACGTGGATCAGAAGTGTGAGAAGTCATTAGTAACCTGGCTGCACTACAGATAAGCCTAAAACAAGCTGAGAACAGAAAGTCTCTTGATTTAGCACCATTCAGCAACCAAGCACTTTATTATTTATTTGTTTGTTTGTTTGTTGATATATATATATATATACATATATATATATATATATATATATATATACACACACACACACACACACACACACATATATATATATATATATATATATATATATATATATATATATATATATATATATATATATATATATGTTTTCTCAGGTTTTCGCGGGTGTTTGTATGTAGGTCTTTGGTTATTCGGGTCTTCTCCCACGTAAAATTGGAAGTGTCTTGGCGACGTTTCGACGAAGTCTCATTCGTCATCTTCAGGCTGGTGTTTTCGGCTTCGTGCTCCTCCATATGCACAAGCAGGAGGGGCGTGTGTGAAACCATCCCATCTCCCCATCGCCGGTCCACAGAGCCAGAAAGGTCAGGGGCCACTGTTTTAGACAAAATGGAGGAAGAGAAAGAGAAAGCTCCATTTTTTTCAGAGCCAAAAAAAAGAAAGCTCCTTGCAATTTCTGGTGAAATGGCAACTGTAAATTGGTTAGGGACAAAGTCCATCTTCACAACCAGAACTGCATCCTACAAATAGCCTTTCCTCCTCTTTGGGCTGACACTCATCAATGCATGAGAACAATCAAACCTGGCCTTTACACCCAACAAAAGCACTCCTGAGCTTTTCCAATGGGCCAAAGCTTTGAATGAATTGTAATCGGCCCTTTTATTATACAGTATAACTCCTAACACCCTGTTTTATGTCTCTTTATTTTTTTCACTTTGTTACAAGAAAATATCTTATGATTCATAAACTAAAAAATAATGAGGCCCTGTTTCACAGAAAATAATAGTCTAGATTTAACTGTGAGAAACTGAGGAAAAATTACTGTATATTTGTTTTCAAGGTGGAGAACACATTTTCTGTTTTCAATAAGCTGGAACCCCCTAGGGAACAAGCCCTCAATTTTTAAATTCAAAATTAGCACTGAAATACATAAGAAAGGTAAAAAAGGGAACAAATTAAATGCACACTGTGACAGCAATATGGAGAAACAAATAAAGGGTGTTTTTTTTCTTTAAATGTCAAGGAGTGGGAGGAAACAATCATCTTGCATTTTCAAGGGTTCTCTTAATAAACCTCACCAGATGGAAGCACAGAAGTGATGTTCAAAGCTAAGCATGACTGGCCAGGGCTACTATTTGGACAGGGAACACTTGGGAATTCTAGGGCTGTTGGCTAAATGGGAAAGTAAAAAGAAAAAAGAAAAAAAGAAATCCCATAGGAATATAGCGGCAAATCATTTCTTTAACACTCCCAAATAAACTCCTGCAGCTACCACAGTACAGAGTTGAACTCCACATATCTTAAAGTTGCTGAAGTGGAGAAATATTTATTTTTACTTTTGTTGGGTATCCAATTCCAATGGCACTGCCTCTTCAGGACCTCATGATCTATTGACCACCAAATGCCAACAGTGGGCTAGATCAGGGGTCTCCAACCTTGGCAACTTTGAGCTTGGAGGACTTCAACTCCCAGAATTCCCCAGCCAGCAAATCTGGCTGGGGAATTCTGGGAATAGATGTCCTCCAGGCTTAAAGTTGCTAAGGTTGGAGACCTCCTGGGGTAGATAGTTAAGGGTTTTCTCCTTTTCTCCTTTTTATTTGTCACTCTGCATGCTCTTGGCCTAATGCATCACTTTCTTGCCTTTCTTTCCAGGTAAATCATGCACAGAGAGTGTGCTCTTGAAGTGTCCTCCTTATCTAGGTTCTAAGCTTTCATATTCGTATAATGATTTCCTGTAAATAAATCTTATTTCAGCTGCAGTTACAAAACCCTCCTTCCCTAAATCTTCCTCAAGTCAAATTCTCATTCTCGGGAAAACTGACATATATAAAGAGAAAATGCCTCAGCCTGAAATAATCTTTAATCTTTAAATGTTATCTTAACAAGGGATGAACATCTTCCTCCTTTTAGATACCCCTGAAACAGATACTAATTCACATGTAATTAGAAAAATGGAGCCATGGATACTGACTCCTCTATCCCATACATTCTTCAGTCATTACCCTTGCAGAGTTTATTATTGAGGCTAAAAGAAGCCCTTTACACAATTTCATGAATATTTTCCCCTGCATGATTAAAGGCTCTGCAAGGTCATGGATAAACATACAGAGCCCTTATCTCCATGCATGAAAAAAATAACAAAAAGCTGGAGCAGGAGTTAGATTATATTAACCTGTGCAATCTAGTGCAATAAACTTTTTGTTTAAAAAAAAAAACTGTTCCATACAACAGTGGAGTTATATTTATTTACCACAATTATCTCTATTTTTCAAGATAAATGATTTAAAATAAAAAGGCAACCACTATTATTTAAAAAATAAACAAACGTTTAGGATCCTTCTCACAAGGTGGCAATGGCCTTTTAGGTGGAATGGGGGCAGAGTTCAAATGGTGGCCATCAGAGGTGGGTTTCAGCAGGTTCTGACCAGTTCTGGAGAACCAGCAGCGGAAATTTTGAGTAGTTCAGAGAACCGGTAGTAAAAATTCTGACTGGCCCCACTCCCATCAATTTTTGGCCTCCCAAGTCTCAGCAGATCGGGAGGAAATGGGGATTTTGCAGTAACCTTCCCCTGGATTGGGGAGGGAATGGAGATTTTACAATATCTTTCCCCTGGAGTGGGATGGGAATGGAGATTTTACAGTATCCTTCCCCTGCCATGCCCATAACCCACGCCCACCAAGCCACACCCACAGAACCAGTAATACAAAATTTTGAAACCCACCACTGGTGGCCATCATTCCCTTTCACTTTTTGAGGGTCTATCCCAGAGATCATAGGAAATAAAAGTCCAATTGAAGAAGCTTCTGTTATGGGTACCACCTGCCTCTCTTCCGCTTCACAAATCTTTGCCACCTGCTTTTATAGATGTTGAGATAATATAGCTTATCTATATCCTAGAATCACAGAACTAGAACAGACCACACGTCCAATGCTCTTCAGCATTCAAGATGGCCATTTAAACCATTTGCGAAAGATGACTATCCATTCTCTTCTTTAAAAACACCAGAGATCAAGAACCCATAATTTCCATAGCTGGACTATTCTACAGATCTTACCATCAGGAAGTTTTCCCTTATGGATTAGATTTTAAAGGTTTTATATATTATTATCTGACCTTTATTATTTTTATAAGTCACTCAAGTTGGGGAACATACATGATACTTCTTCCTCCTATTTTCCCTATAATAGCAACCCTGTGGGGGACTTCCTCAAAGTCACCCAGATGGCTTTCATATCTAAGGTGGGACTAGAATGTATCATCTCCTGGTTTTTAGATCAGAATCTTAACCACTGTGCCAAATTCGCTCTCTTATATTTAAATGAAGTAGCTAATAGAGGGATTATACTGTATTTGTTTAAGAATTTATCAGTGCAGAGTGAAGGTGAAGATAGCCACAACATACAGACTATTTTACTTCATCAAGATCCTTGAGAATTGTGGAGGAGAGGAAGAATGCTTAAGTTTCAATGTAGGCATCCTCAGAGGGACAAGGGGAGACAATGAGTAACACAAGCAGAATGACATAATTATACAAATGGTGTGATTTACATAGTTGTGTCAGATGTCCCAACACAAATGCATAATTTGTACCATCTGTGTGATTACATCATTGAATGTGTATTGTTATTTGGGCATCATCACAGTTGGCTACAGAGACTGCTGTTTTCAATGGCTCAGCACTTGCTTTGTGCACAAAAGGGTTTTTTTCCCCCATCTCTAGCTGAAAGGAGCTAATGTAACACATCAGGGAAATACTTCTGTTTAAAATCCAAAAGAGCTAATGCTAATCAGAGAAACAATATTGGGCAATGGATCAACCGTCTGGCTCAGTATAAGACAGATTGATCAGGATCCGATGGTAAAATTGCTGCACCAATATTTATTTTCTTCTCTGGAATTATCCAGGTTAAAGTTCATTTTCAATCACTATCAATTTATTCCCTTTTGAAAGGAATTATCAGCTGTCAATATGTAATTATCTTTTGCAATAAATCAGTGCCAAATCTCTGCAAACTCTGAGGCTGGTGCTTTATCTTCAGCTAGAGTTGGGCTGTATGTAATATTCTAACATTTTACAGAAAGCTTCCCCAGATTACATTCCCATAATCATCTCCTGTCATTGCCAAGATTGTACCCAGAGAAAAAGGAAAGTTTTCTTGAGGCCCTCTGCCCAATTTAATAATACCACCTTGGAATAGAATCAGAGAGGTGATAAAAAAATATCTCACCAGGCTGCTTTTCTTTCTCATGTATTTCATTTGGAAAACATAACATGCAAATAACATGTTATGCTTGATTCATTAATGATGTAAAGTTCTGCCTTTGTGAATATATCTTTACTGCTTGATAAAGTGATGAAGAAACAAATATTATTTTAGATGTCAAGGGATTCCTTGGGCAATCCAGAATGACCCCATGATTCCAGCATTTCTATCAGGAAAACCAAAAATGAACAGGGCAGACAGGTCTCCAAAGAAGGGAGAAGGTCTGCCCTCTCCCTATTACTGCTTTTATGCTCTGCATCCTTCAGGAGGCAAAATGGGTAGTTGATGGATTTATTTTTTTTCCACAGTGCCACAGAGCATTTAATCTGCAATATAGGAAAGAACACTTCCAATTGCTTGATGTTTTACCTCCAATCTTTTTAAAGTGCTCTTTTGTCTCTGTCTTCTTCTCAGATGTTGGCACTGTGGGCTTCTTCTTTGCCATGTGCTTCTCTTTGCAAAATTATGATGTTACCACAATGTGTTGTCTCCTATGGATACCATGCCTTCCTTGCCATGTAAGAGATGCATTAGGAGTTCTTTGTAAAAGATTTTAAGACAAGGGTAGTTGATATGTCAGAGTGTGACTGCTAGTTTGAGACAACCCAGGAGCAAAATACAGTACACAGAGGTTTTGTCTTTCAAACAGTGGTTTATCTACAAGTGAGAACTACAATGGTGATAGAACATGAGGAGAGAGAGAGAGATGCTCCCTCTAATGGCCTCCCTTATATAGGCAGCTTCTTAAAGAGCAATAACCCTGCTGACTCAGCTTTAAATCATCATTACCCTGACATGATATATGAAAAGATACTCCACCAGATATTGGGTTCCAAGCCTTCCAGGATATTAGAAGTAACCACTCATGCTTGACTTTGACCCAGAAGTAACCAGGTTCCAAAAACAGTACAGTTCTTTTATAATTTGTGTGAAATATGAGCCTGACAGTTAATCTATGTTCTTGAAGACTGCAAATCATCTTCAAGGGAAGTCTTGCATGTAAATTTATAACCTGAACATTTCCAGAACATATAGATCACCCTAACCTGATTAGGTGCTTCTAGAAATATCTAACATTAGAGAAATGGTCAAAATTTAAAACAACATGTTATGATCAGAGACATCAGGATATTGGGTCAACAACATTAACATAATTATATGTGTACTAAAGAATTATAGCCTCATTCCATATGTATGCAGTGCATGCAATGCACATTGAGAATGGATAGGCACCCAGTCACACCAGTCACTTTGATTTGTTGACTTCTCATTAGGAATACTCCTGGTTGTGACTGCAAGGTCACTGAGCCCCCAAGCAGTGAATGTAGTCCTTAAAAGACAGCAAGCCAAATTAGGAAAGGGATTCATTTTATTGTACATATTTGGAAGACCATATTCTGGTTCCTGCTTTTTTAAAGTTTAAAAATGTGCACTAAGTTGTCGTTATTTTGCTTTCCTATCTCACAAAGGGTTAAAAGAAAGGAAAATGTAAAAATACTTATGCAATCTAAGTACTGAAAATATAACAGTTAATTATGATATAATAAAGAGGGGAAAAGTGGAGTTCTTGTATCCCTTCACAATAAACAAGATCAATTTCTCAAGGTTGATTTCATATAATATCAGGCATCAAGGCAGTCTCAAAACAAATACAATATTGATGTTTCCTAACTTTTGTATACATATTTAGATTGCCGAAGGCAGTAAATACAAACCAGAATCAACTGACAGAAGTCTCATCCCATCCTGTTAATTGCAAGAAATATTTTATTCACCTTCACTTTTATTGATGAAGACATCTTCTATACATAATGAAGTTCTCAAAGTACAACTGGAAATGATCACAGATGCTTCTGTTCATTGCCTCCTGGATGGCAGCAAGCAAAAACTCACTGGGGACAAAGAAAGTTTCCCATGAGATTAAAATATTGAGGCACAAATGTTACCATATACAATTGTATTCTTAAAGAATTCATATCAGCAAAAGCTTTCAGCAAACATCCTGTATGCTCTAGCAGAATACTAAAAGGAAAAAGTGGGAAAATAAACAGTACCAGCAATGAAATGATTCTGATCTCTTCAGCTCCTTATTCCTGGAGAAATGTAATCTTTTTCCTGAGACCTCAAAATACATTGCTGTATTCCAAGTCTTTGTTTTTTATCCTATAGCTGGTAAAGCAGATCATAGCCAGGTTCAAGCAAATGCCCATTATTTAGGGCAGGGGTGTCAAACTCGCATCTTCATGGCGTCATCATGTGACTTGTGAAAAATTGTGAATTTTTCCTCTTCGCTAAACTGGGTGTGGGTGTGGCCAGCACGTGATGCATCCGGCCTGCAGGCCATGAGTTTGACACCCCTGATTTAGGAGATCTTTTCCTAAGGTACGTCATTCAGTTCTTGCAAAATTTTCTGTAATTCTCTCACAAAATATATACACATTGTTCCTTTCTAATCTCCTAAATAAATTTGCAGCTTTCTAGTCTCAGAGAGTCACAAAATGAAAAGGTAACACCATATAGAACATAATTGCATTGAGTGGGGATAGCATTTACAGGCCCACTTTTTAATTGACCAGGGCTTAATCTCATGACCGTGGTTGGGAGGGGCAGATATGGCGGGAGTAGGGGGCCACATCAGGTGGTGGGGGCACGCACCCACCATCTCCAAGCGGTGGCATGCCTTGGCCCCCATAACTCTTCTCGTCTCCCCGGCTGTCCAGAGTTTCAGAGCCCAGGCCTTAGACTGATGCTGTGCAACGCCAGGTCTGTGGTTAATAAGGCCCCCCTCATTTGTGAGCTAATACAGGAGGGGGGTGCGGACCTGGCAGGTATTACAGAGACCTGGCTGGGCCAAGAGGGGGGGGGTCCCCCTGGTAGAGATGTGCCCACCAGGTTTCCGCGCATTCCATCAGCCAAGGGCCCAGGGCAGGGGTGGGGGGGTGGCGGTCATTATAAAGGAAGGTCTTGATCCGAGGGAGGCCACTGTACCTCAGATAGCCGGATGTGAGTCTCTCCTGGTGAAGTGGGGCCATGGGATGCAGGTGGGCCTGCTGATTGCGTACCTGGCTCCCTGCCATGTGACAGCAGCCCTGCCCGAGCTTCTCAACATTATTGCCGGGCGGTTGATACCCCCAGACTTTTGGTCATGGGGGATTTCAACCTGCCGTCTGCCGGTGAGGTGTCTGGGATGGCTTGGGAGTTTATGGCTTCCATGACAGCCATGGACCTGACACAATTAATTCATGGCCCCACTCACGTGGGAGGACACACTCTGGACTTGGTTTTTATCTATGGTCAGTGGCGGAGTGGTCTGGATATAGGGGATATAGTTACTGAACCCCTGTCATGGTCGGACCATTCTCTCCTGAGGCTGGACTTTTTGACCGCTGCACCCCACTTCAGGGAGGTGGAACCGACCAGGTGGTTCCGCCCCAGGCGCCTGATGGATCCTGATAGGTTCCAGAGGGACCTTGGGCCAATTCCTGAAACTCTGGCTCACGACTCAGCTGAAGATCTGGTGGCTGCCTGGGATAGGACGGCCGCCGGTGCTCTGGACCGAGTCGTGCCTTTGCGGCCTCTGACCCGACACCGAACCTGCCCGGCCCCTTGGTTTTCCGAGAAGCTGAGGGAGATGAAGCGCCGGAAAAAACGCCTAGAGAGCGGTTGGAGGGCTAGTCGCTCCGAATCCGACCGAACACTAGTTAGGTCTCATATTAAGACCTATCTAGTGGCGATAAAAGCGGCAAAGCGTAACCACTTTTCCGCTCTTATTGCATCGGCAGATAACTGCCCAGCCACCTTGTTTAGGGTGACTCGCTCCCTCCTACATCAGGGAGTGCGGGAAGACCCCTTGCAAGGGCAGGCTGAGGATTTTGCACAGTATCTGCATGATAAAATCGCTCAGATTCGGGAAGGCTTGGACTCTGACTGGGTAGATCCCGGCGGGGTGACTGAGGCTGGTCTTGAGAATGTTGCCTGGGATGAGTTCGACCCTGTGACTCCTGAGGACGTGGACAGGATTCTGGGGAGGTTAAACACAACCACATGTTTATTGGACCCGTGCCCCTCCTGGCTGGTACTGGCCACCCGGGAGGTAACACGAGGCTGGCTCCAGAGGATTATAAATGCTTCTCTGAGTGAGGGTTTCTTGCCTCCTGCCTTGAAAGAGGCGGTGGTGAGACCCCTCCTCAAGAAGCCTTCCCTGGACCCGGCCGTTTTGGCAAACTACCGTCCGGTCTCCAACCTTCGCTTTGTTGCGAAGGTTGTGGAGAGTGTGGTTGTCATCCAGTACCTGGATGAAACCGTCTATCTAGATCCGTGCCAGTCCGGCTTCAGGCCTGGGTAAAGCACGGAGACGGCATTGGTCGCATTGGTGGGTGATCTCTGGAGGGCTTGGGACAGGGGTTGTTCCTCTGTTCTGGTCCTGTTAGACCTCTCAGCGGCTTTTGATACCATCGACCATGGTATCATGCTGCGCCAGCTGGAGGGATTGTGGGTGGGAGGCACCATGTTGCGGTGGTTCTCCTCCTATCTCTCTGACCGGTCGCAGTCTGTGTTGGCAGGGGGTCAGAGGTCAACCTCGAGGCGCCTTGCTTGCGGGGTGCTGCAAGGGTCGGTCCTCTCGCCGCTCCTGTTCAACATTTATGTGAAGTCGCTGGGTGAGATCATCCGTGGTTTTGGGGTGCGATGCCATCTGTACGCTGATGACACTCAGCTGTACATCTCCACCCCAGACCACCCCAATGATGGCCTCAAAGTGATGTCCCAGTGTCTGGAGGCCATGCGGGTCTGGATGGGGAGGAACAGGCTTCGGCTCAACCCTTCCAAGACCGAGTGGCTGTGGATGCCGGCGTCCCGGTATAGCCAGCTGGTGCCATCGCTGGCTATTGGGGGCGAGTTACTGACTCCCACAGAGGGGGCTCGCAACTTGGGCGTCCTCCTGGACACACGGCTGTCTTTAGAAGAGCATATGACGGCCGTGGCCAGGGGGGCTTTTTATCAGGTTCGCCTGATACGCCAGTTGCGCCCCTTTCTGGATCGGGACTCCTTGTGCACAGTCACTCATGCCTTGGTCACGTCACGCCTGGACTACTGCAACGCTCTCTACATGGGGCTCCCCCTGAGGAGCACCCGGAGGCTCCAGCTGGTCCAGAATGCGGCCGCACGGGTGATTATGGGAGCGATGTGGCGCTCCCACGTAACACCTCTCCTGCGCGAGCTGCATTGGCTCCCGGTGGTCTTCCAGGTGCGCTTTAAGGTGTTGGTTCTCATCTTTAAAGCGCTCCATGGCTTAGGGCCAGGGTATTTGCGAGATCGCCTGCTGCTACCGATAACTTCCCACCGGAGGTCCCACCTGACCCTGTATGATTCCTACTTTATTCACATTACATGGAACAACAATTTAGAGCTCCCAACAAAGCACTGCCAGTTTGTCAAGAAAAAACAGTGTAAATTACAATATGACCTTGGAACGTTTTCACAGTCTGGATAATCTTAGTCAGCATGGCAAATTATTGTGTTTGAGATATGGCCACAGAATATCAACATTTTGGCTTACTGGGCCACTGGCCCCTGTCTGGCTAATTCAGCTCGTTTTGAACGTTTTCTTACAAGGGCACTTTAAGCAGTTCACAGGTACTGGGGTGGGAGTGGGGTTTCATAAGTTTGGTAATGAATGCAGCCGTTCATATATATGGAGGGTACATTTTACAACCACATTAGAAAAGTACTGTTGAAATGTGCACTATGTCAGACTTTGCCAACATGATCCTGAAGGATTATTGGGTTGCAAAAACTGGAAGTGGGGTTCAGATATGGCCCACAGAATGGTGTTTGTTCCAAACCATGTTAACTTCAATATGTGACAACAGCTTCAATATAACTTCTCTCTGTCCTGATAAAAAATGGTACCCAGACTAGCAGAAAAAAGATCAATGGTTTCTAAAAAATTAGCTTTATATTTCAAGAAACAGCACCTTAGGACTGTACCAGGAGTGAAATGCTCCTGGTTCAGACCAGTTCGCCCGATCCAGTAGCGATGGAGGTGGGTGGTTCAGAGAACCGGTAGCAAAAATCCCTGCCCCCCTCCCATACCCAGCTGAGCCGCACAATCATCAGAGGCTTTTTTTTTACTTTCAAAAGCATTTTTTCTACAACCTCTTTGGCCGAAAAAATGCTTTTAAAAGTAAAAAACATAAGCCTCTGATGATCGCGCGGCTCAGCTGGGATCCTCAAAGGCTTTTAAAAGCATTTTTTCTACAACCTCTGAAGAGGTTGTAGAAACAATGCTTTAAAAGCCTCTGATGACCCCAGCTGAGTTGCCTGATTGGCAGAGGCTTTTTTTCTTTTAAAAGCCTCTGATGATCCAAGCTGAATTGCCTAATCGTCAGAGGCATTTAAAAGGAAAAAAGCCTCTGCCTATCAGGCAACTCAGCTGCCGTCGTCAGAGCCTTTTGAAAGCATTTTTTTACAACCTCTTCTCCAAAGAGCTTGTAGAAAAAATGGTTTTAAAAGTAAAAAAAAAATATGGCCACACCCATCCAGTCACATTACCCCACCACCACCAAGCCACACCCACAGAACCGGAAGTAACAAATTTTAGATTTCCCCACTGGACTGTACAATTCATTGACAAGGTTGTCCCTTGGAACTTTATTTACATTTTTTATCACAACGATATAAAAAAGATGTTGAGACTCTAGAAAGAATACAGGGAAGAACAACAAAGTTGATTAGGGGACTGGAGGCTAAAACATACGAAGAATGGTTGCTGGATCTGGGTATGTCTAGTTTAATGAAAAGAAGGACTAGAGGTGACATGATAGCAGTGTTCCAATATCTCAGGGGCTGCCACAAAGAAAGGGGGGTCAACCTATTTTCCAAAGTATCTGAAGGCAGGACAAGAAACAATGGGTGGAAACTAATCAAGGAGAGAAGCAACTTAGAACTAAGGAGAAATTTCCTGACAGTGAGAACAGTGAACCAGTGGAACAACTTGCCTCCAGAAGTTGTGGGTGCTCCAGCATTGGAGGTTTTTGTCTGAAATAGTATAGGGCAGTGATGGCTAACCTTTTTGCCGTCGCAAAAGGTCACCCACGTGTGTGTCCACACCTATAATTCAATGCGCCCCGCCCCGCCCCACCCCCCCATCCCACCCACCCCACTTTTAGCACGCAATGGCACAGTGGGCCCAGTAGGCCCGTTTTTCACCCTCCCCAGGCTCCAGAGGCTTTCTAGAAGCCTGGGGAGGGTGAAAACGGCCTTTCCCACCTCCCCCAAGCCCATTTCCCAACTTCCGGTGGGACCAGAAGGCCCAAAAATCAGCTGGCTGGCGCACGCATATACGCTGGAGCTGAACTATAGCAACGCTTGCATGCCCACTGATATGGCTCCGTGTGCCACCTGTGGCACCCGTGCCATAGGTTCGCCATCACGGGTATAGAGTTTTCTGCTTTAGCAGGGGGGTGGACTAGAAGTCCCAAAGTCCCTTCCAACTCTGTTATTCTGTTATTTGTGCCCTTTAATTATAAACAAGTTTAATTTTAAAATCATGCTCACTTTTAAAAACTAAATAACTGTTTCATATTCTCTTATCTATATATATAATTTATGGCAGGATAGAACCACAATGCCTCCATTTCAACTAATCCTTTTATTTCCATCACTGACATCACTGGGTCAGCAATTTGAAATCATTAGAAAGTAGCTCTTGATGGTAAATTATTCCTTCTTGACATGAAAGAAACTCCCTGAAGTCATTTCATTCCTAAGCAGTTACTACTCAAAATTGGGACAATGATTCAGATACATTAGGCATCTCTTGCTGCTTCCAAGAAGCTGCTGATCATTACATTTGTCAATCTTCCCTACATTTTAGTAATGTGTGGGACAGACAGAATTATACGTAGTATGTTGCAAGACAGTTTTCATATTTTTAAACATAAACATAATGTTGATTAAATTTTCAAGGAATCTGAATTCAAATTTTATTTTTTAAAAAAACTTAACAGTTCATAAGAATTATAATATTTCAGAAGAACTCAATGGATATCATCGCCTTTAAATAATATTTCATTTTTGCAGGAGATAATAATCTTATTTTCATTTTTTGTGATCCAAAATAGATGTTGAATACATTAAGCGAATACCTTCTGAAAGAATGTTAAAAAAAAAAGCCCTTCGGGATCCAGCCACATTCTAGCCCAGCATGCTGTGTAACACAGCAAATCAATTAACTGCATTCTGAAGCTCACAAGAATGGAAAGTGTGATAGCCCTTATAACAGATACTCCTTAGTAGTCCCTGTGTTATGCCGGAAGCAGTATATTATTAGAGCACAAAGATTAGTGAACCAATGGTGCTTTGATCCTTTGAATTTGTTCAGTTTCCTTTTAAAATGACCAGAAATCAATTACTCCATCACACATGATAGCTGTATCATTCCTTAGTTTAGTTATGAGTTTTAATAAATAAGTACATTTTTGTATCAGGTTTGAATCTAGTTGCATTTTGTTTCAATTGATTATTCTAAAATTACGAGATGGAGGGAAAATGTCTCTGCCTATCCTTTTTAGAAAGCATAAGTGATATATCAGGGCTGATATATCCGCGGTCCGGATGCATCACGCACTGGCCACACCCACGCCCGATTTAGCAAAGGGGAAAAGAGTCCTGATATGTCATGTGATGCCACCATGACGATGTGAGTTTGACATCCCTGTGATATATCTTCTTTCTTTGTCTTCAATCTACATTTTTTTTTCTTTTTCTGCATTATCTGTAAAGAGGAAAAAGAGCTGGACTTCAGGGCTCAGGTCAAGAGCCCCAAAGAGGGGTCTACATAGCCACTCAGATGATCACTAATGATTATTGTGGATCAAGAGCTTCTGATGATATTAATCATCATCAACTAACAGGTTGATCTTATAGTCAATAAAAGGAAACTATTATAAAAATGATCTATGCAGTCTTAACAAGATAACCTGTAGAAGAAATGACTTAATGTAAACTATATCTCTTAGACAATATTACATATGATTAGAAGGAAAGTTTATATAAAGGTGCAACATAATTATATTGTACCAGTATTGTATTATATTGTATTTGTATTATAAAATCTCAAAGAACTGGACTGTTAGTAATGTTTAATACACTTCTATGTTTTATTATTTTAGTGTGCTCATTATTTGTATATCATATCATTTTATGGTGTGTGTTTTTAATAGCACAGCATTCTAATCTATTGAGCTATTGAGGGTTTTTTTAAACATTCCTTTTTAAAAAATCTGCATTTATAAATGGTAGCAGTTTTCCTAATCCAGAGAACTTTTCTATGCAAATTTCCTCACTATGAATCCTTTTTAACACGCATATTCTCCAAATTCTTTTTCTTTTTTTAACTTTAAATTTTCTCTAATGCATTTTCATTGCAAATTTCTACGATATGAACCCTTTTTAAAAATAACCATTTGTATACACAGTGCTCAGAATTTTTTTTTCATATGACTGGAGGTTGGTAGAATCTTCTGAAGTCCATCCCTGTCGGAATCTGTGAAAATTTGTTTTATATTTCTGTATGTCCAATGAGGCTTCCTCGTTTCTAAGAGTATTCAGATTTTAGGACCATTTCAGGGCTACTTCAAGCCAATGACTTGGCTCTCTATCAAGGACTAAGTCTCAATAAATAAAACAGTGTCCCTCTAAGATAACATGCATAAGGGACTTGATGAGTTGTTTTGTACTGAATGGTTTTACCAAAAAGAGGAAGGGAAAAAAATGTAATTTAGAAAAATGAGAAATGGTTCCCCTTAGTGGAGAAAAAAGTTAACTGCAGTTTGAGCCTGTTTTGTACTTAACATATTTTAGCAATATTTCTACAATGTACTTAAACATTATATAAATAATATTTGGATTGGTATCATTGAGTTCAGAGCTTTTACTGGGTCAAGCATTTCCAGAACATTAACTATGTTTGTCTCCTGTAGCAACAATAGCAGTCCTGTGGCATCTTTTGATCTAACCAAGTTATTATGGGGATTTCTCGGTTTTACTATCAAATGTGAAACTGATACCCAGATACTTGTACTAATATTAAAAAAAACTAGCAACAACAGTGGTAAAAATAGAACAATTAATTGGTGACCTTAAAACAACTTTTCTTGTGCTCACAAGATTGCAAATAAAAGTTGGAAACTGAAATACAAATAACAGCACGCTGCCAAGCACAACTGTTATCCATTGCAAACAATTCTACGTGGGACAAACATCACATCAATTAAAAACAGGCTCCATGAACATCGGTTGGCAGTCAAATGCCATGATCCCAAATCCTTAATCTCTATCCACAGCAACACCAAACAGCACCAGTCCAGTTGGAGCAGCACAAAAAAATCATTGGCCATGCTACCACCCACCACGCTCATGAGCTCATCGAAGCCTGGCACTCCATAAGCAATTCCATCAACAGATACATTGGCCTACAATCAGCTTACAAACCCCTCAGAATCCAATTCAACCGCACAGCTAACCAGAGACAGCACCGACCCTCATCCAACCCATGCAAGCCCCCCCAACCAGCACTTTACCTCCCAATGACCCTCACCTGATGTAACCTCCCCATCACAAGATCCTCACTTGAAGACTCACACCTGACCACCACAAGACCTACTGACCACATGAAGCCCTTATAAACAGAAGAACACTGACATCCACTGGAGATGTTAACCTAACAAAACATTTGGAAACCAACCCACAAGCTCGGAGAATGAAGTTTCACTCTCACTGACTATAAAAGCCTAATGCCTAAATCCTGTTTATCACTCATGGCCATTCTAGGAAAGAGGCACAAACTGTTAAATTCTGGAACTCTCAATTAACTATACTTAAGAAGTAAAATTAAGAAAATAGAAAACATTTACTGCTCTGGGTAAATAAAATCTAAGAGTTTCTTCTTGATATGCATTTTTGGCTGGAATGCAGATGTTGTGTGACTCCATTGTCACAAAAGAGAGGGAATAATATGTGCTAAAATCAGCATTTCAATGCTGGTAAATCAAGGGCCTGGAGGGAACGAAAAATGTGATCATTGATACTGCTGTGTTTGGCTCAGCTGCCAACTGAGATTGTCATCACAATAAAATGAACGTTTACATAGGTGGGAGAGACTATCACTGACTGTCTCAACCACTTTTCTTCAAGTATGGTCTATATGATCAGGAATGTCTATTTCTATGTTGATATTGGCTAAGAGAGATGTTGTATTTTGTTTCCTTCAATTTTTTTATTTTATTTTTATTTGTTAGAGTTATGACCCATATTTCTTCCCAAAGCTCAAGACAGTTTACATGTACTCCTATTTCCATTATTCCTCCTCCCCAACAACAATCCTGTGGGATACGGTGTGCTAAGAAATAGTGACTAACCCAGTAAGCTTCTGCCAACGTCCTAAATAGACTACTAGAGCAGTGTTTTTAAAGTGTGTTCCTAGAACCCCTGGGGGTCTCCCAAGATCCTCTTAGGGGTCCTCAAAATTAAAATGATTTACCATTCTGAATTGAAAAATATTGAAAAATGGAGTGGCGCGATGCTCAGAGGTTAAGACTTGCTTGCCAGCTGGAAAGCTAAAAGCCCGTATTCGAGAACAGAGACTCTATTACAGGATGAGTTCCTGTTCTCACCAGAGGTGGGATTCACTTACCTTCCCTACCGGTTTGCAAATGCAAGTGCACACGCCACCTCTGCGCATGCACATGGCCTTCTGTGCATGTGCACTATTCATGCACTATTCTGGGTGGGCGGGCGGAGCCTCCCGCAGTCGCCAATACCAGTTCACACGACCCGGAGAGAACCAGCTGAATCCCACCACCGGTTGTCACCCTAGCTCCCGCCAACCTAGCAGTTCGAAAACATGCAAAGGTGAGTAGATAAATAGGTATTGCTTTGGTGGGAAAAGTAACAGCATTTCATACTTTTGTGCTGGCCACATGATGATGGAAGTGTCTCTCATACAATAGAGGCTGAGAACTGGAGATGAGCACTGCCCCCCTGAGTTAGTCATGAAGGACAGGGGAAACCTTTAACCTTATTGAAAAATAATACAATATTAAATCCCATTAAACAATCATGGTAAGTGGTAGCAGCAGCTAATGAATTAATAGCTTTAATACAGTCAATTTCAATAAATAAAACCATTCAGACAGAAGCTTTTTTTGGAGTCCTCCATAATTTTTCAAAGCGGAAAGAAAGGTGACAGGAAAAAGGTTTAAGAAACACTGTAGGTCGACTTAGGAGAAAATGCTTTCCTATGTGAATATCAGGACCTCAATTTCAGATTTCACAGAAGGAAGTTACAAGAAGCATGATATTGAGCCAACTATCTATGAAGGATCCTTCAAAATAGATTCATCAGGGAAGAAAAACAAAGAGATATTTTGCTGGAGAAATCAATCACAACCGCTGTTTCACAATAGGCAATTTCTATGCCTTTAAGTATCAAAAGAGTGGGAAGAGACACAGTTGCTGATTAATCCATGCTTTTGTTAGCCTGAACCTGTTGTAAAGCTATGCTTTGAAGTTTTGGAGCACTGGTTGTGACACGTCCTACTTCTATCTGCCTCCCAGCATTTAAAGGTTTACATTCCAAAGGCTTCTTAAAACCTTACAGATAGAGAATACTGGTGGAGAAGACGAAATCTTATTGTCTCAGTTTAGATGTTATCAAAATTTGTCCTTTGCTTTAGTTTTGTGACAAGAAGCCTTGTAGTTGTTTGAAGTTTGCCCCTTCTCTGATAGCCTTTTTAACCTTCTAGCATCTTGCCTACAGAAACCAACCAATTAATTATCCCCTAAATTAAAGAAAGCTGACAAACACCTTTCCTTTCTGCCTTTATTTTGTTTAAAGAGAAAACTATTACTAGGTGAGATAATTGGTGATATCTAAAAGGTATTACCTATCCAGCCACTTTGTTTAATTAGGTATTTTCATAAATCATTTTACTGCATGTTTTAACTGATGCTTGAACAGTTTAATGTAAGTAAGACATTTTAGGAGCCTTCCAAATTGAAAGACAGCACTGAAATTATATAGATCAACCATACGTCTCTCCTCTTAAGTGTCGGCTAAGCAACATATGGCTTTCCAGATGTTCTTGCACTGCAGTAAACATTTTTTTCTCATTATAAGCTTGCTGTCCAAGGCTCGTTCCAACATCTGGATTGCTTAGATGGTTCCCACTTCTGATTTTAAACACCACAGATGGAACTACGCTACTTTCGGTATGACCTAAGCGTAACTCATAAAATTATCTGCTACAATGTCCTACCTGTCAATGACTACTTCAGCTTCATCCACAACAATACACGAGCACACAATAGATACAAACTTAAAGTGAACCGCTCCAAACTCGATTATAGAAAATGTTGTGGTCAATGCCTGGAATGCACTACCTGACTGTGGTTTCATCCCAAAACTCCCAAAACTTTAACCTTAGCCTGGCTACTATTGACCTCACCCCATTCCTAAGAGGTCTGTAAGGGGCGTGCATAAGAGCACCAGCGTGCCTACCATCCCTGTCCTAATGTTTCCTCTATTTGTATCTATTTTATGTATTCAATTCATGCTTATACTTATATATATATATATATTACCTAATAAGTTCTTGACAAATAAATAAAATAAAATAAAAAATACTTTAAACTCCTCTATTGGAAATCAGAAACTTAATGTGTATTTTGGAGAGCTTAAAGTTGCCCATTAGTAACCAACACATAAAGAAACAAATATATATATTGATTTTAATCTAAAATCTCAATCTTACCTTTTGTGGAGGTAATAATTACAGCAAGAATGGTATTCCAAACATATAGTTACTGAATTATTTTAATAATATGATAATGACTTTAACAGGCCTGGGCAGTAAAAGAGTCATTGGAAATAATGGTGGTCTAGTTAACAATATTCAATTACATGATTCAAGCATCATGTATCATCAAGTATTTTTATGAACAGAAAGCCTAGAGGAAATATTTGATTAAGAACATCTAATGTTATCCCCATTCTAACAGCTAATGGTTTAATTATAGAGCAATTACCATAAAGTAGGTGTGAGCCAATTGATTATTGGCTTGAGATTTACAAGATAGTTAATATCTAATAGCAGTGGATTTATGGAAACATCTCGGTGTAATGGAACAGGTGGCATGTTGTATGAAGCTGTTTGTGACATTCATTTTGCATTTTCAGAAGGCTTTCTGACAAGTTGTGCTTGACATCAATGGTATGAAATACAGTTATGATTGCATAAATATTCAGCACTCAAAAAAAAGCACTCCCTTAATGCAAAGTCAAAGATCAGGACAATTCAAAAGCTAATAAGGAAAAAAATGAAAAATAGTATTTTTCTGGCCTCTGGGTCAACCATTCTAGCATTAAAAAGTATGCTGTAATGTAAAGGGAAAAGCAACATTAAAACCTCTGCCAAATGATAAAATCCCAGGCTCGGTATGAAAGTCCACTGAAACTTCTAACTCCACCTAAAATCCTTAAGAATATCTGTTCTTCCTCAAATAATGAGTGACATCAAACAATGTTGCATGAGAGGATGTATTTTACAGTCCACTTGAGACAAATATATGGACAAGTATAAGGCATGAACAAATCATCCTCATGCTGCTGGCTACACATTTTGTAAAATACCCAGATTCCCAGTTTAGCACACCATTTCTATTGCATGTTACTTCTTTGTGTCATAAACCTGCTTTTTGTGAAGGATTTTTCATCTCTGCTCAATGGTCTAACTATCCATTGTTGAAATGTCAACAGTGAATATGTCACCATATAAATTTAATAAATATCTAACCCTTCAGGTTGAAATGTTGTTTTAGACATTCTTATCCTGGCTCTGTAGAAAGTAGAATCTATTTACGGTCATCTTTCTTATCCATTGCTGATTGTGAATGTGATATTTCATTAATACTAAGGATAAAGAGGCAGGAAAAATATTATATTATTGAGATAATGGGATCCATAACTGTATTTATTTAGATATCAAAATTAGATATTCCTCATCTCACTGTCTCACTGGACAGTTTACAAAAAAAAGCTATAAAACTATTTTTTAAAAAATATAATTAAACACAGGGTTAAATACAGAATTAAAAAGAGAATTAAAAACAAGCTAAAAGGCAAGTTAAAAGGCAGAGAGAATGCCTCAAGTCACCCCCAGGGGCATGCTGCTCTTTGATCTCCATGCCACTTGGCAGAGTCAGGTCTTCAAACTCTTCTGGAAGGCCAGAAGGGTGAGGGCCATCTTCACCTCAGGAGTCAAGATGTTCCATAAAGTGGGTGCAGGGGCAGACAAGGTTCTCTTCCTCAAAAGGATGCCATGGTTGATTGTATTAAAACCCGATAAGAAATCAAGAATAGCAAGGATGGATCATTACCCACATCTTACTCCTGCCAGAAATCATCCAAAAGCACAACTCATGGTGTTTCTGCCCCATGTCCAGGTCTGATACCTAACTGAAAGGGGTCCAGATAGTCTGTTTTATCTAGGACCCTCTTATAGCTGCAGCACCACATCCTAAAAAGGGGGAAAGTGGATGAAAATTATCCAGCATACTATTTAGGGTCGAGGGATGGCTTTTTGAGTGGAGGGTGAACCAGTGCCTCTTTAAAGTGTGCCAGAAACATCCCCTCTCTCAAAGATGAATTGACCATTGCTAGGACCCACCTCACAGGAAGCTTTGAGGGGTGATGTTTTAACTTGCTTTTAATTCTCTTTTTTAATCCTGTCCACTTTCCTTGGGTCCAACAGGATTGAATCATTCCCAGATAACTGAGTAAATCTGCCTTCCCCAGCAGGCATCTCCAAAGGACTCAGGTTCTCAAATCTGCAAATGGTGACTACTATAGAGGAATGCGTACTTGTCCATAGTAGCTACAAACTGGAATTAATCCTTCAGAAAGCTGCACATGTTGTGATGGTTCCATAGGCCTTCTTAACAAAAGAAGAAAGATAAAGGAAGTATTTCTTAAGGTAGATGATGCATTCCTGAAAAAGAAAGAAGACATGTAATTAGCCCTTCTCAGATTTTTCTAAGAACTTGTCAGTGAGAATAAATATATGTGCAAAGGAAGGAAGGAAGCATCTTTGGCCAAGACATCACCGTAGCATCTATACAGTGAAACATTTTAATTAACTGAAAGGCCATCTATCAGAAAACAGTAAGTTATTTCATGGAGATGACAAAATGCCAGCAATCTCAGGCACAAAAGCCAGAACTTCAAAGCTCACACAAAGCCAAGTCAAAACCACCCAATTTGTTTTGTGCAAGGGGAGCTAACTGGTCTGTCAAGTTGCTAAACTAGTACCAGAGATTAAGAGAAAGGGAAAATAATAGTGCTGATTCTAGCACAAGGAGGAAGGAAGGAGGGAGGGAGGGAGGGAGGGAGGGAGGGAGGGAGGAAGGAAGGAAGGAAGGAAGGAAGGAAGGAAGGAAGGAAGGAAGGAAGGAAGGAAGGAAGGAAGGAAATTTCTATAGTTTTCTTGTTTTGGGGTGTATAGTAAACTATTAAGAGGCAGTAGGGAATAGAAGTTCCCAGAACTGGCGTCATCATTAGGGTATGTACAGTGATCAACCCAGTCAGAAAATTTAAGTATAGTAGTCCTCAAATTACGACCACAAATGAGCCTAAAATCTCTGTTGCTAAGGGAGGCATTTGTTAAGTGAGTTTTGCCCCATTTTACAATCTTCCTTGTTAAGTGAATCTTAACTGCAGTCAAGTTAGTAACACAATTGTTAAGTGAATCTGGATTTCCCATTGACTTCATCTGTCAGAAGGTCGCAAAAGGTTATTACATGACCTCGGGACACTGCAGCCATCATAAATATGAGTTAGTTGCCAAGCATCTTAATTTTAATCATGTGACCAAGGGGATGCTGCAACAGTCTTAAATGTGAAAAAGGATCATAAGTCACATTTTTTCAGTGCCGTTGAACAGTCACTAAATAAGCTGTTGTAAGTTGAGGACTACCTGTATCAGGATAGAGCAGAAAATTTGTGATGTAGTTCAGACAAGAAGCACACCCAGCTGAACTAATCCTACTTTATTGTAAGATTACATTAACAGAATCTTGCAAGACTGAAAGCATTTCTCCCCTTCTTGCTTTTTAATCTCTGGAAAACTAGGGAGAAACTTTTCTGAAACATTTCCCATGCTGTTCTCTCTGACAACTAAGTTGACTTATATCAGACCATTGCCTAGATTGCAGATCTTCACCCTGTCTCCCAGGTTAATTCCCATATACCATTACACATGAAGACAATAGTTGTGAGATTTCTACTTCATACTTCATACAGTTTGGGTGACTTTGGCAATCAGAGGGTGCCTTTTATTATTCCATGGCAGCAAGATGACTTTGGGAATTGCTTTGAAAATAACAAATACCTGAACATCAGGTACTGATTAGATTAATTTTAGTGCAACCATAGGGTGCCGTGGTGTTGATTAATGAGTTGTCAAGCGCCAGGAAAATCAGGAGATCCAGACAGTTCAAATGGGTATAAAGATTTATTGTAAGCCTGAGCTCTCTACAAGAATGTGAACTACTAGCAGCCAAGGGAAATTAGCAGGAGATAAGAGTAGAAGGAATTCAAGGTGGGCTGGACTTAAAATCTTTTGTGGGCACAAAGGGACTCATGACTGATGACATGTTTGACCCTTCCTTCAGGCTCAGCCTGGTCATCTCCTACATTAGTGCTATTTTTTTAGTTCCCTTACACCACCGTGCTCAATCTATACATTCATATGGGAACCAGCTATCTGGGAACTCATAGAAATGTCATCTGCCACCTGATTTATAAATAACAAGAATTAAATTTAAAAATTTGGGCATACAAAAGATGTGCTATACCATCTTTTGATGGTATAGCAAGATATACCCCAGGATATCTTGGTGAAATTATTTGGTGAGACACCTGGTGTTTTCATCAAGAAGCCAAGATGGGCAGTCTGAATGCATGTTTGGTAGCAATGTGTGAAATGATCTAAAATTGTCCTAAAAGCAGAATTTGTCACTTTTTCATGTATAAAAAGAAGCCGAATTAAAGATGATGCACCTTCAATCAAATATGACTAAAATATGGATGGCATCAGACTAAAATGAAATTGACAAGTTTTAGTGAGAGATCAGTCATTACCTGCCATTGCAAAGTCATTTGAGTCTAACTAATATTCAGCACAGAATAAGGCCCTCTTGTATTGAGGGCCTTATTCTGACTGAGCTCCTTATCAAACATATTTGCTAGGAAAAAATTGTATTTATATTTTTGATAGTCATTAATAAATGGCATCAATTGCATTTATTTTGGTGTTGGATATAGTTTCTTAATTAAAAATGTAACGTAATAGCTGAGATGAAACTGCAGTTGTCTTTCACTCTTTTGTGTATTTTTGAAATTGCTAAATTAAGATAGTTTTGTATTAATATATATATATATATATATATATATATATATATATATATATATATATATATATATATATATATGTTTTTAGTTCATTAAATAGTGCTTTAAGTACCTCAGAATTCTTTTCTTAAAGTCCATTTAATCTCAGAGTTACATAGATTTGAAGTGGGACAAAACAATATAACTCCTAGGAGCCTGAGGTCTACATGATCAAAAGTATTTGGCCATATAATTCTTTATCTAATAAAACTTGTTTTTAAAAAAATTTGACCTGCAGCAAAGCAGACAAATCAGAGAAGTCGAAATGTTGAGGTGAGTTTGGAGAAATTTCAAAATAACATTCATATAGGCTATTCATCATGTTGGAACATTTAAAATTCTAGAAGTAGGAGAAAAATGATAGTTATAATTTAGGTTGTAGGGGTGGGAGAAATTATGTGCTTTCCTTGCAGGGGAATAAAACAGATAAACAAAGACTTCAATCACTGTCTCACTAAGAGGGAGGGAGGGAGAGAAAGACACACAGAGAGAGAAAGAGAGACAGAGAGACAGAGAGAGTCAGCCCTGGAAGCCATCTTTTTCTTTGGATCTTCAGGGCTGCCACACTTGGAGCTGTGGGAAATTGGGAGGGGGGATTGCATGGAGTTGCAAGGATATCTAGCCATAATAACATTATTTTCTCTGAGAGTCAAGGACATCCACCCTGCACCTGGAATGGCATGATTGGGAGACATCTCCAAATGGGATGATGCATTGATTGGATCATGTGATGGACATGTGGGTGCAGGGGGAAAGGACTTGGACTTTCTTTTGGATGGGGAAAACCTGGAAGCTTTCAGATTCAGGTTTTCCCAGATGTGCCAATATGACATCTCTAATAAAATGGAACTTTGAGGAATTTCTGGCCTCAGAGTCTTGTTTCGTTGGGAACCCTGACAGAGAGATAGAGGGAGGGAGGGGGAGAGAAAGAGAGAAAGGGGGGGAGAGAGAGAGAGAGAGAGAGAGAGGGAGAGAGAGAGAGAGAGAGAGAGAGAGAGAGAGAGAGAGAGAGAGAGAGAGAGAGAGAGAGAGAGAGAATTTGGTCTAGTAGTTAAGGCACCAAGTTAGAAAGCAAGAGACCATGAGTTCAAGTCCTGCCTTAGCCATGAAAGCTACATGATCTTGAGCTAGTCACTCCCTCTCTCTCTCTCTCGGCCCAACTCACCTCACAGGGTTGTAGGGTAAATAGGAGGAGGAATATGGATATGTTCATCACCGCCGAGTTATTTGTAAAAAATAAGAAAGGTGGATGAATGGATGGATGGATGGATGATATATTTGGCAGTTGGGTGTCATTTAGAGAAAATGGGGAAAAGGAATTAACTATACACAATGCATATACATGAGCATGCTTGCTCTTCCCAAAGCAGTATTTACATATCTTATTATCATATATCTTTGGCAATGGTTACATTTTTGACAATATTAACCCTACACACACACTGACACACACATATTCCAGGGTTTGTAGGGATGAGTAATAGTCATTAGAGAACTTATCTATTTCAGTAGGTTTATTCTGAAATGTAGAAAAGCTAAAAGTTGTGAAAAGCAAGAAATCAGGTGTCATTGCAATTATCTCTCTCTCTCTCTCTCTCTCTCTCTCTCTCTCTCTCTCTCTCTCTCTCTCTCTCTCTCTCTCTCTCTCTCTCTCTCCCCCCCCCCTTTCAAAAGACACTTTATCGTCCCCAAAAAGAATGCTGAATATATAGCAGGATTTTTTTTAATCAAACAAAAAGTGTACCACTCTTGGATGTCACCTTACATTCATTATCATCTACTCTCACCATGAATGCCCTAGATTCCTAGCTAAAGCACCCTCTGCCTCTCTACATTTCCCTCCACTTTTTCTTCTAATTCCCTGGTTCCATGCTGTAACTTCCTTGAAGAAATTAATCACTTGGGGATATGTGTGACAGCTTGCAATGATTCCCAGACTGAACAGAAGCAAAAAAAACAGCCAAAAAAAGGGGGGTAATACAGAGAACAGTCGAATCAAGGAATTAATCAAATGCACTTTTGCTGATGACATTCATACTTCTTTTCAACAGTACTGCTCCTCACATAACTTTTTGTTGTTTTTTTAAAATCAGGTGTAACTTGTTTCTTTCCCCTGTAATCAAAAGAATAAATGTCACCCCGAATTTCCCACTTGAGAGTCCACAATGTCTCTAGTAGGTAAAGCATTCCAAACTTAGGTAGAATGTTCTCTGTTTCAAGGCCCTAGTTGCAATGTACTTAGAGAGCAGGGGTGAAATGCTACCACTACGAACCAGTTCTCCCGAACCAGTAGTAATAAAAGCTACCGGTTCAGGAGAATCGGTAGTAAAAAAAAATGCTAGCAGTTTGGACAAACTGGTATTTCCGACGATCAGCTGCGCCACATGATTTATATTCGCTAGAAAACAGGAAATCCTGCTTTCTAGCGAATCTAAATCATGTGGCACAGCTGTTCCTCCCCCCCCACTGTTCTACTTACCTTAGAAAAGGCTTCTAAAATCCTCCTTTTTCAGTGCTGCATGGTAGCGCCTGCGGTGCGCATGTGTGCAAAGCATACATTTGGTGCGCACCGCACATGCGTGCATACAGCAAACCGGTAGCAAAGCGAACCGGTAGCAGACTTCAGAGCATTTCAACCCTGTTGGAGAGATATTTTTGTTCTCGAGAAGAATGTGGTGCTATGTTATCTACCAAAGCATGCACGCTTGTAAACTGATTTAGAAAATACATATTTTACTAGTGTTGATAGTTGTAGATTACAGCAGGTTTTCATAACTGCAGGCTGCAGTAGAGGCTGCTATTTTGCTGTAAGAAATCTATTAATGAAATCAGAAGGCCCCCCCAGATACCCACTTACAATAGAAGTGAGCTCCTAAATCTGTTCAGAACATGAGAAGAGTATGGCAGCATTATAGCAATAAATCAAGTAGATTATAAAGCCACAGTCCCATGCAAATGTACGTGTGTGTACATGCATGCGCATATGCTTGCACACTCTATGGATGAACAGATGGATGGATGGATGGACAGATGGATGGATGGATGAATAAGCAGGCAGACAGCCTGGATCCCAAAGTCTAATCAAGCACCCTATATTCCACTGATTAAAAATAGAATAATATGTTCATAACATGGGGAAGTTAAGAAAGCAATGCAAGAAGATTGGTGCGGTAGTTTTCCATACCTAAATTTCCAGGCTATGTTTTAAGGATTACAAGTAAAATAACTATGTTACATTGCTGCTGTTTCACTGAATTGTCTCTTCCAGAAAACAAATTCTAGCAAATGGATGACCACATATATGGAATCATAATACTGGAAATTACACAAATGGAAATAACCTATTATAGCCTTCCTGGTAAGTCCCATTCATCCAAGCTCTGCATAAAATCCATTACTCTCCAAAGCAGTCTTCTCCCCCATAAAATAATTTGTATTATCAGATTTTTTTTTCTAAAATTCTATTAGAGTGCCTTTTTTTTTTATTTGAACCTTTTGATTTTGCTTCTATTTTTTGGAAGAACAGAAAGCAAGTCTGCTTCATCAACTCTGGCAACAGGGCCTGCAGGCATTTGGTGATAGAAATCTTCTTCCCAGCAGGCTAAACACTCTTTAACTTTTTCAACCTTTCCTCACAGTCCTGTCCTAGCTGAATAGAAGTATTTATGAGCCGCCATGAATGTGAAAAACAGTAAAAATATAAGATGGTGTGATAGTGAATTCCAAAGTATAATTACACTTTATGTTATGTGTATGCTTATGTGTATGTATGCAAGCTTATGCACTGGAGACAAATTTCTTGTGTATCCAATCACACTTGGCCAATAAGAATATTCCTATGTATATGGATATTCATATGATTTCTTTTTGTCTGTCCTTATTCTTCCAGGATTCACTTTTCATTGGGTGACCTCTGATTCTAATATTTTGGAAAAAGGAAAATAACTCATCTTTGTATCCTTTGTTTGCACCAGGCATAATTTGTACCCCTCAATCATATCCTCTCTCATTTGCCTCCTTTGTATAGTAAAAAGCCCCAAATGTCACATCCTTTGTTTATAGGGAAACTGTTCCAGCCTCTTAATAATTTCAATTGTCCTTCTCTGAAGTTTCCACTGTACCTTTTCCAAATGCAGCAACCAGAACTGCATACAATATTCCCAATGTAGTTGCACCACTGATTTATAAACGGGCATTACAATATTGGTATATCTATTTTAAGTAGCATTTACTTTCATCCCTAACATCCTGTTTGACCTTTATTATAGTAGATGCACAGTGTTAAAACCTTCATTGAACTGTTCATTGGTACTACAAGACCTCTTTCCTCCTCGGTCACTACTAGATCTGATCCCATTAGTTTACATGAGTAATTAGGACTTTTGCCTCCAAAGTACATCAATTTAAGCACTGAATGATATCTCTTATTTCGATGCCCACTCCCTTATGTGGGCAAGATTCTTTTGCAACTCTTCATATTTCCTTATTGGTTTTATCAGTCTGGCTAATATAGTATCATCAGCAAACTCAGCTACACCATCAGTCACACCTGATTCCAAATCATCACCTCCTCCTCCTCCTCCTCCTCCTCCTTCTTCTTTTCCTTCTCCTTCTCCTTCTAGCTATCTATATAAAAAAGGATGTATGAATCTTTGTTCGTTTATTCAAGCATAACTCTGGAATGCCTCAAGCAATTTCATCCAAACAATGTATACAGATGACTTACCCTCCGGAGATAAACACTGTGGGAGTAAGACACCCCTGGTGTGTGTGTGTGTGTCTGTATCTGTGTTCCAGCATAACTGTTGAAAGCCTGGGCCTTTAAGGAGAGCGACATTTGTTCATGGTGTCATGGAAGGGGACATCCTAGAGAGACATTTGTTCGTGGTGTCATAGAAGGGAAAGGGAGCCTGATTAGGCCAGTACAGCAGTAGGCCTATGAAGGGAGCCTGATTAGGCCAGTACAGAGGCCTTTGATTGAACGTGCTCCCTCACACAATGGGCCTTTAAGGCCTTGGCCTCGCTCAGACAGTGAGCCTATGAAAGGATCCTCATTAGGCCAGTACAGCAGTAGGCCTATGAAGGGAGCCTGATTAGGCCAGTACAGTGGCCTTTGATTGAACGTGCTCCCTCACACAGTGGGCCTTTGAGGCCTAGGCCTCCTACACACAGTAGGCCTATGAAGCAAAGGGAGCCTGATTAGGCCAGTACAGAGGACTTTGATTGAGCACGCCATGGCCTAACCGGATCGTCCACCCCTCCCACATAGCTTCGGCCCATTTTCCCAGGATCGTCCTTCACCCCAACTTATTGCACGAAGGATGGGACCACACCAACCAAGGTGAAACAGGTATGGAGGCCACAGAGGAGATCCAGCCTATTTCAGCAGGGTTGAAGGAGGCGCAGCATGGCCCAGCTCAGGGATTTATGTTCCAGTCCCAGGCCCAGTTTGAGAAAATGGTAAAATGGATGGTGGCACAGGTAGGAAAGTGGGGGGTGGAAGGGAGAGGGCAGGGATGATGGGGGAAGAAAGGCCCCTCTCAATGGCCCCCTATCAAACAAACACTTTGATATCTATAAATACCCGAGCAGCACTGGGTTATCAGCTAGTTATTTATAAATATGTTAGAGAACACCAATATTAGGACAGCACACTGAGAGACCCCACAAGTTACATCCCTCCATTGTAAGAAATGTCCATTTATTCTTTTTTCCCCCTGTCCTTTGGACACAATAGAAGATTCTTTTATTGCATGGCAGTTAAGCATACTGAGAAATATTTGATGAGAAATGTAATCAAAGGCTTTTTAAAAATCTAAGTAGAAGATGCCTACTCAATCATCCTTATCCACCTGCTTAATAGAGAGCCAGTTTGGTCTAGTGATTAAGGCACCAAACTAAAAGATAGGAGATCATGAGTTCTAATCCTGCCTTATAATGAAAGCCAACTGGGTGACCTTGAGCCTGATGCTCTCTCCCAACCTAACTCACTTCACAGGAGGAAGGTATGCTTGGTGCCTTGAGTTATTTGTGAAAATCAATAAAGGCGGGATACAAATAAATAAATAATAACATCCTCAGAAAACTCAAATAGACAGGATTGGTTTTTAATGAAGTCATATTGGGTATCCTTGATTAAGGCCTGAATCTCAAATGTTTGGTAATTTTATCTTTAATAGCAGGAACACATATGAAACAGGCTGGATCTCCCCAGGAGCCCTTCTTAAAAATTAGAGTTATGTTGGCCAGTTTCCAGTCCTCAATTACAGAAGCCAAGTGTAGAGACAAGTTACATACTTTAGTTAGGACATCCACAATGTCAGCTTTAAGCTGCTTAATATTCCTCAAGTGGATGCCATTGGGGCCTGGTAATGAATTCAATTGGTCAATAAGCCTTAGCATTTCTTCCCTTGTTACCACAGCATGGCTCAGTTAATCTGACTCCCTCCCTGAGATTAGTTGCTAAGGCTCAGGGATCTGCCTCAATTTTTCTCCTGTGTAAACTAATCCAAATAATTTCCTTCAGCTCCTCTACAATTTCCTTTTATCTTCTTAACACACCTTTCATTCCTTCTTCATCCAAGGCACCAGCAGCCTCCTTGGCTGGCTTCCTGCTTCTAATGTATTTGAGGATTTTTTTATTATACTGTATGTCTTCGCAGTTTTGGTAATACGTTCCTCAAAATTTCTTTTTGCCTCCCTCACAGTCTCTTTGCATCTCTTTTGCTAGAGAAGTTGTAATTTATCTTGGGATTGGTATAGTTACAATGGTTATAGCCTGCCTTTCCTCCAATAACTCAAAGTAGCATTTGCGGCACGCAAAAACCCTGCAATTTCATCCTTACAGCCACCTGCTGAGTTAAATTAAGCTGAGAGGTAATCACTGACCCAAAGGCTCCAAGTGAGATTCATGGCTGAATGGTGAATTGAAATAGTCTCTCTAGTTCTAGTCTAGCATTCTAGCCACCACATCATACCGACTTTAACAAAATAGGCTTCTTTCTAGGAAAACACATAGGTTTATTCTGTAGTGTAGATGATTCTACAGAAACAATGGGTGAATTTTGAGAATGGAGTAGGATTTTACAGCTGTTAGAAGTACTGCATGTTCAAAATAAAAATAAAAAAGCTAGCAGATTTAACCTCAGAACTGATGCATTTTCTTGGATGATGGGTTTGTCAGATGCTTTGTCAATTTTTGTCAACTCTTTTGAAATGTTTAGCATTCAGATAAAAAATACACTACTGACAACCATTCTCCATTTATAACTATTTACAGGCGGTGGTTGAAATTTGAAGAACTGCTGCCCTCTGCAGGAATTTGCCTTTGTCCCATCTTTCTGTCTTACTAATAATATGGTTGTATGATATTGATTCATTTGAAATAGATACAGCTACTTGTAATACAATGTTATTTCCAAGGTGATTGAAGGTACATACAGTATGATTTTGGAAAATTACTTCTGTTGGTCTACAGTGCATAGGTATCAACAGGATGGGTGAAAGAAGCGAAAGATGAGATATGCATCAGAACACAACCTCCCTGAGTTACATACTTGTATTTGATGTTGGAACACAAGTAAGAAAGGCTGGGGGTTGCATTGTGATCTCACATCACACTCCTGATGGTTCTTTTCATCATCTTAGGCCAGATTCTTGACCAAGGCCATTTGCAAACTGTTCCCACATTCAGAACATCTAATGTACAGACAAGTCATACTTATGAATGACCTTCTATTACTAAAATAGTGGACATTGTTCTCCTTCTTCAAGCCAACAAGGCCAATGAAGCCACACAATATTTTCATGAAATTTTAATATACAACCTGTTCTCATCACTTTTCAATGGTTCATGAAAATAGTGTGTGACTTCAGCAGTTCATGCCTGGTGGACTTGTAAAAAAAGCCAGAACATTTTGTGTTCAAAGACACACAAAGACATGAAGAATTTCAAAAATTAATATTTTTTTTTAATATTCTGAAACCAGAACTTTTTTGCTGGGATTAGCAGGCAGAAAATTAGAAAAGAGCCACAGAAGACTATTGCTATATATGATTACTGCTGCAAGATTATATTATATGCATAAAAATGGGAAGACTGAAATATCCACAATGAAGGAATGATCAGTAAAGATGATGGCAAAAACAAGAAAGCATTCCTTCTCTGGAGCAACCTTATGGAGCAGCCTCCCTTTGGAGATTAGGCTGGCCTGCTTTTCACTGATCTTTCAAAAACTCTTGAAAACCAAACTGTTTTCCTGTAATTAAAATCTTTAATAACAAATTATGAAAAAGAAAATCAAGCTGTTTTGGAGAGCCTTCTCCAAATATCTCCTATAATCATATGTCTGCATATAGACATATTTAATTCAAAAATAATGTGACATATTTTGAGAAAATTATAATCCCAAATGTATTATTCAACTTTAGAATAGAGTAGGGTAGGGTAGGGTAGGGTAGGGTAGGGTAGGGTAGGGTAGGGTAGAATAGAATAGAATAGAATAGAATAGAATAGAATAGAATAGAATAGAATAGAATAGAATAGAATAGAATAGAATAGAATAGAATAGAATAGAATAGAATAGAATAGCATAGCTTTGGAGACCAGTTGGCATTGTGGCAGGAACAGCTGGAAAATAGCAGAGCTCTGCTGAGCTCGATGAAAACCAGCCGGTATCTGCTTGCCAGGAGACCCTATGAGGTCAAAGCCACCCTGGAAGGGTGGGGAAGAAAGAAGAGATGCTTCATTGATCATAAGGAAACCACAATTTCCTCATTAGATCAAAAGAAAGCTCTCCTAAATGGCAGCAGGGATGATGGGCATTTTGGCAAGTCACAAGCTGTGCCAACTGAGACAATAAGATTTGTGCTGGAGCGGTTCATGTACAGAGTATTGAAACTGGGTGAGATAACTTCCAACTTTTATTCTAGAGATTTAACCCAAGTAAAAGAATTCAAAAAAATAATCTCCAAACATTAAGAAAGTGGTGTGATGACCCAGGGCATGGCCCAGAGACAACACAAACAGCTGGCAGTTCAAACTGCCCCTTTATTGCTCCAAATCGTCCCAAATGCTCCCACATTTCTGGAAAGTCCCAAAACAGAGTGATAGCAAACCCCCACACAAACCTCAAGCAGCCTCTGGCTGCAATTAGTCCAGCCCAATGCTGTCTGCACCAAGGCTGCACAGCAATAAATCCCAAATGTATTTGGCAAAACAAGAGCAAATCAAGGAGGTCAGGGAGCAAAAGATCCAGGTAATTAGTCCAGAATGCCAAAAGGAATGCAAGGATCCGTAGCAAGTTCAAACATCGGCATGCAACACTTCAGGAACTCAGTGTTTGTTCCCAACAAATGCCCCTCCCCACGGCATCTCCTTAAGTCTCATTCCCCAGGTATGCCTGGTGAAGATAGGCAGGGCACTATTCTCGCAAGTAGCCTGCTCCATCTGCATGGATTACACCTTCTCTGCACTCTCCGAGCCCTTGCATCAGGAGGGGGTGATTCTTGCTCCGCACCTGAGCTCTGTCTCTTCTGTTCATTCTGCCCCTGTTCCTCCCTGCCTGCAGGCCTTACTAATTCTGAAAAGCCTTGCCTGGACTGTCTGTACCCTTCCCCGTTTCCTTCAAGGCCAACAGAGCTGCCCTCTCAGTTCAATCAAACTTCTTGAACTCGAAAGAAGGTTTTCTTTTACAACATGTTTCCCTGGACACAATGGTGAGGAAAGCAACAGAGCTTGAAAGGTAAGACCTGCATCCCGCTTCTCGCCTGCCCCACCTGCCATCTGCAAATTGCATCCCTAAAGGGAGTTGGTGGCTAAGCAAGGGGCAGGAGCCCTGCCATGCCCGGTTAGGAGGAGAGAAGAGACAGCAAGGGGATCCACGTCTTGCTCCACACGTCTTGCTTCTCCACCTGCCACCCTTCTCGATAAAGAGACAGCAGGGAAGGGAAGCAATCAGGCTGCTGTTGCCATTGGGGTGGGACGGGACATGTTGGGCTGCTCAGCCAGTGCGAAGAACAAAGAGGGGAGGGCATGCCCCACTTCCCCCCCCCCGGCCTCGCCTCAACTCATTTTGGTTGTGCGGCAAGCAACCAGAAGAAATAGCAAGACCAGCTGTGCATGCATGTAAGTAGTTGGTGGGGGGGCTTATTTTGCGGGGGTGGCTTATATTATCACATGCGCTGAAAAGCCCGTTTGGGCTTATTATCCAGACATGTCTTATTTTCGAGGAAACACAGTAAATAAAGGAAAGGAGGGAAAGTAAACAACACCTGAAAGGCCACTTGACCTTGATTCTATTTCAGTAGGCGATCTGGATGTTTGGAAATATTTAGTGAGCTTTTTGAAGACCTTTAAGACAAACTGAATTGCAAATAACTAAAACTCTTTTGAAACTGTTCACTGGATGATGGACTTGAAAGACTTGAGAAAATTTGGTGGGGCAATTTGGATTTGGATTACTAATGTTACTTGACAGAACATCCTATGAGGCAAAAGAAGAAAGGTAATAGAAGAAAAAAGAAAAGAAGAAAAGCTAAATAAGACTATAAAATTTGGACAATTGGGAAGATGTAAACTGGAAAATTATAAAGACTGTAAATTATCAAATAGCTTTTAAGGACTATAAGTTTAGGGGATTTGGAGGTATAATTCTGGGACTGATTAAATTTTATTAATAATTGGCTTTTTTGGAGTTTTTAGATATTGGGACATTGGAACCTTAGGGGTATATTGAGTAATTTTTAATATATTAAACTATTACAAAATGACTCAACAGGGGACAATAGAGATGTATGAAGAAATGTTATTGATGCTTAAAAGTATATATGAAAATGTGATAAAGAATCGTAAGGAGATAATGGGATTATTCAAAGATAAAGATATGAGTGTAGAAGATCCTCAACAATGGGGGGAAAAGATGAACATAATATTCAGAAAACAGATGAGAAACCAGAAGAGGAGACAAATCAAAACAAGTTGCAAGAAGATAAAGACATTGAAGAGATAGGAACAATAAGTATGAATCAAATAGATAATCCTTTAAGAGTTTATAATAGAACAGAGGAAAAAAAGAAAAATCTCCCCAAAATAAAGAAAGGATTCTCAAATGATGCAGCAGAAGGAGACAAGGGGTAAGCCAGACGGAATATTTAGTTTGTATAAAAATGTTAGAAAGATATATAAGATTCCAAGAGAGAAATATAAAAAAGTGACCAAAAATCAATAAATGATGAAATTTTAAAAAGGGCAAGAGATGATGGATAGAGATAAAATACCTTTCAATATGGTGACTGTATTAAAAACTAAAAGAAAAAAGTAGAAAGTACAAATTGGGAAAATAGTAGTAGACATATCGATGGATAATAGCATTTACTATAATAATAAGCATATTAAGGTTAGAAGGTGGAAGTCTGTGATTAGATAACCTAACTGTATTATTATTATTATTATTACTAACTGTGTAAAAAGTATATTGAAATTTATAACTTTTAAGGATTAGAAATTTAGGGGACTTTGAGGTATAATCCCGGGACTGATTAAACCTTGTTAATAATTGACCTTATTGGGTTTCTAGATAATTGGGATATTGGAATTATGGTGAAATATTGAGTAAGTTTTAAAATATTAGTGACTCAGCAGGGGACAACAAATATACTATATGAAGAAATGTTGTCGATGTTTAAATGTATTTATGAAGAAAGTGACAAAAAATCATAAAGAGAATGGTATTGTTTAAAGACAAAGATGTAAATGTAGAAGAATCCCAACAAATTAGGGGGAGGGGGAGATGAGTACAAATTGGGAAGATAGTATTATGCACACTGGATTATAAAAGAATCTATTATAATTATAATGTGCATTTTAAGGTTAGAAGTTGGAAGGCTAGCATTATGTATATTTAATTGTATTATTACTGTTAGCATTGTGTAAAAAGTATATTGACCCAGTAAATACACTGTCCACAAAATATGTATGGCTGTTAAAGGAAAACTACAAATAAAACATATATATTAAAAAAAGAAAAAAGAAAATAGCTTTATTGGCCAACTGTGATTGGACATACAAGGAATTTGCCTCCAGTGCAGAAGCTCTCAGTACAAACAACAAAGTAATATAATCATAAGATACAAATAGGAGAAGTAGAAAAGATGAGAAGGATAATAGTAATACAGCCCTACTATATGGGTAAATATATAAAGCCCATATAAAACAATCTACCCAAATTTTAAATGAGGCAAATTAGATGTTTTTGCAAATGAGAAAGATACTCAAAACAATGTAACACTATATTGTTACATGACTTCAAAAACTATCAATAATGATACTAAATAATTATCCAAAATAGGTGGCTCAGTAGGATTTTTTTAAAAAACTACTTGAAAAGCTGTTTGCATAATCTCCCTTATACATTTGTTTACTTTTAAGAACCTTGCAGTGTGCCAATCAGACACAATGTGGAAGCATAAGAGTGAATTTTTTAAAGTACCGTAATTACTTAAAGGCATTTTTATTTGGGCAGGTTTTTCCTTACAAAAGGCACAGGGCTACCAGATCTGACATGTAACATTCAAATGACCACTAGATGTCAGGGAAGTCTAAAATGTTCTCTGAATCTCTTTGCTTGCCATCTAGTATTCCATCCCATCTTTGCAGGGGCAATTTTAGCAGATCTATATAGTAGGAATCCAGCGTCCCAGTTAATTAGTTTGAAAATCATTTGCTCTTTTAGATTCTCTGACAACTAGGATAAACATGCAGCTTTTCTAATAGGTTTTCTTTTCTGTTTATTTCACAGAACTTGGATCATGGTGAAAAAAGCAAAGGAGAAAGCCTAAACCAGTAGGGAATATGACTCATATCATGGGGAATAAATCTTGTACCGTTCTTAACTGATCTGACAAATGGTCTGTGACACATAGGAATTCGAACGTTTGCTCAGCAGTCCCACGAAGAGTGTTACGATCCTTCTAATGCTTTTAGGTCAAACTTCAACTACTTTTTACAACAATTTCATTTTTTGAGGGTTTCAGCTCATCTAAAAATGATATCTTCTGTTTCTTATATGTAGCCTTTTTTTGAGTAACCTATCTTCTCCATCAATCTTCATACATCTTCAGTCACCTACACTCAGCAATCACTTCCCTGGTTGCTCTTAACAGAAATAGTGTCCTAGTTACTGTTGTATCTTTTCTACTCATCAAATAAAAGGCACTAGAGTCAGTCCTACTTACTTTCTAGAAGACTTCTAGAAACTTCTAGAAGAACTAACTAACCCCATTGAGCCTGCAAGAATTTCAACATATCTGGGCAGCCAAGTTAATCAAATATACAAAATTGTTGACATGCTTAATCAATGAAAAGAATAACTAAATGCAATGTATCCCATCAAAATACATGTCCATATTATATTCTAAAAGATGTGGTTACTCTTGTCCATATGCAAAGGTGATAACATCTGCCAACTCAAGTAGGAATACATTATAACAAACATGCACCAACCATTAGTTTTGTGTCTACTTTGGTGACAGTTGCTGCTCTCCAGTATAAGAAAAATGTCTGGTTCTTTCATTGATTTTTCCAGTTATCTACCTAAACTCCCCTGTATAGGCTATAGCCATGATGGCGAACCTATGGCATGCATGCCAAAGGTGGCACACGGAGCCATATCGGCGGGCACGTGAATGTTGTCCTAGCTCAGTTCTGGCGCACGTGTGCACCTGATTTTCAGGCCTTCCAGGCTCACCGGAAATCAGCAAATGGGCCGTTTCCAGCCTCTGGAGGGCCTCTGGGGGAGTGGGGAAGGCCGTTTTCACCTGGGGAGGGTGAAAAACAGGCCTACTGTGCCCACCGTGCCATTGTGTGCCAAAAGCGGGGGGGCACATTGAATTATGGGTGTGGGCACATGCGCGGGTGACCCTCTCCCCGCTCCCCCCGCTTTTGGCATGCGACTGCAAAAAGGTTAGCCATCACTGGGCGATAGCTAGTACACTTTATTCACTAAAAATCTCATGTTTCAGCATAAAAAGATAAATACATTATGTTTATTCTAAACACTTTTCCTCAAATTAGAATTGAGAAGGTCCAATCTTGAACAAGTTACAATCTAAAAATGGCATTTGTTGTATACATTGTTTTGTGATATACAACAGCATTTAAAATTTTTCTACCTTTCAAGGCTTGCTTTATGTCTTTCCATAATTTGTCATAAATGTTTTGAAATATACCTTTATTGCATCCTATCAAAGAGCGTCTCAAATATTTCATGGAACTCTTTTGCTATCTCATAGCCAGTCTGTTTTTCATAGTCTTTTTTTTTATTCTTTGGAAACTACTGTAGATATAAGAAGTCTACGCACTCCTACTAAATGCCAGGTTTTTGAGATGTAAAAAAATCAGGCCAAGATAAATTACTTCAGAATTTTTTCCACCTTTAATATAATATATAACTTGCACAAGTCAAATGAAAAACAAACTGAATTCTTTTAGAAGAAAAAAAATACAATTTAAAAAGACATACAATAATGTGGTTGCAAAACCTAGCATTTTAACAAGGATGTGCAGAGTTTTTATATCCACTGGCTTGTTACTACCTTAGTTTTCCTTTCATTAACTTTGTATCTGGAAATGAGCCGCAATCTTTAATTACTTTCATCAACTGTCATCTTGAATTTTGTGGCTGCAGAATTGTTAGTCCTATGTTTTCTGCCTAGCACTTCATATTATATTCTTTTCCCTGAATTTGGATCCCGATTATTTGTTTATTTTTTCAAAGCTTGTCTTTCAGAACTTACAAACAATTACAAGTAACAAAAGAGAAAGTAGATACTTTTTCTTCCGCCTTTACATATTGAGAAGCATGCAGAGATTGTTCCATTCACAGGGATCTTAACTGTTTACCATTAATCTATACTCTCCACTCCAGTTTTGAATTCCTCTCCAGAATTCATTTTGTTTAAAACTTCCAGTAAAAAAATTCCAAAAGTTATTAAAAGCTTCTCAAAGGTACTTTTTTTCTTCAAAAGGCAACTGGATGTTTTTTCGTTCAGGAAGAAGAAGAAAATGTTTTGCTTCTCATCCAAGAAGGTTCATCAGTTCTGATGGCAGGGAGGAATGGAAGGATAGGTTCTGGTAGGATGGGGAGGGGTGGAAGGATTGTATTTCTTTGCAATCCTCTGATGGTTAGCACTCTCCCCGAGAGCTCTTTAGGCCATTTGAGGGTTTATCGGGCCCTCAGAGTCGCCTGAATCAGGATGCAATTGGTTGTGAAATCTTGGAACTGCTGAAAGGGCTGCATTGCAAACTGGAGATATGTGGTGCCTTATTCTTCCCCCTTTGTTAAGGGAGGGGTGTTCAATTCTAACATAGATGAATTCTTTTACTTCTCTTTCAAACAGGCATATGACAATTCGCCATGGCCAACTCACCATGAACAACTTGCCACAGCCAACTCATCACAGCTAACTCACCATGGCCAACTTGCCACGGCCAACTTGCTATAGAACAACTTGCCACAGCCATCTCGCCAAAGGACAACTCGCTGCAGGACAAGTTAGACTAATATCAAAGAAATAATGGAATAAAATCCAAAGAAAGGATGCAAAAGGAGGAACAGAATAAAATATGAATGGCAAAAATTAAAATATTTTTTATTTATTTTAAATAATTACATAGAATTGTTACACTGTCCCGCAGCGAGTTGTCCTGTGGCAAGTTGGCTGTGGTGAATTGTCCTGCAGCAAGTTGGCTGTGATGAGTTGTCCCATTCCCCTTTCAAATGGTCCTTTCTGTCCAAAGTGTGGGCTTTGCTGTCTTCAAAAGAGTGACCTTTGTCTTTCAAATGCAGATGGATCATTGATCTTGTCCTGATGGGTTTGATCTTCTATGTTGCACCATGCACTTGTGAAGTGGTTGTTTTGTTTCACCAATGTACAGATCTACACATATCTCACTGCACTGTATTGCATATATCACATTGCTCAGTTTTTGTCTGGGTGTTTTATCATTGGGATGGACAAGCTTCTGCCTTAATGTAATCTTGGGCTTAAATGTATGTTGGGTTGGTTGAAAATCCTCCTGAGCTTTTCAGATATTCCTCTGCAACATATGGAATGACTACATTGCTACATTTGTTGTTCTCTTCTTTTTCTGTAATATAAGAGCTCTTTCTGGGTCTTTTTTTTTGGATTTCATGAAGGCGCAGTAAGGATAACCTCAAGTTCTGAGGGATTCCTGTAATTTTTTTTAGTTCTTTTTCTTTTCTCTCTTTACTGGTAGGTAAACTTTCAGATGATCTCTCCCATTTTGTACTCCAGTAGATGGTGAGAATCAAAATGTAAATACTGATTTCTGTATGTGAGTTTTCTGTAAATGTCAATGTTAAATGTTAGTAAAGGCTTATTAATATTATTAATGTTATTAATAATAATTTTCTGCATTACAATATTATTTCTGCCTTCTTTTTCTTACTGTAAATGTATTCAAATGCATTTATAATAAATCTGCTTCCTCTTTTGAATGTAACATCTGAAGTTCACTTATTTGCATGCTCAGCTAATATGGTGGTGAATATATTATAATCAGTGTTGATATTAGGTCTTCCCTAATTTTTCTCGGAATGATTTCAGCTGTGTTGGGAAAACTTTCCATATCTGTGAAAGAAAACATGCCAAAAGAATCTCCATCTTATGTAGAATTCGCAAATGGTTTATCCTTTACAGGTGAGTGACACATGTTTACATGATTGTGCAACCTGTTGAATTATTTTCTATTTGCACTGTGCAAAAAATAAAGCCCAATACTGCATTGAAGCAGCTTCTGTCAGTAGAATCCATTTGTGATGGCTCAAGACTGTCACTAGTAACTGATGTGATAAACTCTCTTCTGTAAATGATCTGGTTGAAACATTTCACCCCTCAAACCAAACTTAGCACTTCCCTGACTATTTGTGCATAATTTTTTTCTGCATCTGTAAGAAAGCATGATGCAAAGTCAATTGGGCATTCACTGTCATATTTCATAATGTGTGACATAACTGTGTCAATGCCATCTTCTTAGGCATCACAGGCCATTTCACTGCTAAATGTGATTTATAACTCAGCTCTGATGTCACCATTTTCTTCACTTCTGTGAACATCTGTTTGCAATGTTTTGTCCACCTCTGTGCATTTCTTGCTTGTATTAAAGCGTTAAGAGGGTATGAAATTAATTTGGCAAAAATCTGCTATGGTAATTAACAACACCCCCCCACACACACACACACACACCCAGGAGACATATCTGGGACACTTCTGCTTTAGAACTGCATCTAAGATCATACCACTGACGCATACAATCTAAAGAACACATTTGTCTTGTGTTAAGGCCATAATGCATCAGCCTGTATAACACTGTCTTGAGGTACCAATAAAGAATAATACTTGTAGCTCAGGGTTGAAATGAGTGGTCCTTGATGCTCTCTTGAGTTTTGTTGTTTTCTTGCAGATATTTCTTTACCCAAATTAGGTAACATCATCAGTGGGTAATGAAACAACTGTCTTGAGGTTTTGCAGATATACTTCATCAATTTTTCTGGTGACAGTTCTGTCATCTAAAGAGTATCAAGTATCTGGACAGCCTTGCAGGACTTGGTCCATGGCTCTCTGTCAAAGCACTGATAGAGATGCTACTCCAATAACTTTTCTGTTATAATCAGTAGTGGTATTCAGCCAGTTCTATCCAGTTCAGGCGAACCGGTAGCAGCGGCTGCTGGAGGCTCTGCCCACCTGCCCGGATGTCATTACATCACATTTTTGATGCTCTATGCATGCGCGGAAAGCCCTGCACCTGCGCAGAGGTGGCTCACGCAAACGAAATGCAAGCATGCACATATTTGCAAACAGGTAGCAAAGGTAAGTGAATACCACCCCTGGTTATAATGATATATACATAAAGTTACATTTTTGGTGATCAGCACAAAAATAGGTCTGTTTTGCAGAAATGTCCTTGCAGTTTGCAAAAATGTTCTTAATGTGTCCATTTTCTTATGCTTCCAAAGGTCATTTTTGTACTGGACAACCTGCTGCAAATGGCTGGATGGGGTTTTTTTTTTCCCCACAGGTAAAATTCTGGCCATTTTTAGTCTTCTTTTATCGGAATGAATTTGACAAGAGTTCCATAATGTTTTCTTTCTTGCTCAACTAACCATAATGCTATTGTCCTTTTTAATGGTCTTTACCAGTCCTAGAAAGTCAGGCCACAGAAGGAGAGTCCATTGGTACTTGTTTTCTTGGCATAAGAAAGCAATAGAAAGCAGAAAATTCTACCACTCAGGTCTCTGTTTTCTGTGGTCCAGGCAGAAGACCAGGTCATTACTGTAGACAAGTGGAGGCAGAAGTTGAACTCTGGAAAAGGAATGTCTGAAGTTAATTTATTTTGGAAATGATTTATGCATGGGGGGCAAGCAGCTGACGGTTGCACTCTGGAAAAACCCTGGTTTTGACTTCCATTGAATGTAGTAAGTGTACATTTCAACAAGCAAGCGTTTATTGGAATGTAGTGTCAATCAGATGTATTTTGTTACTTTGTCTTGTTATTTGGTGATAGGCAGAAAGAACATCTACAACTCAATAGCATTATACTTCGTTCACATAGGAGCCTGCAGTTTGAAGTGACACTTGGAGCTGATGAGAGCGGTCTTGTATTCAAATAAAACCCTCGTTGTGCCAAATCCATGTAACAATTTGGTGCTATTCTTGCTGGCTTTCCATTGTGCTTAGAGAAAGCTGTCAGTCAAAAGGCAACATAAAAAGCCACCAATGTACTGACATAGGACTTATTTAATCTTTGGCATAACTCTGCACGATTGCTTGCTATTCAATGAGTCACAAAGCATAGCATTAAATCGTGCTTACTAGAATATGAAATCCTTCATTGATTCCACAGTTATCTTGGCAAGAAAATTTCTCTCAGGAGTTGATCAGGCTCCATAGCAGAGAAAGTGCACTTATCACGTCAGATCTCTATGTGATTTTGCTTTGTTTTATAAACAAGCCCTTTCTTGTGCCAGGCCATGGGGAAACATCAAAGAACAAGTGGTGCTGAAATGCGAACAGAAGAAAAGAAGAACACCCTAGAGCAGGGGTGTCAAACTCGATTTCATTGAGGGCTGCATCAAGTTTCCATTTGACCTCAGGGGCCAGGGTGGGCATGGCCAGCTTGACGTGACTCGTGTTGGGGGCGTCTGTGGTGGGCCAAGTGCTCTGCCAGCAAAAACAGGCTCCAGAGCTCCATTTTCAGCTGCAACGGCCTCCTGCCACCCTCTGCTAGTGAAAAGGGAGCTCGGGGGGCACACGCACCCTCCCCCGAACTCCATTTTCACTGGCAGAGGATGGCAGGAGGCCATCACAGCCTAAAACAGAGCCTGGGAGGGCCGCACGTGGCCCTCCCAAGCTCCATTTTCACTGGCAGAGGCACCACGGGCCAGTCTAGGGTGGCCCCATGGGCCAGATCTAAGCAGGGGCAGATCCGGCCCCCAGGCCTTGAGTGCCCTAGAACAATCCAAAGGATTAAGGGAAAGAGGCAGAACAGAGAGAAGCCAGAAGCAGCAATTTAGGTGAGAGTTTAAGTCAGGGCGAAATAGAACAGGAGAGTCATTCTGCATGCTGGCAGCAAGGGAAGGCAACTGAGAACCCGCTCCAGCCTCTTTAGAGGAATTATACAGTTTCCAGAAAGAAGTGATGAATAAGATCCATCTCCAGAGGTGGAGCTCATTTGGGTACTGGAGGCAGCTCTGTAGATCTGTAACATGCTGCCTTTGTTTTAGGTGTTTCCTGCTGCTCTCCATCAAGGGCTGAAATGCTAACATTCAAAGGCCAATTGTTTGAGAGACCTTCCCAGAGTTTTAAAACTGCAAATATTAGGATTGCTTTTGTTGTTTCCATTTACTCTACTACACCACCTCAAAAGTCATTTCCAAATCCATTAAATAAACATGTGAGGTTAAGCTTTGCATGCCTGGCAAAACACTAAGAATTATATCTGTCTTCTGTAATAACAAGACAGATTGTGTTCTCTTCACTAATCATTTTCCCCTCACATCTTCAATGATATCAGATTTGGTGCACATGAGGCACTTTTCTACCTTCTATATATTAAATGAATGATAAGGAAACCGTCAGAAATGCCAGCAGTACTTCAGTGGACCACCTACTCCAGCAAAACAGGCTTCTTCAAGTATTGTTCAGAATGTAGTTGGTTGATTTCTAATAAGATGTCCCTTACCAAAATTAATACTAGCTGAAAGTTCCATGCTTTTTAGTGATGCAGCAAAAATGTATCTGGTGAGTTTTACTTTAGAGAAAAATGTTTAAGCCTTTAAAACCTTCTGTAGATTTTCTCTGCCAGATGTGTAACCCTGTTTTATTACTGTTCAACAGTGCCACCTCCTGGTAGGAATGAAAAATGTTTTGCTCTCTTGGAAATAAGGTTGGTTCCTCTCTACTGCAAGTATTTACTGTATATTGACTAACCTGAACAAATGTATTTGGAAATATATTTGTTTATGCCTTTGTTGCTCTAATATATACAAGTTATAACTGTTGAATCTCACAATATAATCACTTCAGTGTTAAACAACTCAGTCACAAACCCTTAAATTACAGTTATACCTACACAACAAATCTGTAGTACTTATTGTATCAATAAATATTGAATAAGATCGAAATCTTGGCATTGAAACAAACCAATCTTAGTAGGTTTTTATATGGTATCAAAACAAACCGATCTTGGGACTAGGTTTTTTATATCATCTTTTTTTTTTTATCTTGACCACCCAACAACACTCCTTTGCTTAAGATGGATGGTGGATGATGAATTGTGTATGCATTTATTTAATTTACCATTATGTTTTTTGTGATATCAATATTTGGTTATATTCAGGGGGCAGGAGAATATTTGGTATCTAGAGTTCAAACCCAACTCTATGTTACTTTTTTTTTTTTTTGAATGAGTTAACCAAGTCATTTTACTTTTTGCGAAATGGAAGTTGGAGCAAGAAACAATGAGTTCAAAATAATGGGTTTTCCTTTAGAAATAAAGTGGTCGACAACTCCTTGTTTGTGTTCAGTTTATTTTTTTGAGTTTAACTTTCAGTAAATAGATATTTTATAACCAAGCACACTCACCAATGGAAGCCATTTCATGAGAGCATATATGATACCCTCAGAATTTCAAGTCTATTAGATTTCCGGATCCCAAATGAGAGATCTCTACACAAGATCCACTAAAGAAGCTTTGTTCCATGCTGCAAAAACTGTTAGATTAAACTTTAAAATAGCCAGAATATTGATGGTTCTGCAGACTGTTCCAAAACTCTTTAGATAAGCTAAGTGTTTTGCTTATCTCTAATTCACGGTGCTCTTTTAGAACCTGGCAGCATCTTATTCCCTTATGTTTTTAATGACATATCTTTTCTGGGTATGTTATTTCTCCAATAGACATAGTTGTCCAGGTGTAAATTACAAATCAGTCTCTTAACAGATGTTCTATCTGTTATATTTATTTTTTTATACACTGGACTTTTTTGTTTGGTTTCAATTTTATTGTCGTTAATAGCCAGTTTGGCCTAGTGGTTAAGCCACCAGCTAGGAACCAGAAGACTGTGAGTTCTAGTCCTGCTCTAGTCCTGCTCTAGGCATGAAAGCCAGCTGGGTGATCTTGAGCCAGTCACTTTCTCTCAGTCCAAGTAACCTCACAGGGATGTTGTTATGTTTGTCTGCCACCTTGAGTTATTTATAAAAATAATAAAAGTAGGATAAATACAAATACAAATAAAAATACAAATAAATTTATATTGTTAATAACAGAATATAACATTTAATTAATGTTATTTAATTAATAATATAATAATAGATTATACTTATATTTTATCATATATATAATAAATATAATGTGATATGTGATATGACATGACATGATATGATATGATATATATATAAATATTATATTATAAATTTCACCACATCCATGCATGTTTCACCTTTTATTTTTTAATCATCTTGCTTCTTTTTTGAATATTCAATCCACTCCATCCTGCCACAAATTTCTTGCTCTTCACATTCTTCTCAACCAATTCACTCTTCCTTCACATATTTGTTTTCTCATTTGACCTCCTCTTTGTACAGACAAACAACCTCAACATCCTTTCCCCGTACTAGTCACTCACGTCTGTATTCATTCCGAATTACTTCATCACTCTTCATTTTTACCCTATTATTTTTTGTTCTGCCACAGACATTTAATTAATCCATTCCCACTGCATTCAGCTTTTATCTTTCTCCCAACATGTCCAACTTATAGTCCATAACAAATTGAGCAAAAACATACTGTTCATATATACTACCATATATATGGCAGCTATTTTGCTTCTTTTGATACAAATTCAACTGTAAAGTCATGCGAAGTATTGCATAATTCAAACTTTAACTCTATACTTTCTCTAAATCAGCAAATGTAGAATAAAATGTCTTTCTCATATTTGTACATTTCTCAATGACCCCCTGAAGAGAAAAATATCTCATGTGTATACTCCGTGCCTGGCATAAAACCACAATACACTTTCCAAATTTTGCTAATTTTTATTTCTCATATCCTTTCAATCAAAATTTTGCCAAACATTTTTTTCAGGCACACTTAATAAGTAATAACTAATCACACATACACACACAATTTTTCTTTTACTCTTCTTACCTTCCCCTTTGAGTAGCAGAACGTAGCACAGGTTGCACAGCTTTTCCATAAGCAAACCATTATTTGCATTTAAACATTTCTCCACCTGTCAACACCTGCAGCCTTACTATTTCCCAAAATACTCAGCATCTAAGACTTCCTTCTCATGCTTTTCCCCCTGGACTCTAACATTTATGCCATCCAGGTGGTTTTCTTGGGCCTGGTTAGGGACAGATCATCACAGAGAAGATCTATCTATGTGGTCCTTTAGAGTCAACAATTACTTGATGGCATGTAATCAATCAATCAGTCAATCAATAAACATTTATACTGATGATTTTATTTGTGCTCTTTAACATGGAGTTTCTATTTTAACATAGAATAGAACAGAACAGAACAGAACAGAACAGAACAGAACAGAACAGAACAGAACAGAACAGAATAGAATAGAATAGAATAGAATAGAATAGAATAGAATAGAATAGAATAGAATAGAATAACAGAGTTGGAATGGACCTTGGAGGTCTTCTACTCCAACCCCCTGCTTAGGCAGGAAACCCTACACCACTTCAGACAAATGGTTATCTAACATCTTCTTAAAAACTTCCAGTGTTGGAGCATTCACAACTTCTGGAGGCAAGTTGTTCCACTGATTAATTGTTCTAACTGTCAGAACCTTTTCCTCAGTCTTTGTCAAGAGTCTGCCAAGTGGGGATCCTCTCGGATTCAAGTCTTCTGACAAATATTCCACCAGCAGGGATGTTCTAAGGTTGATATATCCCTCCTCCTCCCTCTTGGGGCATCCAAATAAGAAAAAATATCCAATTTTTAGATATATAAACAGTTAGAAACATGTTTTTACTAGTTTCATTAGAGAAACAATAATGATACAGATATACAGAGAGAAACTAGAACAAGTTTAAGCAACAGAAGAACTCAGTGCATTGCCTGTCCCCGTGTCCTAGGAGATTTCCTCAAAGCTAGCACTTCATACACAACAGACAAAACAATCTCCTTAAAGATATCTAAATTCCACGCTTTCCTCTGGAAAAATGCTCATGGCAAACATCTGCCGTTGCCAAAATCTCATGTAGCAATTCTCCTTACTATCTTCATCGTGGCTATTTAATCTCTCTTTGTGGGTAGGACCTTCTCCTTTTTGATCTCTCTGAATCTAGTCTGCTTTCTTTTTCTTGGCCCTTCAAGCCTCAGTTCCGAAGCTCAGGCAATCCATGATTTTCTCACCAATGAAACTTCCAGTCTTTCTCTAAGATGCTAACCAATATTCCTAAGCCTTCTGTACCTTCCAAGCTACCGTAGCTAAAGGTCAGCTATAGGTAATGGCATCCCAGCTGGACAAAATGCTATAGAAAGAAAAGTCTCAAGTTTTCTCCCTTTTACTTCTTGCTTTCTCATGAATAATCAAAGCTCTATCAATTGGCCATCTCAGCAAGTTCCATCATCTTCAATAACCATTTCTGGGTAAAGGTGAGTCTTTCTGCTTTTGAACATATATTAATCTCACTGCAGATATATATAAAAACTAAAAAGAGCCTGTCCACTTTTGAACATACATTAATCTCACTGCAGTTATCATACATATGAACAAAGCTGCCTATCAATCAGTTGCAAAAGGAAAAGCTTTGATTTCAATTGTATATTAGTCTTTAAAATCTTCTGGATTGGTATATTGCACCCAAAACTTTCTCTCTCTCTCTCTCTCTCTTTTTTTTTTTTTTTTTTTGCACATCCACCACGATTCTGATTTTTTTTTTTTATTAAGTTTGTGCTGCTGGTTAGTTCTGTGAAGCTGGCAAACTCAGGAAACAAGAACCACTTGAACTTCTGGAAAGATCTTTATTGCTAGAAGGATAATGTAACAGAATCTTGAAAGCCTGCCAAAAGCAATTTTCCTGCTCAACTTGCACCTAGAATAATTAAGCTCAGAGTTTATTTCTCACACTTCCACCCACCCCTGGGCTGAGATATCTCTTTTGCAGCAATCCTTTTTACTCTTCATTTCATCACAGGCATCTGGCAAACAATTTCCTAGCTCTTCTTTTTTTTTTTTTTTTTAATTTCTAGGAAGATATACCTGCTGAGAGAAGACAGATATTGGGAATTTGAGATCCTGCAGTCCTATGAGTCTTGCATCCTGGGAATAAAATATGATATCACTATGACCCCAGTGAATATGCAGATTCTGAAGCTAGTGCATTCTTAGAATTACTGGAAAATATAATGGGGAAGCTAAATAAAGCAGCAGAAATTCCAGATGGTTGCTTTTGGTTAGTGGTAGAGGTTCTTGTTTGCCAAGCCTTAGTGGAAAAGCTGTCCTTCAGTAATTGAAGCCCTAATCGTTAGACAAGTAGAGTAGGAAGAGCCTATTTCCATATGATGAGTGAATGAATAAAGTTTTCTCTTGTGCCAAAAACTATAAAGGCCAGCAGCTGTATTCCAGTAACAGTCCGGGTTTGCAGACTAGGTTTTCAGGGTGACAAGAATAATTAAATGTCAATGCGTATTCTTCCTATATGAGATCCTCTAGAAGCCTCTGGAGTCTAAGACAGATATTTCCTGACATGGCAGATCTGAAATATTTATAGCATTAATTGGCAAATTCCCTTCTTCCCTACAACTATGAAGCTTTGCTGATGCTTCGGAAGTAACGGCGCTCCTATGTAAAGTGTCCAGGTCATCTACAATTTAGACTTAGCTTTGGGTATGACAATAGAACTTTTCTCTTGCAGTCATTGAGGGTCTGCTGGCCCCCAACCACATAGGAGGGGAAGGGGAGAGAGTTTCAAAAGGAGTAATGTCCTCTTTCCTTCCCGCCTATATTTCCCCCCAGTTTCTTGAGTTTTCAATTGGTCTCAAAAGCAGGCCAGGATTAATGAAGTTGTTGTGTCTAGGATGTCTTGATTACTTAGCTCATCTGGAACTTTAGCTTTCCCTCCAAGCCTGTTTCATTCCCGCCTACGCACTAATTTGGAAGTTGAAATTCAACAGCATATTCTTACATCAAACACTTGTCCTGTCAAAGGCAGCAAATATCACAGTGGGCTGTCACTGGCTTGACTGCATCTTCAAAGATAGTTCTCAGGTGTGCCACAATATTCATTAACTGTCCAAATCCAGGCTGACTTGAATCAGAAGGGAATTTGCCTACTTTACAGCTCTTTCAGTCGTTAGGGTAATTATCTGATGTGAGTTTGGTCACTGGAGAAGCCATGTGGATGCAAGGATTTTGTCATTCACAATGAGTAAAGATGGCAATATATTTGTTTGGATTCCCGTTATATCTCTCTGCCACAGAAGCCCGGCTTCACACAACATGGGCAGAGGATCAATTGGTTAACCTGGCTAACATTCGGTAGCATTGCCAGAGATTCAGTAGCCATCATGCTAATCTATGAGATTTGCAATTTCTATCTTCTAATATTTTTTTCCCATATGGAATTTGTATTTTCTCTTCCTGCAGTTATTGTACTTTCACTGTAGCTTAATGGTAGTAACAGAAGTAATATTTTTATTTAGTGCAGTATGCTAGGTTTTTTTTTAATTTCTTTCCTTTTCTTCCATGTGCATTTCCCCCCAAATATATTCTTGACTTACAAAATATCTTCAGAACCTCTCATTACCCTTGTAGCTTTCACTAATTTTATTAACCTTTTATCATAAACTGTAAATTCACTCCTGGTTTTTGTTTTCGTCTTTTGCCATGTATATGCATAATTAGATATATACTTCAACTATGTTTTTGGAACTAACAGATGTTCAATAAGCAATCACCATGTTCATTCATTCTTGCATCCATTGATGACGGAATTATTTTTTTCTCTACTCTCTCATCTCATTCCCACCCATTCATTCATGGCACTTAAGAAAATAATGTTTTCCCCAGGATTACATTCATTCAAAATATTGAATGAATTTTCCCAAAACTCATTCCTGGTTCTTCTATTTTCATCACCATTCACTGGAGCATAATACACAACCATCACTAATTTGTTAATTCCTATTTTCATTCACATCCTATTACTTCATTATTAAATGTACACCTTCATTTCCATGCCTGACTACATCAGTTCCACATCACAAGATCAAAAGCCTTTCATTCATTCAGCTGTATTTCATCCTTCCTCTTTCTCATAGATTCACAACTCAAAACATGTCTACTCTTATTTAATTTCATTAATTAATTCATATTCTTTACAATGTTCACTTATAAGTTTTCATACACCATTGTTGTTTGGATGATTTCCATGGGATGTATTGCAAACTGAAGTCAGCTCTGCAAAAGCAGAAATGACAACTATGGCAAAGACAGAGTAGCTGGTCAGTAGACTGTTCCTCAGAACCGCTCTGGATAAGAAGAGGACAAGAGATGCTCACATGCATTCTTTGCAAGGATACTGTAGAACAGCAGTTTTCCACGGGTTTGAACACTGGGAGATGAAAAGTTTAGCCATCTTGCTCCCAGACATAGCAAAGCCTTTTAAAGCAGATATCTCCAACCTTGGCAACTTTAAGACTTGTGGACTTCAACTCTGGGAGTTGAAGTCCACAAGTCTTAAAGTTGCCAAGGTTGGAGACCCCTGTTTTAAAGGATTCTAAGTTTGCAAACCTCACTTTCTAATCACTTTTGGAAATTACTCATTAAATATTTCTAAGCTATAAGAGGCCTTCAGATCAACGAGTCTGAAAAGATTGGGTGAATCTGTCTTCAATCCTGAATAGAAAAAATAATAATCAAAAATAAAAAAAAAATAATCTTAAGAATTTAAAGAATCTGAAAAAACAGCAAAAAGGTAACTAAGATTTTGCTCTTAGAAAGTTTTAAATGAATTAAGGGTCCAGATAAAATTGGAATATTGAAACTTTTACAATAAGACTTTGGAATTAATCATTAAGAACAAGCAGATTTGCAGGTAATAGATCCTGTTTTGGTTTGTACTAGACAAAATAAAGATAAGTGATGTTATGATTTCAAAAACTGGACACTACAGGAAGCTAAAGTTTTTAGGCAGAGAAAAGAATTACAAACCTGTGAAATGCTCTAATAATGAAAATATTGAAAAAATGTTTGGAAGAGTGGAATCAGAAAATAGTAGCCATGATAGCAACAATGTCAATAATGATGTTTATTTCTATGGATAAACTATGTCCAAAAGATGTTATTGAAAAAAATGATAGACGTAGAACAAATTTTGGCTGACAAGATAGAGATGGTATCAAAACGGTTTTCAACTGACAGGAAAAGAGAATGGTTCAGAAAAAGATGTTTCATGGATCTACAAAAGAAATTGGCTGAGATGTAAAATTTAAAAGGAAAATGCAAATGATTAAACAAGAGAGTGACCTGCATAATTTCTTCCCATTAGATTTACAAAAGAGGCTTGTTAAAACTCATTCCCCAGAGTTGAAGTACTCTGTGGAATGAGACAAAGAAGAAATGAAGAGAAATCAAATCCTATGACAATGTTTGAATGAATTAACAATTAAGACTGTTAGCAGTAAAAGGAATATAAAGTTTGTTTATTTGATCAAGATTAAAATAAAATAACCCTTTACGGACTTTCTGCTGACACTAAGGCTAATATTTTATTGATTGTTTATAAATAAAGGTGGGATACAGGATATGAAGAGATAAATATTTATAATGTTGGGGGGGGGAAAATGCCACTAAATTTGTTCATATTTATGATGAAGATTAGAAATCATTTCCTTTCTCTTTCCTTATTATAGTCCTACTTTTCTTTGCAACAATGGCAACCAAAACCCAGCTTTACAGCAAATCTGTGCCATGCAAGTTTGAATCTTTAATGTAAAAATTATCTTGAGAGCCAACATATTATTATTCATATCCTAGTAAGTAGGAGCTACATACATGTAGTGAGCTGAACACAGGAAACAAAGTAACAGGGGTATGTATGTATGTATGTATTTATTAGCTGGGTATAAAGATATACTAGAATAGATTGATTGTACATAGCTAGTTTTTATAGATAACATGACTTCTGGACAATGCTATGTGATCCAATGAATTTGTACTGATGTTTCATTAGACATATTGCTAATTTCTTCGGAGCAGTTCTGAAATCCAGCTTGGCAAGAAATGTCACATTCTTTGTACAATGGATTGAGATGACCAAAGTCAATTGCTAATCTCTCTCCCTGTTTAATAGCAATAGCAATAGCACTTAGACTTATATACCACTTCATAGTGCTTTACAGCCCTCTCTAAGCGTTTTACAGAGTCAGCATATTGCCCCCAACAATCTGGGTCCTCATTTTACCGACCACGGAAGGATGGAAGGCTGAGTCAACCTTGAGCCTGGTGAGATTCGATCTGCCAAACTGCTGGCAGCCGGTGATTAGCAGAAGTAGCCAGCAGTACTGCACTACCACTGCACTACCGCGGCTCTTAAGTTACAATTTAGGACCACAATTGGAACTGGAATGTCCAATACTAAGCAAGGTGGTTTTTAAGTATGATCCTCTTTTGCTGAGGTCATTAAGCAAATCACTATGAACATTAAGTGAATCACATTGTTGTTAAGCAAATCTTGTCAGAATCCGGCTGGGAAAGTTGCAAATGGCAGTCATGTGAACTGAGATAATGCAGCCATCATAAATACATGCCAATTGCCAAGCTCAATTGTGACCGTGGGGACACTGTGACAGCGAGGATCAGTTGCAAGTCACTTTTTTCAGCACAGTTGTAACTTTGAACAGTCACTAAATAAATGGTACTAAGTTGAGGACTACCTGTGTTTGGATGTTAATACATTTGCATTGCTTCTCTAAATATTTGGGAAAGTATCTGTTATGAACTTCTAGGATGCAGATTGTCTGTAGATGTCTTTAATGATTTGGTTCTTGTGATTTGGTCTTCAGGGAATGCTAAATGTCCTGTGTTTTTACATCCACAATAAATGCACAATCTTTGATAGCACAGTTTGCGTCAACCTGTCAGAAATGATTAATTTTAACTGGTTTTATCTTTTGAATTTCCGTCACTGTGTAAACTGGCAGCCTCTGACAAGTAGTATAACTAGAAATGTTAATTATGTACAGTAACTAATATTGGCTGATAACAATGACTATTTTTTTCTCCAAACTATTATTATCTATATTTCTTAGAACATTATGAAATTATCATTATGGAGGTAATTTTATCACTGCAAGATATTGTTGCATTAACTGTGTTCCATGGTAACCAGCATTTCCCAAGAAGCCTATCAATGGTTCCATTATTTTTGAAATAATCAGGTAGACAAATTGCTCAAATGACATCTTACGTAGGTGGTTTTGGGATGGAGTGGGGGGTTGATTGTCTTTCCTGTATAACTGCAAAAAGAATGTTAAGCACATTTGGTGTATTCTTTTTTTAGAGGACCATTGGATAGAATTTACATGTCAGCTATGTTCACCCCACACACATAACCATATTAATCATAAAGGCTGCATTAACACATTTTGGTTAATTATAAACTTTGTTCATTTGTGGTATGTGTGTTGTCATTATTGTTTGAACTCTCAGTTTTGGTCACTTTCTGATTTAGTGTTGTGGGAATTCAGTTATTCTGAAACATATAAAGACTATGCATTAAAAAGATTCATGTGAAGATGAGCCCAGGTGACAAGAAGGAAGGAAGGAAGGAAGGAAGGAAGGAAGGAAGGAAGGAAGGAAGGAAGGAAGGAAGGAAGGAAGGAAGGAAGGAAGGAAGGATCTGCCTCTAGTGGAATTCATATGGGGTGAATAGTATTTATTCCTATCCTTCTATGTCTTGGAAAGGTGAGCAGGACATTGGAATGCTATTGATACAACTTTTCTCCGGTATAGCTAATTTCTCCCTTTCCCATTACATACCCACATGACTTTTTCCTTATCCCTGTTCATAGCTTTCTGGAGTTTCCAGCACATATGGTGGAGTAGAAAATAGTTGGTTGCACAAGCTGGTATAACTATGGAATAGAACCAGTGGTGGGATTCAGCCAGTTCGCACCAGTTTGGGAAAACCGGTTGTTAACTTTCTGAGCAGTTTGGCAAACTGGTTGTTGGAAGAAATCATTAGGGCAGAGAACCGGTTGTTAAATTACTTGGATCCCACTACTGGATAGAACCCATAAAGATGTATATCCTTTATGAAAATGAAATGTCATGCTAATATCTGTTGAACATCAGGAAAATCAATACAATAAAAATTGCTCAAATTGTCATATTCATTACCAATTTGTAAATATATATTTTATTCAGGTTTTACCATTTGTCTATGTCTGTGGAGGCAGTACTTCTTATCTGTGATTTTACATCAGTTCAATCTCTTTTACATGGTTAGAAACTATTAAAATTAATATTTCAACTAGAGCTTTTATTAACTGATTCACAATTGATCAAAAAGCTATGCAAACACAGTATTTGCATTAATGCTAAATATATTGAGATGGGGTAGGCAACCAAATATCCTCCAAAATGTTAACATTATGTTTTCTATAGTATTTTATCATTAGCTGTACCAAAAAGTGCTTATTTTTATTTTATTATCTCTATTAGGCTGAGGTGCATGATGTATCACCATAATATAAAAATACCTTACACATAAAGCGAGCATGTTTGAAACTGTGTTATAAGTCCCCAAATGCAAAGATGTTGGTAATTTGACCAAAATGTCCAGATGGCACCAAGCTGCTTATCCACTCCCTTTTATTAGTGAATAAGTCCCAGTAAAGAAAACGTATTTAAGTTTTAGAAAATATACCTAGCTGTCAAGCACCAGGGGAATCAGGAGATCCAGGCCGTTTGGGTATAAAGAATTATTGCAAGCTTAAGCTCTCTACAGGAATCTGAACTACTAACAGCCCAAGCAAACTGGCAGTAGATAAGAGTCACAGGAATTCAAGGTGGGCTGGACTTAGATCTCTTGTGGGTGTGAAGGGACTTATAGCTGATGATGCATTTGATCCCTCCCTCAGACTCAGCCTAGTCATATCCTAAACTAGCATTGGGCAAAACTTCTATATAATAAAGGCACTGAATCAATGAACAATTGCCATCACTTCTTACTATTACCTGTGCTAACTGGTGGTGCTGGGAGTTGTAGTTCAAAATATTTATAGATTTCCCACCCTCATTAAATTCAGTGGAATTTATAGCATACGCTCAATACTGGAAAAAGAAAGACCTACCACCAGATGACCTTATAATTAACAAAATATTAGAGTGTGCAGAGATAAGTAAATTAACTCACGAGATAAATGATGATGAAAATTCTGACTATGATACTGTGTGGGGAAGATGGTATAAATGGATAGATGATAGAATTAAGGAAGAAATAAAAGGTGCAGAAATTAATTAGAAATGTATAGTATAAATGACACCAGACACTTATTCATGTATATATGTATAAACACTGCGAATCCGATGTTAAACAGAATTGTTATTATATTTTATTTGTGTAAAAAAAAAATCAATAAAAATTGTATTAAAAAAAATAAAAATAAAAAATAAATTCAGTGGAATTTACTTCTGAGTACATGCTCTAAAGGAACACAGATTTCATGAATCCAGCACAATCCTGAACATACAAGAATTCGACTTATGGCAGTTTTCATCTTAACACGCATCAGTTATATCCCACTATAGTGATAAAACAAGGGGAGAGACACTGTACAGGGAAATACTCTTGAGCATATAATTGTATCTAGGTGATACTACAGAATATGAAGCAAAATTTAAAACATAATAATGGAAAAGTAAGGCTCCAAGGTCCTGTATGCTAAATCATACACATCACATTAAGGTAACAAATATAGAAAGAATTACCTGAAATTAAAGGCAATATATAAAGAATGAGACTGTAGTTTAGCTCCTATGCTTCCCACGCATGTGAAGCTAATGCTACCTTATTTGTAGAGATTTTTGAGGGACGGGCTCCTTGGTGACATTTTTTTAAAAAATCGGGTAAAATTTAAATGAACGTCATATTGCAGTTAAACCCAATTTTTATTTTAGATGAAAGTAAATGGCAGGGGGAGGAGGACGGGGACTTACCAATTAGGGAAAACCAAATTGTGCTACTTTTTTTGACTGCAAGGCTAGTATCCTAGCAACAGCTGTGCCTGCTGTTCCCTTTCTAGAGGCTTTGCTGACTCACCAGCTGATTCACTCTGACAGCATCTTTATTTGGCTTCTGATTAGCATCACTGTGTGTGGCTTCTGTGCCTGCCCTAGGCCAACCTATATATAGCCTCTGCTTTTCCCTCCATGATGCAGTGAGCTTCACCAGTGATGGTCCTTTCAGAGGGTGAACCAAGGATCTTTTTTTTCTTTTCTTTTTCTTTTTCTTTTTCTTTCTTTTTCTTTTTCTTTTCTTTTTTGCTCTTTGCTAAACATGTTCTCTTTGGCACCCAGAAGCAGTAATTAAGCTGAAGGAAACAAAGAATTCAATCTGTATAGTTAACTTCCTGAAAGGAACTCAGTTTTTGTGCACTTGCCAATAGCTGGAGGCCTGTTCTCCTATCGAGGAACATGTGCAATCTACATGAGCACCAAGAACCCCTGAACATCACAGCAAGCCTCAATGAACTCAAAAGATCCTCCTTATGCAAACAAGAGTTGACACTTAAAGCAAGACAATGTGGTTGAATCAGTTCCTCTCCCATTAATGCAGCTTTGCATTACACCACGTTGTAGACCAGAGTGAGATAGCTTTGATTCAACTCAGTGACTAATTTGCCTCAACGAGACATTTTGTAGACCTTACTTTCTCTTCTGCCACTTTCAATATCTAGAAGGGCCTGTCTGCACATGCTCCATGGAAGCCACTTTCAGCTATTAGATGTGCTGAAAACCTCTACGGAGGAGACGACAGAGAAGCAGGATATGTGATTTGCTTTTCCTAGGGTTGCATTGCAGCTGCTTTAAGGAGTTGCAGAGGGATGCTACGTTCACATCCAAAATACCTTTTTGCCTTCAATCTGATGATGTGCTGCACAACCCAACAATAATGGATATGTTAGAAATTTATAGGGCAATAGATTAACCCTCAAGTAGATGTCCTTTCTTGTCTCCCTATACCAAATAAATGTATCTAGCCACTGGACCCAATGGTGCACAAGAAAGTATTAGAGTAAATACATGTCTAAGTATGTATTTTCAGACAAATCTTGACAATGCAGACCTCCTTTTCTGGATCTGAGTGAATGGCTTTTAATGCAACTACACTGAAAATATGTAAAGATTGTAAAATCATTCAATGAGGAGAATAAATAAGACTGAAAAAACTGACTACGACTTATGTTTTAAAAACTTGCAAAAATAGAAAATCAAACAGTGAAGGCCAAATCACCAATGTCTTAAGAGAAGGTCAAACATACAAAGACCAGAAAAACCCAGAAGACAGGTTAATAACTGATATATAAGATCATCAAGCAGAATGGCATATTAATTATTAACCAATAACTCTTATTTAAAGAATGAAATAAAATGGTGAGATGGACATGATGAAGTAATGGTTAAACTCAGAAGCAAACAAATGAATTTCACGTACCTATTAAAGTTACCAAACAGATACATAAGGAAAACTAAATATAGAAGTGAATGCAGACCATTATTAGAAAAGGATAATTACAGCATTCAACTTTAAAACTAGTGTCCTTGTTTTAATTTGCACTCTTTTTATTGATATTTATATCTTTGCTTGTGTCTTTGGAGTGTTTTCTACACTGTTTCCAACTGTGTTTCATTATTTTTGCGACATTGCTTTTATTGATTTTAGGCTATTCACATATCATGTAGAACGTTTAAGGAAAGAGAGCATATATAACAGGTATAATCTTTTCCTGTGACCTCTGATTTAGGATATGGATTATCTATCTAGATAATACTTAGCTATTGGACAGAAAATATATGGAACCATTTCCTCAGTCTTGCTAAGAAATCAGATGGTTGCTGCCTAGCTCTATGGACTAAATTTGTACACTGAAGTTCAGCATTAGAATGGGGTTGCCTCAAGAAAACATGAAAGAATCTCAAGACTTTGTTTACCTCCTTTTACTTGTTTTAAGAAGCAAAGAGGGAAAGGCAGATGGTATCTCATCACTGAGTGATTTTAAAACTAAAATGTCACAACTAGGACAAATATCAGGATAGTGATATCAGCCCAATTTTCTTTCTCTTTATCAGCTGAGGGAATGGCAGAGAAGCTTGGACATAAAACATTTATGAAATTCTGCATAACAATGTTGGTTCTTATGATACTTGCAGTAATTTATATTTTGATGGGGTTGAGAAAAATAAGGAAAGCAAGAAGAGGAACTTTTCAGAGCATGGAAGATTGAAGAAGGAGTGGTGGAAATGGATAGTGTTGGTGTAGAACTAGCACAGAAAACATTTCAGATTCTTAGATGAGGAATAACTCTAATAAGTGATTTCCTATGGTGAAAATGTAAAGAGAAAAATAAAACAAATCAGAAAATCATGATTAACAATACATAATGTAGCTACTGATTAGGACTGTGCTTATTTTGTAACGGCTTTTGGGGAAAAATATGTTCTGTAACCACTGAGCTTCTCTGCTATTCATTGACCATGCCATTCCCTTCCCTCCCCCATGCCTCATGTTGCTACAGTGGAGATCTAATTCATGTGTTTATTTTTATGCCTTAGAAAAAGATTATACATTGTGTTAGCTGAAGTATTAAGAGGCAGGTAGCTCAGTGCTGTGATCCTGGAGTGAAGACAAATAACTCAAAACTAAACAGTTGTCCTTCCTTCGGTGTGTGAATTGGGTAGTGTAAAAGAATGCAGATGCAGTCAACAATGTTGCTTATTGTACATGCTGTTAGTATCAAAACGGTTAGAATCCTACATGCCTAAAAGGTAATTGAGAGGTATTTCTGATAGCTTTTCAAAAGCATTCCTATGTAAGAATGCTTTTGTGTAAAAAGAATATTGTAATTTGCAATATTTATGTTTCCTTCCTTGATGTAACACACCAAATTCATATCATTTGCAGCCTTGATCTGTTTGGGAGTCTTTTGTAGTTTGTGCATACCAATAAAAAAAGTATACTTTATTGCATCTATCTCCAATTATTTCAATCCATGGAGAGTCTCCCAATTCCAGTGGACAGAACATCAAATAAATGAAATGCTATCAGACTAGTTTATGCACCATTTTTTTAAAAAATACTCCCCATCCTTGAGCTTATCTTCTAAAAAGATATACATAATAAAACATAAAAACTGACCAAGATTTTATCAATTAGAGAAAGGGTTGAAGAAAATTAGTAATATATTGCAAAAAGAAAAGATCTAACACAAATTCTTGGCTTTACTGATTGCCTATTTCTTCAAATTGAATAGTACTAAAGCATCTGTACCACTGCTTCACTGTTCCTGGATTTCCTTCTTCCTGGGGATTTTCCAGTACTAGGAAGAATGATGTTAGTCTTCTGGTTTTCCCTGTCCTGGTTCTCCTTTCCTGGAGTTTTCGTTTTGAAAGAACCAATACTTTTCTATATGTAATAGAGGGAATACCTCCCTTTGAAAGCGAGTGTTCTCTCCCTCATGAGAAAGTATATTCTGACTAAGATGAATGGATTGTCTCTGAATCTGACTTCCACTTACATTGCAGCTTCATCCACAAGAGGGGGGAAAAAGACATAATTTGATGACAGCACTATCAGATCTACTTTGCCATTTAAATAAAATATAAATACATTCAGAATTATTTCAATTACACATTTCTATGATAAAGATTACTGGTATAGATTTTGTAGCTACAATTTAGAAAACTCTAAATTGCTGGGTAAATGCTATTATTTTATGTTGTATATTATCAGTGTGACTATCCTTAACTCTCTGGAGATTTAGTTAAATGGATCAGTAGAAGCCAACATTTCTTTCCTTTGACAGCCTACATCTTCATCTCCTTGCTTGCAGAGAATAAATTCAGTAACCTTCCAGATGTTAGTGAACTACAAATTCCAGCAGCTCTTACTAAAGTAACCAGGGATGAAAAATATTGACAGTTGTAGGTTATCAACATCTAAAGTATCAGAGGTTGTTTCTCCCAGGAATACAGAAATTTTGTCCCATATAATCAGTCTTTCAGGCTAGAAATCTTTTATTCCCATCCATTGCACATGAAGGAAACCTACTAATAGCATCCATGATAGATAGAGCTGCCAAATCTGAGCTGTAAAAATCTAAATGATCACAAAATGCTGGCAAAGAGATAGAGAACTCTTTACTATCAGGTTTTTGTGCATATGCTAAATCACAGACCAAAATATGGAATAAGGTCATCATCTAAAGCAGTTATTTTGAATTTTTCATAAAACTCTACTGCCTAGCTAATATTTAGTAGTATTAGCTTTATTCTTGTCAAGGAATGAAAGTTTGTCTTGCAAAAGCTCATAGCGCAATGGCTATTGAATTGCAAGATTGATGTTAGCCTTGCAACATAATCCAGGTAGGAAGCATGGCCAAATGAACTCATTCTATTTATTGTAAAATTATATTAGCAGAATCTGAAAGTACATTTTTCCCTCATTGCTTTACAGCCAAAGAAACTAGTGGGGATCCACCCATTCCCCAGGCTGTGACTCTTCCTCTGTCTCCCAAGGTCATTCCCATATACCATTACAACAGGCAGATTATAAGTAATCGGTTTAAGATTGAAACTGTCAATTTACAACAGTTATTCTGATGTAAATTGTAGTGATTGTTTCTCAATGTTATACTCAACTTTGGATGAAAAAGCCAAATAATTTTATGTTTGTAATATGGATACGCTAAATTGAAACAAACATTGATAGGTTTTTCTTTTTCTTTTCTATTATCAATATTCTAAACTATTCTAAAGTGAAAGTTTTGAGTCTGTCAATAAAAAATTGAACAAGTCTGTGAACCTAATGACTGCATATTACAAGGAAAATCAGCCGAAGCCAAACTGCCTAAAAACACAATTTTGTGCTTTCCACTTAAATACCGTGAGGTATCAAGAATGCTGCAAGTATGATGGAATGGTTTCAGCCTAGAATATTGCACCACTCCAAAGTACCTGGAAGTAACTCTGGACTACAAACTTATCTTTAAGAACCACTGTTTTAATACCAAACAGAAAATATTTGTTAGGAACAACATTTTGAATAAAATAATGAGCACAGGATGGGGCCCCCAATTGCACACATAAAGAACTTCTGAATTAGCCCTATGTTGCTCTGTTGAATAATATGCCAGCTGTTTGGTACAGATGAAAAGAGGCAAAACAGGTGGATGTGGCCCTACATGAAACAGTGAGACTGGTCATGGGGTGTCTAAAAAACCGACCCCGATACAAAAGATGCATTACCTAATTGGTATCCCCCCACCAAAATTCTGCAGAAAAGTTGTTAAGATATTTAAAATGTAATACCTGGAGCAGTGAAGGATTGGACAATGAGTAAAAAGAGACAGTTATAGCTAATTGGGTGAAGAACACCAATTCCTTGCATGAGGGAATCTGAACTGTGATTGGTTGCTATGAGTGAAAAGGGGAAGTTTTCTTATTTCCATCTTTTTCCTCTGTGTGTCCTGTGTGCTCTTTGTAATTTACCTCATGTAATTTACCAACCCTGTGTTGATTTACCTAACCATCCTCCTGTTTGCCTATCTTATTTACTGTAAATATATATATTTATTTATTTAAAACTACAAATTCCTTTCAGCATCTCTGCATTGGCTGCACAATTCCCTCATAGGATATGGGCCCAGAAGTGCCCTGAAGAGCTAGTAGCAGGGGTGAAATCTAGCAGGTTCCGACAGGTTCTGGAAAACCGGTAGCAGAAAATTTCAGTAGTTCGGAGAACCAGAAAATACCACCTCTGGCTGGTCCCAGAGTGGGGTGGGAATGGAGATTTTGCAATATCCTTCCCCCAGGAGTGGGGAGGGAATGGGGATTTTGCAGTATCCTTCCCCTAGAGTGGGGTGGAAATGGAGATTTTGCAGTATCCTCCCCCTGCCACGCCCACCAGGCCACACCCACCAAGCCACATCACACCCACCAAACCACGCCCACAGAACCGGTAGTAAAAAAAATTGGATTTTACCACTGGCTAGTAGTATTTTTCTTAGGTAAAAGTTTCTTTGTGAGTCTGGGAGAGATTGAGGACTATTGGCCTGCAAAAATGGCACGATGCTGTTATAGGAATTGGAGAAGGATTTCCTGTGGCTTGTCTTAATGAGACAAATTATCTCTCATGGAACCTAAAAGATGGAAATTTTTTTCCCTGACAAAAGTGCTGCACAGAAAGAGTGGGTTAAAGTCACACCTACAGAAAGTTGCCTATTATACAGCCTTCAACCTCCAAGGTCAACATTGAGATTGAGGAACAGCTTCCTCAAAACTTCTGCCCCCTTTTACATGTGCTATATTTTTATGACCTACTTTATATCAATCTTATTTGCTCAGTATTGAATATATTGAATGTTATATTTTTATAATTAATGTAAAAGGTGCTTCTGATATGAATATTCTAAACTATCTAAATGATAGAATATTAATAATTTTCAAACAAAATATTTTACAAATATATGTTGAAATCAGACAAAATATTAAGATTTATAATAACATAATAAAAAGGAAAAAACGCTTGATTGTTACCTAGTTGATCCCAAATAGACTACTATAGTTACAGTGCTGCTTTATTTTCCATCTGAATATAAAATATTGCAATTAATTCATGTAAGATGTTCATACATAAAAACACATTTCCATTTTTCCCCACTCAGAATGTTTGATTTGATAGAGGACTACTGGAATTCTTTGTTACGACATATCAGTAGATTACTAATTTCTCTGAGCTTCACTGAAAGGTTAATAAAACTTGAGCTTTGCTTCATGGATCGTTAATTGTAATGGTGAAGGGGGACTGTGCGTTCCAATAATGCTATGAGTTATAATATTGGGAGTACACATTTCCAAAAGAATCATCCATAATGGGATAAAACTGAAAGCAATGGCAGCTTACTCTAATATTCTGCCAATAGATATTCAGAATAGGACAGTGACCACATGATACTGGGAGTACTGATAGAAAGTATCCAAAAGGCTACTTCCAGTTGAAAGAGCAGAAGACAATTATGAAAGGCACTGGTGTTTATGAGATGACTGAGTTAGAGAAATATTCAGCTGCTTAATACGGCCTGAGGCAAGAAGAAAATTTAATTACACACACACATACACACATATATATACTGGGTTGTTTCTAATTAAGAGGATCTCCAGAATGCCTACTGCAGACATGAGAACAACAAAGAGCTAAGCTGTTCCTATATAGAAGGAGGAACTCTAGTCAACAAACACCAAACCTGGTGCTGACTGAAGCTCAGCTCATGAACTACTTCTTGAAAAATTTCCCTCTTAAAAAAAGACAAAATCATCAGGACAACAAAATACCATCTCAGCATATTCCATATGAATATATAGGGATGGTAAGGAACAAATTCACTGAAATATATTTGATAAACAAAGTACCCAAAGAATTCTCAACTGAAATTCAAGAAACTATTAAATAGGAAGCAAATGAAAACAGTTCATATTGTAATAGCTGAAATGATATATTGAAATATTATTGTAAAATGACAAAATGCAAAAGAACCCAACAGTGCCAGAAAAAAACAAAACCCAAATAATTGTCAAATTCTATAGAAAAGCAAGAAGAGTCAAAGAGAGTCAAAGAGAAGAGCCTGGTGGCACAGCAGACTAATAGCCTGTTATTAACATTCAGCTGCCTGCAATTACTGCAAGTTCGAATCTTGCCAGGCTCAAGGTTGACTCAGCCTTCCATCCTTTCTAAGGTAGGTAAATTGAGGACCCAGTTTGTGGGGGCAATAAACTGACTTTGTATAAATATACAAAAGTATGAAGGCTATTGCTTAACGCATTGTAAGCTGCCCTGAGTCTCCGGAAAAGGGCAGCATATAAATCAATTTTTTTAAAAAAAAGATGTATAAGCAAAGAAACTGGGGACATTGATTGCGCTAAAGGGGCTATAGTACAGATCTATTTTAAAAGATGGATATGATAAAGGAATGCAGAGATCTAATGAAAAACAATAAAAAGAAGGGCATTCACAGAACACTTATAGAAATAAAAACACAAATAACTGACAGGAAATTAGAGTCTGACTGTTCAGAAATGGGCTCAAAATATTTCTAACAAAAAAAGCGGCAGGAATTGATGAAATACTAGCAATATTCAGATCTAAGCAAATTTGAGCATTTTTGTCAGTGAAGCATGTTGCAGCTATCTCATAGTGGCAGTCAGGCAGATCTTTGTACCTTACCATACAAAGGCCAGGTTAGCCTAAATATGGACGTTGGAATACAATCCACTGATACAATAAAAGCAGAGAATTTAAAATACTTCATTGCCCTTATTGGCTATGGAATAGACTTGAAAATAAGAATTACACAGTTTTGGTAAAATGTGTCTTGCCTGCTGATTAGTTGCAACAAGAGTAAAATCCTGCATGTTATCCCTTTTAGAATTTGCTTATTGTATATCTCCAGCTTTGGGCTACAGTTCAAACCAGAAACGGAGGGAATTTTCATGTGAACCTAATTCAATAGTTCCATTTATATCAATGACAATCATTTTTTGCAAGTATGTTACAAATGAAACCTGAGATATCATACTTTGCTGCATTCTATGCAGTACCATAATTCATATATCAGGACTAACCACCACACCTCGTGGGTTCATTTTGCAGCTTATCTACAGGCTTGGCAAACCGTGCATCGCAAACAAAAACAGGCCAATAGTCCTTCCTGTTGCAGTCCAGGATTAACATAAACTCCTACTATCTGGAATCTCCTTTCACAACCTTCCCAATAATTGGCAACCATTATCTAATTTTTATATCTTACCATATTGTACTTCTCAGCTAAGCACCTTTTATGCCAACATATTCTAATCTTCTGCCAAAGCAAAGTTACACAAAATTGTAAATGTAACCAGGACTTTAAATCCTCGTTTTGTACAGGTACTTTTAAGTAGGTGTCATATGACAGTTCCTGCAGTGCTTACTCATGGAGCTGACCACAATCAAATACCTTTAAAAAGTACCTCTTGACTGAAAAGAGAAGAAATGGTCTCAAAAGAACATTGAGCCCTAATAGCATTGTCTTTCATTTGCTTTTTCATTTTCATTTTGGTAGTTGTGTCTTCAGGCTTTGTATCCTGGATACCTGCAAGGAAAAAGCAAGGTTAATAAAGCTCAGAGCTATTTTAAAAAGGCCCCTTTTGTATTTAGCTGAAACTCAGAAATCAATATGATGGAAACTGTGATCAATCAAGACTTGTGGTTCAATGCTTCTGATGCTGCTAATGCATTAGCAGTGGCCTCCACTGAATGAGCAATCCATTGGCTTAAAATCTCCCCATCTTGTTCCATTCCAAGCTGCTGTATCTACGCAGTCTGGCCCACAGCATCCATCTAATTGTTATCTGTGCAGCAATAACGGATATATTTAAAGAATTTAGGCCCCACTCTTGTGCGCCAAAGGATACCCCAGAGCCGATAACAGGATAATAAAAATAAGAGAGTTGTACTTACATGGTTACTATTGTTATGTGCCACACCAATAGCCAATTCTGTCTGCTGATCTGATTGCCAAAATGCCTGCTTTCCTGGAGAATGCATCCATACATTCAAACATGCTGAGCCTGCAATTACACGCATGCGCACGCATGTGCACACACAGACACACACACACACTCATTCATTCAATCATATCCCTGTACAAGGTAGTTGTCTTGGCAAGATTTTTTTAGAAGTGGTTTGCCATTGCCTCCTTCCAAAGGCTGAGGGAAAGTGACTGGCGCAAAGTCACCTAACTGGCTTTATGCCCAAGGCAATACTAAACCCCATAGTTTATAGTTGAGTGCCTTAAATGTTATATATCTTCTATATAAAGATAATAAAAAACAGCATATTTCTTGGGAACAGGAGAAAATGGGAAACATATTTAAGCCGGAATAACTTCAGTTTGCTTTCTTGGGAATCAATTAAACTTGTACTTGAGTGTTTATTTTATTACTCAACTCAGCTCAGCTCTCATATATATTCATTTCCTCAGCATACCTGTTTTACTATAATTTATTGTGTAAATGCTTTATCTGCACAGGTATTCCCTTGAGGGGCTGAAGTTACTGTCGGCTTTAGCAAATCCAAGCAATAATGCTGCATCATATGCACAGTTACCAACTAGCAAATCACAATGACCTCCCTTTGTGTCTAATTTGCAGTGAAACATGAAAAGGACTGAAAAACTGATGATGCTTGGCTAATATCCATGGGCATACAGAGAGAGAGAAAAACATGAGCTGGACTGTTTTTAATTCTTGTTTAGCATGCACAACAAATGTTCTCTTCTCCTTCTGTAGATGCTGCAGCGCTTCATCAGTTATTCAGTACGCAGCACACCAGATTTGATACTGTACTTTAGAAAGCTCTCTCTCTCTCTCTCTCCCTCCCTCCCTCCCCCTCCCTCTCCTCTCCCTCTCCCTCTCCCTCTCCCTCTCAATGGGGATTGGTGATCTGCACTAATCTCAATGTCTTTTTGTCAAGAGAATAAATTACACCCCACATTTAGATACACATAAATGTACTGTATCTTGATGCTTCCTTTCCTATGTGTTCATCTTTTTCCTGATCATACAGAATCTTTGATGTAGCTCAAACAATACAGTGTGGATTTTGTTTTCGATGACCTAAAAAAAACTTGGGAAGTCAGAAACCAAGAAACAGATCCAACGACAGCTTTACTGTTCCTATTGATACGTTCCCATAGTGGCTTAAGGACATTTTTAAAGTGCTACTTTAAAATTCCAAAAGTAAGCTTAATTATATGTATTTTAAACCAGGGTGCTCTAGTTTCCCTAAGGATGATGTCACAGAATGAGTCAGAGGCATATGGCTGGAAGCCATTTCATTCAAAATGAGTTTTCTCACCATAGAAATAATGTCTGTATTTCTGCAGGTTCAGCAGTGAGTTTTCCATTGTTATGTTGGCAGGGATCTGGCTCACCCGCAAACTCACCAGAGGATGAGTAGAAATAACCTGAACATCATGGCTGTTGCTGCATGCCCCAGATAATTCTAATTAAAGCTCTTGCTGCTTCTCACATGCCTGGAATATATAAATGTTTGCTTATTTGGTGAAAAGAAAGCAGCACTCTATGCATGTGGTTTTATCATACAAATCATTTTACAGTATGCAATCCATAAACATTTCAGAAAGCTTCAAACTCATCCAAATATGTCAGGCTCCTTGATACCAGTGTGATTTAAGGAATTATTTCACCCAGTTCTTGGAAATGTCTTCATTATTCCATTGTTATTTCAATATGAATACAAGAGAAAGACATACTTATTATAGGGTTTTAAAACATGTCCTATCGTATATGGCTGTGGACTTGATCCCTTCAGGTATGGAGTAAGCTTTATGCTTTCCCAGTTCACAGGGAATACATTATTCTCTGTCATGATCTTGCACATTTTATTGATGTTGTATGGAGATATATAGACTATACATTCCTGATCACTTCACATCTATAATTCCAAAATTGGGAGGATGGATGGACAGAGTGGAGATAATATGGATAGAGAGGCTCTGTTCCTATAAGTTGCACATGAAACCTGAATCCAAAATTCTGGAAGGGCAATTTATTAAGCGTAATTTCCTCCACATGCCAATAAGGGGGGATGCTGTTGTAACAAAAGGTTGACCTAGTCTGTAACTTCTTGACCTTAGGAAAAACAAACGCGGTTCAGAAATTCTACTTCAAGGTATGGGTTCTCCAGGGATCAAAGATTTGCAGAGCTTGTGGTGGACAGCTACAACAAGGCAATTAAAGAAGGAGAAATTGGTAATAGATTCTGTTAGCAGAATTGAAATCTATGAGAATGCCAAACTTTATTTGGCTGCAAAGTAAAATCAGCAAAATCACCCAAGCAGAACAGCATTAAGCAGCCACCATAAGAGCAAAGTATTTAGTTACTTAAAGGATTATTTTAATATGAAACAAATCTACCATCTTAGAAAAATAAGAAGCTTAAGAAACAATGTGAAACAGACTAAATAATAAATACAGAGTTTAATTTTCTGTGGCTCTAACACTACTTCAGGAAAAGAGCACACTAAATGAAGTCTGCCATATTTTGGCAGAAAAACTGCAGACAGCCACTGGATGACAATATCTTTCAAAGAAATATTTTTTTCATAGACATTATTTTAAATGGTACTGTCAGATGTAAATGCCTTATTCCCTAATGTGTAAATAATGTATATATGGGATATCAGGGGTTAACTTATTCTTTGACTCTTAATGTATTCATAATTCACCACTCCCACTCTTGGCTCCAACCTTTGTATATATAAGGAGCCACCTTCACCATTTTCTTTGCTTCTATCTGTGAATATTCAGTGAATATAGAATGCCTATTATAATTAAAGAGAAATATATTTAAACCTCTAACTCTCATTATTATTATTGAGTCTGATCCTAAAAATATTGCAACAAACTGGTAGCAGAGGATGGTTAATTGACTCAATAAATACCTAAAAATGTCTAAGAAAGATAGGCCCAACACCAGGGCCTACAGCAAAGAAATAGAAACTGAACAAGAAATAATCAACGAATCCACAAACGCGATTTCGAGAGAATCCGAAGAATACACCACTGAAGAAGAAGAATTAATAAATGAAAATGATGGCCAGGAGGAAATCGAAATAGAAAATAACGAACTCAGGTCAGAGATACTGAAGTTATTAAAAAGCCAGAAGAATGATGAAAGCCTCATCGCGAACCTCCAAGAAATGCTGAAGAACAGCGGAGCAGCGAGAGAGAAAAACATCGCTAAAGAGAAACCCAAAGACCAAAAAACTGTGAGTGATATGACTACAGAGAAAGTCGTTATGAAAAAGAAAAAATGTGATCCCGCGCGAAATTTTGAATGGCAGCCATCTTGGTTTCAACAAGCCTCCAAAGTGAGCGAAGCAGAGCCAATCAAAATGCTCAGTTCAAAATTTCTGGCGCGAAAAACGTTATCAGACAACGAAAGTGAAAAGGAGGATTCAAACTCTTCGGAAGAGCCAGAATCAGAAAATGAAGACGACTTAACGAAATCCCAAGTAAAGTCAGCAATGAAGACGCTTTTTGCTGCATTTGGGCCAAAATTAAAAATTTCCAAAGCGCCAACGAAGAAGCAAGCGAACAAGCCGATACTTCAAGACCTGCACGCTCCCATCCTGACTTCGAGAACGACGACGCCCGAGCCCAGAGAGCCATGTCGATTCCGCCCTACACCGCAGACCGAAGCAAGTGCCAACGCACCCAAAAGAAAGAGAAGAACAGTCGCCGCCATCAGAACTCCTAAGACCGAGCCAGAGACCGACTCGTCTGAAGAGGAGCGGAGCGAGCGAGCTACAATGGAGAGAACCTTCCACGACGACGTCAAAGAAGAAATGAACAACGCGCATGTGCGAAACTACGTAGACGGTCCGGAAAGACTTGAACTGGCCAGAGAACCGCGCAGACTCGTTGCGAGCATCCCCATGCCGTTTTGCAATTTCCTACACTTGCGAGACCACGGACTACCTCAGGTTGTAAGTAATGGACAAAATAATGTGGGTAACTTACCCAGTGACTTCCCAAAACTTAGGGTTGATGGCATTAATTTACAAGAATGGTATCAACAGCTCCAGGTTGTCTTTATGAAAGAAAATTTACTATTTTTTATCACTAGTCCCCCAAGAAGACCTTGGACTTTAAAAATAGATTGTTTACACCATAAGGCATTTTTCTTAATAATATCTAGCGTGTCTCCTGCAATGTATCATAGCATCAAACCAAATCTAACTGTTTCAGAAATAATTCAATGCATGTTTAATTTGTTTCACAGCGATAGTGTAGCTACCACCACAAGAATGTCTAAGGACTTCTTTTCTTCCAGAGTAAAACCAGGGGTTTCCATAAGTGAGCATTTAATATCTTTAAACAAAATAAGAGCTGAGCTGCATTTGAGGGGGGAAGTGATTTCAGATCAAACAATGAAAAGTGTTATTATCAACTCACTTGATTCATCATGGGATAGTTTTATGTCACACTTAGACACCATCAATCTAGGATATTTATCAATAGAAAGTCTGTCTAACAAATTGATAGCAGAAGACAATTCAAGAAAAAATCGTTATAGCAATCACACAGAACACAAATCTTTTAGGAAGGTAGCTTTCCAAGAAAAATATAATGAAACTTTTAAATGCCACAATTGTGGGTCCAGGGAACACAATAGAAGAGATTGTCCCAAAATTTCAAAGGAAAGACATAGGTCAGAATATAGGAATAAATACAATTATAGACAGTCTTCCACAGATAGACATAAATATAGAAGCCCACCAAATTACAGAGAAAGTAGAGGGGGCAGAGAAAATTCAAAAGAGAGAAAATCTGGTTCACTGAATGGACTAAATAAACAAGACAGCACTAAAACGCAACAAAATGAGAACAATAATTGGCTTATTGATTCTGGGGCAACTAATCACACCACTAATAACAAAAATATATTGTCTTCATTTACAGAAGATAAGTTTGTAATAAAGGTAGCTAATCAAGAAAAAGTTCAAGTATTAGGCAGAGGGAATGTGACCTTGCCTGGTCTAGGAAAAATAGAGGGGGTATTGTTAATACCAGAAATACCTCATAACATACTAAGTGCCATAAAACTAAGCAGAGATTCTGACATCAATATAGTTTTCTCAAAGGGAAAAGCAACTTTAGAGAAGAATAAAACAAATGTAGGCACTGTGATGATTAAAGGAGGCCTACCCTATCTGATAACAAAAGAAAGATGGTTACATAACATTGATTCAAATATGGAAGATTGTATTGAGGCAGATGATGAAAATATTAGTAACAGTGACAATGATGAATGTAAAATATCTCATGATCACACAGATACACACAATGAGAAGAAACCAAAAATAGGTAAACCAATTCATGACGAGTGTGCTCATATCTTACATAGGAAGTTAGGACATGCAAGTTTTCCTGTAGTACAAAAAATGACTGAACACGCAGAAGGTGTCAAAATAAAAAATTGTGAAAATTATTTGGAATGCTCAGTATGTAAATCTACTAAATTAAAAACTAGTCCCAGGCCAAAAAAATCCACCAGATCAACTAACAAAATTTTTGACTTAGTACACATGGACTTAGTTGGCCCATTAACTCCATCAATCACTTATAGAAAACGTTACTTCCTAACAATAGTAGACGATTACAGTCGCTATGGTTTTGTTTACACATTAAAACACAAGGATGAAACCTTTCAAAAATTTAAGGAATTTTACAAACGCATAGAAACACAACATAATATCAGAATAAAACAAATTATGACAGATAGGGGATGTGAATTCATGTCTAAAGAATTCTCCCAATGGTTAAAGGATAGAGGAATGCTACATTACACGTCTAGTCCATTTTCTGCGTTCCAGAACGGGATTGCAGAGAGAAAGAATTCCACATTACAAACCATGATTAGGTGCACATTAGAGGATGCTGGTTTAGGCAAACAATTTTGGTCAGAAGCCCTACATTATTCAAATTACACTCAAAATAGAACCTGGTCCAGTATTGTGAATAAGACACCATATGAGGTGATGTATAATAGGAAACCAAAATTAGCACACATGCACATATTTGGGGTCACTGCAGACGTACACATACCCAAACAGTTGAGAAGAAAGGGAGAAAACGTATCCAGAAGACTAAGATTTATGGGATATGAAACTGGCACCAAAGGGTACAGATTCATTGATAATAATAATAAATTTATAGTTTCCAGAACAGCTGTGTTCCATGAACAGGCCAACTGGTCTAAATTACATCTTAATGAAATATTTCCAAATAAATGCAAAGATACCAAATCTCGTGAGGAAGGGACAATAGAAAATCAAAATGTCAACAAAAATAAAAACAAAACCAAAACATGGACAAATAGTCAACACAAAATAAAGACAGACACATTAACAAAAAAGGAAGCAAGATATTTGCATGACTACCATAGCAAACCAGAAAGAGCTATTAGGAACAACAGAAATCAAATACCAAATAAATACAGAGATTACATAATGCATATGGATGGTGAACAAATAACACCTAATACATATGAGGAAGTATTAAAACTACCTCGTGAAGAAAAGGAAAAATGGGAACTAGCTATGAAAAAAGAGATGGAAAGTTTGCAAGGATTAAATGTATTCACACCTGCGATTGCACCTAAAGATAAAACAATTATTGGTACCAGGTGGATTTATAAAATTAAGAACCTAGAAGGAGGCAATACCTTATACAAAGCTAGACTGGTTGCACAAGGTTATGCACAAAAATATCCGGAGGACTATACTGACACATACTCCCCCACTGTAAGAACAGAGAGTGTTAAAACAGCTCTAGTAGTAGCATCCGCACTCAATCTTGATGTATTTCAATATGACATACAAACTGCGTACCTACACGCAAAACTAGATAAGGAAATATATGTAAGAGCACCTCACAGTCAATACACTAATAAAAATGAAATTTGGCTATTGAACAAGAGTTTATACGGATTAAAGCAATCTGGCAAAAGATGGTACGATTGCTTGGTAAAAGTACTTAAGACCATGGATTTCAACGCTACCACTGCTGATAACTGTTTCTTTGTCAAAAAGAGTGATGATCACATTGAATTTGTATTGATTTATGTAGATGATATTTTATATATAGGAAAACACAAAGAGAGAAGAGAAATCTTTGTAAACAAGTTAAATGAACATTTCTCGTTGAAATCTCTAGGTAAAGTAAACAAATACCTTGGTGTACAAATTAACAAAACTAGAAGGGGATTCAAACTTACTCAGAAAGATAAGATTATTGAACTTCTAAACAAATGCAATTTAAACAATGCCAAACCCTGTGACACTCCTATGCAAACTGATTTCCTTAGAAATACTGATGAATCTTCCCCTGAATTCAAGGATAATACATTTTATAGATCAGTCATAGGTTCACTTCTTTATATATCTAATTGGACCAGGCCAGATATTGCATTACCACTCAATTTATTATCAAGGCACGTTAGCAAACCAACAATGTATCACTGGGAAGCTGTCAAAAGAATTTTAAGATATCTGAAAAGTACATTAGACTTTTGCCTAGTATTAGAACCTAGTGATAATAAAGAACCAAGACTTACATGTTACGCAGATGCGGATTGGGCTGGAGATATATCATGCAGAAAAAGTACTTCTGGTTATATTTTTCTGTTAAATGACTGTCCAGTTTACTGGTACACTGGTAAACAAGAACTGGTAGCCACTTCAACCACAGAAGCGGAGTATGTTTGTTTATCCAAAGCTGCAAATAACCTTGTATGGTTTAATGATTTAATTTCAGATGTTTGGAAAAAACCTGCTTTGCCTTTTGTTATGCATGAAGACAATAAAGCGGCCATTGAAATATCTAGATCCGATGCCATTGGACAAAGATCCAGGCATATAGATATAAAATTTAAGCATGTGAGACAATTGTCTCAAGATGGATTTATCAAAGCAGTGCATTGTGATACCTCTGAACAATTAGCCGACATATTGACGAAGCCTTTACCTTCTAAACAGCACAAATACTTAACCTCCAAATTGTATGTCTTATATTGTCCTGAATCTGAATGTAATTGGTGTTGTATAGCGAACCGGCATTTAGAGGGGGATTTGTCAGATGTAAATGCCTTATTCCCTAATGTGTAAATAATGTATATATGGGATATCAGGGGTTAACTTATTCTTTGACTCTTAATGTATTCATAATTCACCACTCCCACTCTTGGCTCCAACCTTTGTATATATAAGGAGCCACCTTCACCATTTTCTTTGCTTCTATCTGTGAATATTCAGTGAATATAGAATGCCTATTATAATTAAAGAGAAATATATTTAAACCTCTAACTCTCATTATTATTATTGAGTCTGATCCTAAAAATATTGCAACAGGTACTTTATCATAATATGATTTTATTATGTTACTTTGAAAGTGCAAGTTGTAAGATAGACTATACACATTTTAAAAATGTCTAACTATAGGGATTTCATAGAATCATAACCCTGCTTACTGAAGATTCAATACACCATCCCTGTTAGATGACTATCTAGTTTCTCTTTGAAAACCTCCAATAAAGGGGAAAAGTACACCATACAATAACCTATGCTCTGGAGCAAGTAAGAATAAGTCCTAACCTCTACAACATGGGTGTCAAACTTGAGGCCTGGGGGCTGGATGCATCACGTGCTGCCCCCCCCAAACCGGTTTAGCGAAGGAAGAAAAAGTCCCGATATGTCAAGTGATGCTGCCATGTTGACGCGAGTTTGACACCGTCTGCTCTACAATGTGGTAGGCTTTGGATATTTAAATATAGTTGTCATGTCCCCACTCAGCTCTCTCCTCTGCTATCCAAACACACCAAGATCTTTTAACCAATGCTCTTAGGACTTGGTTTTCAGTTCTTTCACCATCTTGGTAGCCCTTCTCTAGACTTATCAATATCCTTTTTTTAAGTGGGGTATTCAGAATTGAACACAATACTCCAAAGCAGACTAAAGAGAGATAATTACTTCCCGCAATCTGGACTTTATGGCCCTCTTCAAGATGTTAGTGGCATTCTTTGTAGCTGTGTTACACTGCTGGGCCATGTTGAACTTGCAATCCACTAGTACACCTGAGTTCTTCTCACAAGTCCTGTTCTTAAGCCAAATTTTCTCATTCTCCACATTTGTTTTTCTTAGTTCCTACATGCATAACTTAATGTTAACTTAACTGTTCTAGCCTGTCTAAATATTTTTGAATTTTTCCCTCCTCTCCCAAATATTATCCATTCCTCCTAGTATTGTCTACAGATTTGGTAAGCATTCCTTCAAGTCAGTATGGTGAACCTATGGCACGCCAGAGGTGGCATGCAGCACCCTCTATGGGCACACGTGCCGTCACCCCAGATCAGCTTTGCCACTCATGTGCATGTGCCTCCCACCAGCCAGCTGGTCTTCGGGTCTCTGCCGCACATTCACGAGGGCAGAGCACATGTGGGGGTTGCACATATACACGGGGCAGGCCACATGTGCGCGGTCGCACATGAAGGGGTCTGTGCATGCATGCACAGGGGCAGGACCACATGCGGGGGCCACACACACATTGCATTTTGGGGGTTCGGGAGCTTTGGGCACTCGGTCCGGAAAAGGTTAGCCATCACTGCATCAAGTCCTTTGTCCATATCATCTATTAAAATATTGAAAAGCACTAGGCTTTGTTCTTCCTTTAGACTAATCTGAACCATATTTCTTGTTTTGCTTTCTCCAGTCAGACATGGAGAAATCCCAAGGTCCTTTTGTGATCATTATTATTATATACAAATGTTTGCACGGGCTAGAGAGACAGAAACATCAGTGATAAACTATCATATTACCATATCTATATTAGCAAATTATACAAACAGCTGTTTCAAGGATATAGACGGCATTTCTTCAAGGCCATTTATTCATCTGCAATGTGTTCATAGTTGAGGAGTTGATTTATTTATTCATACTCCTGTGTCTTGGTGCCATAAATATATTGCTGCAACTGGATTAATTGTAGCAGCCACAGAGTCCTAAGGAAAAAAAGCAGGTACACCAACTTTGCCAAGGTGGATTATGAAGAGGCCGCACATGCTGAGATCAGATTGATGAGAAAATATTGCTCATCTGGTTTCGACAGAGCAAGGCAGGATTCCTTGCCATGCTTTAGCCAACTAGCCAGTTGAATAAAGAGTTGGTCTGCTGAGAGAAAATGAAAGATATCTTGCATAAGTCACTTGCTGAAGATGGGTAGCTATAGAAATTAAATGAAATCAATTACATAAAAATAAAGAAGCCAACCATGCATAGATGAAATATCTATTTCATCAGCTCCATGACCTGGGCTGGAGTCCCTGTGATCTCATTCTTTCATCTTATCCTTTATATTTCTTGAATCAAGGAATGCCATATTCCATAAATACAGGATATGATCCCATGTCCTATATCCCATGTTAGTATGTCTAACTTCATACCAGGCATGTCAATAAATCTCTTTTCCAGAAAGTCAACCCTTTCATTTGGTAGTGAGCTAATACTTGAAAATTTATAGAGGTGTAAATCGATTAGATCACTTGCTTTATTGCAAACAAGAAAAAAAAATGCTATACACAGAGTTCTCTCTACTGCAGAACATCTTTGTATATCAGAGACAGAGTTATATCCTAGGCTTTTGCTTCTGTTGTTTCCTGTCAATGGACTTTTGGGCATTCTTTTTTCAAAACTGAGTGATAGACATACTTCTTCCATATTTACCTAATGTTCTTTCTGGGCTGAACCATCGTGTTGACTTGTGCATTTAAGCTACTTCCTTTCTTATTTTATCCTTCCTCTCTCTCTGTCTCTGTCTCTGTTTCTCTCTCTCTCTCTCTCTCTTTGAAATCCACACAACTTAAAATTGCCAAGAACGAGAAACACTGCTTTGTTTGAAACAATTCTCCATGACCAGACAGTGTGTTGCTGTGGCTTCTCATTTCTCATTTCTCCTGACTCCTTGCCCTGCAAAATGTCTTATGACCCCTGGCCTAGGTATTATGGATGTTTTAGCTCCAGACTATCAGATTGAAATGAACCTGTTTTTCTCGCTTCCACTTATGCACCAGCTACAAATTACAAATTCTTTCTCTGCAGATCTTTCTCTAATTTACAGTCACTCAGTTCTGGCAGTACCTGCTAAATGATCTACAACCAAGTTAAAAAAAACCATTAGAAACATACTAATTACCTCCTGCTTTTTCATAATACCGAGTAGCCTCCTGTTTTCTCCAGGATAAACTTCACTCAGCACCTCCTCAAGCAACAATTGGATTATGTCAAAGCCCAGAATCCTACAGTGTTTCATCTACAGCTTCCAATCCTTGTTTTTCTACTGGTCCCTCCTGGTGCAGGACAGGCAGACTGGGATATGTGATTTATTGGAAGATCTATCCAGACACAGATTGATCAAAAGATGCCTACCCCTTGCTTCCTTCAACAATTCAATTTCATTTATAATATCCTCACAAGCCATAACCCTTGACTTGAGTGAAGCTAAGAGAGGTAGAGAGAGTTAAAAGGAAGAGTGGTGGTCAATCAACAAAGAAACAAAAATAGGAGGATAGGCACAGTGCTAGCCACAACTGGAGAGAGGGAAAGGAAGATGCATCTGATTAAAGTCCACACACCTTAAAGTTGCCAAGGTTGCCAGAAACACTGCAACAAAGATACAGACTCTGAAATATACATTCATATAGCCAGAGTTCCTAGCTTTGCTTAATTAGAGCCATTAACATCCCCTGCTCCGAAGAAGTTTCAGCTCCTCAATGATCTTAAATAGGCAGCATGATTTAAGCCTTGGCATTCAGGCAAGGTCAGGCTCTGACTCTTTGCTATGAATTAGTAGTCCCTAGTGCCAAGTGGTTGATATCCTCTTGCCTTCTAAATTGCAGAATTTTTATGCTAGTTTCCCTTTTTCAGCCTTGGAATAAGAGAATTCCATAAGAGGAAAGGAACTGGGAGGACTGGAAAAGATTTGGCAGCCAGCACAGATGATTAGTGGCCTGAAATGATGACTGAGTAAAGGCATAAACTAAGTCATTTTAAGTCAGTTGTAAGTTAAAGATCAGGCTGACTTTTCTACTGATAATTTATAAAGCAACGAAGCTAAGGTAGAATTTATTTTCTCAATAGCTCCATCTGACTTGTGATGTAAGAATAAGTGGAGTTTCACATCAAAGAGCTGAAAAAGTGCTCTCCAAAAATGCCATGAATTATGGGCCTGTCAGAGGGTGGGAATGAGGGACAAATACTACAGAGAGAGACAGGAGAAGGAGGGAGAGAGAGGGAGAGAGAGACAGGATTTTTGAATATTTCTTGGATTTTATCTTTTGTTTGCTGCCCAGTATTTAATTGGATAGATGAACAGTCACACTGACTTGTTTATTAAATAAACAACTAAATGAAACCTGATTTGTTCTCCAGGCCTAATATAGGCAAGTTTCTTGAAATGATATACATGCATACTATATATCCATGCTTAGTGGACTGTGAAATGTGTAAATCCATACCTGAATTTGCTACCTAGAGCTCCTAAAGTAAAATTAAGAGAGTCTTATATACATTTTGAAAGCAATGTTCCTTTTTATATGAACTGCATTAGACAGCAGGAGTGGTGGCTCCAATTCTGAAGGAATAGGCAAGTCAGATTATCAGGATTTCAATGGCCTTGTCAGCTAGCATATGCAGAAGATAGGCCTTGACTCCTTCAGTTTGCTTCCGCCTAATCCCACCTCCCCTAGAGTTACTTGGCCCCTTTTTCCACATCCAATTAGGATAATTTCTGGGTGACCCAACAATATATACCCTGTTTCCCCCAAAATAAGACATTCCCTGATAATAAGTCCAATCAGGCTTTTGAGCGCATGGCAATAAGGCCAAGCGCTTATTTCAGGGTTTAAAAAAAATATAAGACAGGGTCTTATTTTTGGGGAAACACGGTATGAGAGATACCCCAACACCCTATTACCTCTAATGGCTCTTGTCTTAGTTCTATCCAGAGAACCTATGCTAGTAACTGAGATACAGTGTAGCCTTACTAAATAATTTACTGATTGATTTCTGCTGCCACCATTGCTCAAGAAAACAATCCAAATTCTGTTTTATTCATTATGCCTATTTTGTTAAATAGTGGAAAAATGTATTTGTTTCGAAAGATTTATGCTATTTGCAACAGCTTTTAACGTATGACAAAGTTTATTTACTTAAAACATTTACATAGCCACCTATCTTATAACAAATTCTGGGCAGTTCCCAATCATAAATTAAAACATTAAAACCATATTAAATCTAAAAAACAAACATATTAAAAACAAAAACTCACACTAAGTCAAACTTCCTACATGCAATCACCTCATCTTATCTTCCCCCAGGGCTTGGGGGGAAAGCCAAGTCTTCAATGCTTTTATGGAAAGCTAGAAGGGTGGAGGTCTGCTGAACTTCAGAGGAAGCGTGTTCCATAGGGCAGGGCCTGCCACAGAAACAACATGCTTCCAGCTCCCATAAGATGGCAATATTTAAGGGACTGAACTAGGAGCATGCCCACATTTTCTGACCTGGTAGGAGGAACAGATGTCCTTAGGGAAAGGCTGTGCCGCAAGTTACTGAAGTTATTTTAATTCCTGTCCTTTTGGAAATCTAGCACAATTGTTTTCCTCTTCAGTTTAGTTTCCCTTTAATGAAAACCTGGCAGTTAACTGCATTTTTTGTTTATTTTTGGAAATTCTCAGGAGTTCCCTGAGAACATTGCTATGGCTTGATGGACTGCATCGTTTTTAAAAAGCTATTGATTTATTCTTTTAAAATTCTGGGTCAGCCTTCTTGCCACAGGTCAGCTACAATTGGATATATATGGTTTCTCTGTCTCTCAGCTAAAAAGTTCAGGCTGTTTGGGAATGAAAAAGATGTCAACTTTCTATATTGGTTAGTTCTTTAAAATACATGGATTCCCCAGTGCTTCATATCACATAAAAGGACCCTGCTAAAGTTGCAATGAATGGCAACTTTATATATATGTATGTATGTATGTATGTATGTATGTATGTATGTATGTATACATAACTTTATGTATGTATGTATGTATGTATATGTATATGTATATGTATATGTATATGTATATGTATATGTATATAGGTCTTTGGTTATTCGGGTTTTCTCCCGCGTAAAATTGGAAGTGTCTTGGCAACGTTTCGACGAAGTCTCATTCGTCATCTTCAGGCTGGTGTTTTCGGCTTCATGCTTCTAGGAGCAATATATATATATAAATACTTTTTTAGTCAGGGTTTTTTCCTATGTAACTCAAGATGTTTATGTAGCCATAGTGGGGTGATATCTCAAATCACCACTTTCAGGCTTTATCAGACATTTTGTGTTGTCTGTTCTGAGACTTATGGGAGACTGGGTTAGTACTATTTCTGTCTTATGAGACTTCTTCAGCCAGCCACACCCATATTTTATGACTCCTCCCTGTAAAGGTCAAATATTTATTTTTATTTTGTTCTTTTTAATTCATAGGTTCAAATGTAAAATACTTTTTTAGTCAGGGTTTTTTCCTATGTAACTCTTCCTATGTAAAAAAGTATTATACATTTGAACCTATGAATTAAAAAGAACAAAATAAAAATAAATATTTGATCTTTACAGGGAGGAGTCATAAAATATGGGTGTGGCTGGCTGAAGAAGTCTCATAAGACAGAAATAGTACTAACCCAGTCTCCCATAAGTCTCAGAACAGACAACACAAAATGTCTGATAAAGCCTGAAAGTGGTGATTTGAGATATCACCCCACTATGGCTACATAAACACCTTGAGTTACATAGGAAAAAAACCCTGACTAAAAAAGTATTATACATTTGAACCTATGAATTAAAAAGAAATATATATATATATATATATATATATATATATATATATATATATATATATATATATATATATATATATCTTATATTGTACATATTATATGTTATATATAGTTATGTTAGATTTAACATACACTACTTATTATACATTAAAGGAATTGCTTTCAAAAATATGTATTGCATGCATGTTCTTTTTAAAAAAAGTCATTGATAAATACAAGAAAATTTATTTTAAGATGGGAAAAACTAAGGAGACTGATTTATCCATCACACACTCATAGAATGAAAGGGTTGGAAGCATCCGTGGGAATCATCTAGACTGCAATACAATTGCTACAGGATCACTAACAGACTCTGTTCAAACATCTCCAGCAAAAGAGAATCTACCATCTCCCAGGGCATATCTGGTCCATTGTTGAATTGCTCTTACTATTAAAGTTTGTTTGTTTGTTTGTTTGTTTGTTTGTTTGTTTCTGATGTCCAACCCAAATCTGCTTCTTTAATTTCAAATGCATTGCTTCTTATAGAGCAATTCTGAACAATTCATTTTATATGAGAGATATTGGAATTCAGTTATTATGTCTCATATCAATCTTCTGTTCTCTAAGTTAAATGCACCCAACACCAACACCTCCAACCATTCTTCATAAGTATTTTTCTCCATACCCCTTATGGTCTTGTTTGTTGTCCTCTGGAAATATTCTAATTTGTTCATTCAGCCCCCTCCTCCAGGATTAAGTCCCGAACGAGGGGAGCCTTGTTAACAACAGACTGGGCATTAAACAGCAGCAGCCTGTGGCCAGGGCCCTGACATCCCAAGTCACCGGGTATACGAGGTGAGCCCGGTGAACCAAAACCAAACGGGCCAGAACAAGTAATCGCTTTGAGGCAGTGAATCCTAGTTCCCTGAGAGCGGCCTGCACCTTGGCTCCCGCCATATCTACCTATAAGAGTTAACTCTTTCAACCAAGTTGATATGGATTTAGTAGAAAGTCTTTTTTCAAAGAGATCATCACACCCGCATGTTTACCACCAGCAGCAGCAGCTACGTCTCCATCTTTGCAATACAGTCATATTTGGAAAAAAGACAATTTCCCAGAATGTCTTGAAAGAGCATTGCTTCAAGACATTTTGGAAAATTCACATGGCTGTGATTCAGGTATTTGGCCCTCATTGCTATGTCTTTATCTTTTTTCTATGAAGGCTCAGATCAAGAATCAGCAATAATCTCTGCCAGGCACTTGATGCCAACCATGTGTTGGGCCCGGACTTGTTTGCAAAAGAATCCAATAAAACAAGACGTCACAGTGCTTGGAACTGTGATAAACAAGCGGCCTGAGAAGTAAGAAATACTGTGCTGATGACATTTTCTCATTCTGCTCCTTTCTTCCAAATGAAATTTTCACTACATGTTCTTTCTTCAGCACTGCGTAATATTGACCAGTCTGTTACTTTCCTCTTCCAGGATTTACCAACCCACAAACTAAACTTAGTTGTTTTAATTTAATACTGTATAGTGCTGTTCTCTCTTATCCTAGGAAATCCATAATAATTCCACTAAATTATTTTTATAGTTACAGGTTGCAAAAGGCAATTCTCTGTTGTTACTAATCAAGAGGGTTTTTTAAACTAATCACAGCTGCTACTTAATGTTTTCCTAATTATGGAAAAGGTTAATCCATCTTTCAAAGCAAAAAAGGGCGCCCAAGTGATTGCAAGAAGCTGAGGCAATCATCTGGTATGAAAATGAACCCTTTAACTCAGTGGTCCCCAACCTTTGCAACTTGATGGTCCAGCCCAGTGGGAGGGCATGTGAATGGAAAGTGCATGCGCACACACACAACTCCATTTGTGTGAGCAGCATACAAGCCTTCCACTTGCATGAATGGAGCTTTGCGCATGAGTGGAGTGTGCTTGCATTCACATGCGAAGCTCCACTTGTATGAACAGAGACCGCTTGAGTGCAGGTCACTTGTGTTCATGTGCGAAGCTCCATTTGCATGAATAGAGCTTTGTGTGCTAGCAAAGTGCCCTCCGCTTGCGTGAGAGGAGCTTTGCGCACGTGCGTGTGCTTGCCCGCTGCTCATGCTAGTGGAGCTTCAAACACATGTACATGCTTGGTCGCTGCTCACGCTAGTGGAGCTTCACACATTCATGTTTGCCTATTTCGCCCATGGCCCAGTTTCAAGTGGGCCACAGCCCAGTAGTGGGCCACAGCCCAGGGGTTGGAAAGTCTTGCTTTAACTGAGTCATGAAATGATACCAAACATTATTTTCCAAGTCCGAGGAAATTGGTTATTTATTTATTTATTTTAGTAGGTACCATAGCTATATGTACTATCTGTCCTATCAGATGTTATTTTCTGGATTTTGTCTTCACAGTGGCCATTGCTCTGCATAGTATAAAACTATTGTTTGGTTTTTCAATCTTTTAAAAATTGCTTTCTTCCACACAAGGCAGGGGTGAAATGCTCACGGTTCGGACCGGCTCGGGCAAGTAGGTAGTGATGGCGGCGGGCAGTTTGGAGAACCGGTAGCAAAAAACCCTGCCCCCGCCCCCCATGCCCAGCTGAGCCCCGCGATCATCAGAGCCTTTTTTTCCTTTTAAATGGCTCTGACCAGCCGATCCCAGCTAAGTTGTTTGCTAATCAGTCAACTCAGCTTGGATCGCCAGAGCCATGTAAAAGAAAAAAAGTTTCTTCCCCCCTCCCCCCAGCCTCCAGCTTGCTTACCTTAGCCGCTGGTCGCAACGCTGTAATACCTGCAATCCATTATGCAATGCAAGCAACTGAATCTCCCTGCCTGCAATCAAGCTCATCAGTGAGCAGCTCTTTCTGCCTGCCTACCTTCCTGCCTAGACTTGTGGACTTCAACTCCCAGCAAAGCTGGCTGAGGAATCCTGGGAGTTGAAGTCCACAAGTCTTAAAGTTGCCAAGGTTGGAGACTCTGTTCTATTGGGTAAATTTTTTTCCCCTTTGGGAGCTTTAAAAAAATAGTTAATTGGGGTTTTTCTTAGTTATTCTTTTTTTAGACCTAGCCATTTAAAGTTTAGGAAGTTTTAAATTTAGCTGCTTTTATATAAAAATAAAAATAAATAAAAATAAAATAATATTTGTGCAGCTTTCTGAGATTTAGTGTGTTTCTGCAGTGTTTCACTCTAACTACACAAACACACAAAATCTCACAAAGCTGTATGTGGAATTTTGTGTGTGTAAAGTGTGAAAGTTGGTTTTTTGGGCTTTTTGTGGCTCTGTGAGGTTCCTGCTTGTTGCAGGGGCCATTTTGGGTCTAGCACAGCTGCTTTTACATTGTGGGTGAGCCAGTTGTGTTGTGTTGTGTTTTGTAGGTTAAAAAAGGGCAAAGAAGTGACATTGACTTGACCACGCCCACCCAGTCACCTTATCACCAAGCCACGCCCACTAATTAAGCCACGCCCACAGAACCGGTAGCAAAAAATTTTAGATTTCACCCCGCCACAAGGTAATTGTCAAGTTTTCTATTGGATTATTTAGATTAAAATTCTGTACTGGGTATGCATACAATAAGTTAAAGAATCAGTAGAACCAATAATCTTCATTTAGCAAACAAAATCGGGATCAGCAATTCGGTCATTAAATGAAGTGGCTGCCAGGTGAAATTGCGAGTGGGCTTATGATCTTACTTCAGCTTTCCTTTCCTTTACAGATCTGTGAAGATTGTGAATGCTAGAAACCGGTTGTAAAGTTACTTTTTCATCAGTATTGTCACTGAAAATGGTTTCTAAATGAGGTGTTTCACAGTTTTCTAAACAAGTAATAGTAGTGAAGGAAACTCCAGAAAAGAAGGATACAAGGAGTGCCACTGCCATGACAGCTACCCTTAAATCTGAAATTCTAGCAACAATATACACCAAAATGGCAGAGCTAAAATGGAACACGTTTGTGGATAAAGCATAGATGAGGGGCTCAGTTACATGTTGGGATGGTAACTCTCAGAATTCCTAGTAATGCAGCTCAGTTTACGGGAAATAGTGGGAGCCCTAATCCCAATCAGGGCCCAGCAGCTAACAGTAAATTACATTGTGGGAAAAAGAAATTGCTTCTGGACCTCAAACCTGAAGTGTGAATCCTTCTTATCTTAATTTGGCAGCAGTCCCTGTTTCTGTTTCCATCCCTACTTCCTCCCCATGGCAAATTAAACTACAGGTAGTTCTTGACTTACAACAGTTCATTTAGTGACCATTCAAAGTTACAACATCACTGAGAATTAAGACTGATTTTCACACCTATGATTGTTGCAGGATCCCCAGGGTCACATGATCAAAATTTGGAAGCGTAGCAACTGGTTTATATTTATAACGGTTGCAGTGTCCCGAGATCATATGGTCCCATTTTGCGACCTTCTGACAAGCAAAGTCAATGAAGGAAGCCAGATTCACTTCACAACCATGTGACTAACTTAATAACTGCAGTGATTCATTTAACAAATGTGACAAGAAAGGTCGTAAAATGGGGCAAAACTCACTTAACGGATGTCAAAGTTTGGACCGAATTGTGGTTGTTAAGTCAAGGACTACCTGTATTCCATCTGCAATCCCGGTTCATATGACCAAGTCCTGAAAGAGAAATCATCCAAGATGGACTCAGCTGTCTTGAATGCTCAGGCAGGGATAAAAATAATTAAATAAAATGTATAATAGGTTAGTGAATGATTTGATTGTATGGATCTTGTAATTCAGGTTTGCATCTCCAAGAGCAATTTCTCTCTCTCTGTAACATTATCTGTTGTTGCCTGTTGAGGTTGCAAAAGAGACCCAGAGCTTGTCAATTCTTTTTTGTCTCTGTAAAGTGAGGGGACGGGATGGGACCATGAATCGCCCTTTGGAAGGAGTTGGACTTGTGACAGATAGAGCTCCAACTCCTTCCAAAGGGCAATTCATGGTTGGTTGGTTTTTCCTCACTTTACAGAGAATGAAAAGAATTGACAAGCTAATGTTGAAGCCTAAATGCGGGACCTCCTGATAAAATACATATTTGATCTCAGCTTCGCTATTTATTTAGAGACTTTTAATACTTCATTCACGAGACTATCTGGTAAAATAACAGGAAAAGTGCCTGTGGGGGATTTTAACGCTACACATTTTGGTTTTAGATTTACTTTTGATTCCAAGGTTTTTAATAAAAATATTTTTATTTCTGCATAATTGCAGAACAACAGAACAGGGGAACAGAAGTGTCTCCTGGATGCACATTTGCTGCACTAGAGGGAGTAGGACTCTCGTGTCTGATATGGGCAGCTCTGACTGAAATCAAGCCGATATATTCAGAATGCTGCATTGAGACCATCAACAATCCAATCCGAAGCTGCTAAATACACTTCAGTGAAGCATGAAAAAAAAGAGTAGAAGAAAACTCTAGAGCTCAACGTGTAACAAGCCTCTTCCCACAAGAAGCCCAATTTTATCCTCAAAACTGCATATTTAAGCTCATTAATAATTGGAGATCAGCTGCCAAAGTGTAAAAAGCTATACAGTCAGTCTCTCTCTTTCTCTCTCTTGCACACACACACATGGAGAGAGGGGTGGGAGACGGGGGGGAGAGAGGGGGAGGGAGAAAGAAGGGGGGAGAGAGTAAATATGATGTAATACTGAGAAGAAGTAACAAAAATCAAAACAGATTTGTGCATCAATGTTAAGATATACTACTTGGGGTCTAGGACTTTTCGCCTTGGTAGCCGAGGAGAAAAGTTTGTGGTTAATAATGCAGAGGTGAAAATCTCAAGGTGAAACAGGCAATGCGAAGAGACCGAGGCGAAAAGTCCCATTCCGACTACTTGTTGATACAGGTAGTCCACGATTTACTACCACAATTGAGTCCCAAATTTATGTTGCTAAGTGTGAAATTTGTTAAGTGAATTTTGCCCCATGTTATGACTTTTCTTGCCACATCTGTTAATCATTGCAGTTGCTAAGTTAGTAACACAGTTGTTAAATGAATCTGGCTTCCTGTTCTGCCCCAGCTACGGACCCCAAAGAACGCAGCACACACAAAGTCTGTTCAAATATTAGTTTACTAAATAAACCAGTTTTTTACAACAATGGCTATTAATTAACTGCATTAACAGTCGCCAAGAATTCAAAGAATAATACTGAAAGCTTACTGTGGTTGGCAGAATGCCCAGAAGCAATTTGCAAAAAGCTGAGAAAATAAGCAAGACAAGACACGAAGGTATGTGAACAAAGTTGTTCCCTGCAAAATGCTTCAGTCGGCGATCCTCCTTAAATAGGCTAAGGGAGTGACCAATTAGCCCCAAGCCTTACTCTCAAGGAGACCTCCTCCTGAGGAGCCACTCCTGCCTTTTGGCAGCTCTGTGCGCCCGTGGATCGAGAAGAGGCTCCTCTTCATCCTCTTCACTTATGGGAGCTTCTGAAGGCCCTGGCTGAATCTCCGTCTCTGGCACCACATCTTCTCCAGCCTCCTCATTGTCTGACTCGAGTGCCAGCTGCACAGGCTGCTGGCGCAGCACCACACCAGTCTCCTCACTGTCGGAATCAGCTACTAGCTGCACAGGCCGCTGACGGGCCGTAACACTTCCCCATTGACTTTGCTTGTCAGAAGGTTGCAAAAGGTGATCACATGACCCAGGGACACTGCAACCATCATAAATATGAGACAGTTGTCAAGCATCTGAATGTAAATTACATGACCATGGGGAGGCTGCAATAGTCATATGTGTGAAAATCATAATCATAATCATACGTTTATTTGTCAAGCATATATAAGATAACAGGTAAAAGTATAAACATAATTTGAATACATGAAAAGAGTAAGTAAAAAGGAATATTAGGACAGGGATAGTAGGCACGCTGGTGCACTTATGCATGCCCCTTACAGACCTCTTAGGAATGGGGTGAGGTCAACAGTAGACAGTTTAAAGTTTTGGGGGTTTGGGGAAGAAACTACAGAGTCGGGTAGTGCATTCCAGGCATTGTCCACTCTGTTACTGAAGTCATATTTTCTGCAATCGAGTTTGGTCTTAAGTCCTTTTTTCAGTGCCGTTGTCACTAAACTAACTGTTCTAAGTTGAGAACTACCTGTACACACATGAAAGCTGCAAAGGCTACTTTATCACTCTTGAAAACACATTCCTGTCTTCAACTAGCTGGCAATACCACTTTCTATAATAAGATGGAAAAGGATATTGCTAAACCTATATCATTAGGTTTAGGTTTAGTGATGAATGCCAAAATTATTGCAACACAGTCTGCTCAACTAATCACGTAATCCCCATTAATAGGAAAACTAAAAAGTATGTCCTCTCTGGCTTCTAACACAAAATGTTTTCTTGTTAAGTAATTATGCCTAAGGTAATTAGGTACTTTAAATTTAGTAATGTAAATTATAATACTCCTGTTGAGGTAATTACCTGATTAGATAGAAAACCCAAAGTGGGAAGAAAATCAAAGCAAACACATAGCCAAAAAAGGGGAGGCATGTCTTTTGGAGTCAGCCTGGTCTGCATCTAGAGACACTAAGGGCATGAAGAAAATTCAGCAATTGTGACCAAGACCAACACCAACATCACTACCTGAAGTTGGCCTTAATTGTTGCACGCACAGATCTAATTCTATCGTTCTTTATATTCCATGTGTATAGAGAAGGTGTCTGAAGGAAAGTCATAAGTATAATCACTTAGACTTGAATATAGTAATCAATACTGCCCAGAAAACTGCTTCCAGTGAAGCCCAGGATCCCTTGGAGAGATCTACTTGAATTCAATCATAGAAATCGTAGAAACAAGGTCTTCTAGTTCAACGTCCTGCCCATGGAATGAGATTTTATACATTCCTGGACAAATGGTTGTCCAATCTTCTCTCGAAAACCTTCATTGATGGAGCAACCACAACTCCAGGACGTAAGCGGTTCCATTGTTCAATTGTTCTCATTGTCAGGAAATTTCTCTGTAGTTCCAGGTTGGATCTCTTTTTAATGAGCTTTCACCCATTGCTTCTTGTTCTACACACAGGTACTTTGGAGAATAAGTCAACCACTTCTCTGTCACAGCCCCTCAAGTACTGGAAGATAATTCTCATGTCACCCCTAAGTCTTCTCTTGGTTAGGCTGGATCCCTTATCACATTTGTCCCTCTTCTTTGCACTCTTTCTAGGGTCTCAGAACCTTTTTCTGTATTGTGGTGCAGTATTCCAAATGCAGCTTCACTAGTGCAGTATAATCAATCCATGTGTAATCCAATCCAATTCAATCCAATCTAATAAATGTATAAAGGAGTAGGTAATTTTGACAAAGAAATGGAAGAATTCTAAGTAGTACTATACCATTAAAACAGTCCCAAGAAAGGAGAAAGCATCCAAAAACAACTTGACAGAATCCCACCTTGATTCAATACGGTAGTGTTTGTCAACCTCAGCACCTTTAAGATGCATGGACATCAACATCCAGAATTCCCCAGCCAGCAGTCAAAGTTGCTGAGGTTGAAAAATGCTGTTATGCAGCATCAGAAGGAAAGAGCTTTCACGTTTCTGTTATTATACCCTACAACAATAGCAATAGCACTTAGCAATAGCATTTAGATTTATATACCACTTCATAGTGCTTTACAGTTCTCTCTAAGTGGTTTACAGATTCAGCATATTGCTCCCAACAATCTTGGTCCTCATTTACTGACCTCGGAAGGATGGAAGGCCGAGTCAACTTTGAGCCGGTGAGACTCAAACTGCCAAATTGCAGGCAGGTGGCAGGTAGCAGAAGTAGCCTGCAGTACTGCATTCTAACCACTGTGCCATCATGGCTATATAAATTAGATTTATATAGCACTTCATAGTGCTTTACAGCCCTCTCTAAGTGGTTTACAGAGTCATCATATTGCCCCCAACAATCTGGGTCCTCATTTTACCAACCTTGGAAGGATGGAAGGCTGAGTCAACCTTGAGCTGGTCAATAACGAACAGCTGGCAGTTGGCAGAGTTAACCTGCAATACTGCATTCTAACCATGTGCCACCATGGCTCAGTGGTGAGATCCAATGAATTGGAATTGCAATAGTCCTCGTGGTGTCTGTTTTCTGAGTAGGATTCCTTGCAGGGCTGACACAATGTAAGTCCACTTGTTTTATTCTTCCTGCCTAATGATGTGGAGGCTGAATAGATCTACTTTCAGCATTTCAGTAAATAATAGACAAAATTAAGGTATCCAATACACCTAGGACATTATTTTGGGGACAGATCTTTTTTTGCTATAAAGTAAATGCCTGGAAGTGATTTATAAACTGGTGTTAAAGAATCTTGAACTTCCAGTCACTGTAGACATGCCAGCGGGCAGCATGAGTAACAGATGCTTGGAGTTACTGTACATATCAGCAAACTCTCAAGAGTTCTGGTTCCCTATTCCAGGGTCTAAAGATTTAAAAATGTGCAACAAATGTCATGCATCATTCGATCTATGCCAATTTGACTTCTGTATAGGTAATCCTTGATTTATAACAGTTTGTTTAGTGACTGTTCAAAGTTACAACGGCACTACAAAAAGTGACCAGTTACAACGGCAGGGGAAAAGGTGACTTATGCTCAGTGTTCATACTTATGACCATTGCAGCATTCCCAAGGTCATGTGATCTACATTTGGATTCTTGACAATTGTCTCATATTAATGACGTTTGCAGTATCCCAGGGTTCAGTGATGGGATTCAAATAATTTAACAACTGGTTCTCTGCCCTAATGATTTCTTCCAACAACCAGTTTACCAAACTGCTCAGAAAGTTAACAACCGGTTCTCCCGAAGTGGTGCGAACTGGCTGAATCCCACCACTGCCAGGGTTGTGTCATCCCCTTTTGCAAACTTCTGACAAGCAAAGTCAATGGGGAAGCCAAATTCACTTAACAACTGTGTTACTAACTTAACTGCAGTGATTCACTTAACAAATGTGGCAAGAAAAGTTGTGAAATGGGACAAGCTCACTTAACAAATTTCTCATTTAACAACATAACTTTTGGGCTCAATTGTGGTCGTAACTTGAAGACAACCTATATTGAATCCAGAAGGTAAGTTAAATTTTATTTCTTGTGTTTAGTGGATTCTATGGTTATTTGTGGCACTCTGTATTCTGATTTTTGATTCTAGGGGAAGTTTTTTTTTTACTGTCATTGTTTTAATTATACAGGTACAATGATTATTGTACAAATCAAATCAATAATATAAGGACATATTGGAAGAAGTAAGGATACTATTTCTTGTTTTTTGTACATTTACCTACTCACTTACAAAAGCCATCCAAACTCACAGAAACAATCAGCAAAACAACATAATAAGTTCATGTATTTACACAAAACCTAAGGTCAGTTTGCAGTGTTATCCTTAATCAGCCATGACTTTGATTGGCACCTAGGACAGTAACATACAAATAGCCCTGAAGCCACAGACATGTCCTAACCTCGTGTGTAAATGCCTGAAGAGTTTTGTACAGCTCTATGTACAAATCTACTTATTTATTTATTTATTTATTCATTCATTCATTTATTTATTTTATTTCTATACCGCCCTTCTCCCGAAGGACTCAGGGTGGTGTACAGCCTGATTAAAAGCACAAAGACAGACAAAATTTAAAAATAATTAAAATTATTAAATGATAGGCTCAATTATAAAATCCCAAATTTAAAATCCCATATTTAAAAACCAATTAAAATCTTTACATTGATAGCCCTGCCTGGCAGAACAACAAGATTGTGAGGGCACAGCGAAATACACGGAGATCAGAGATTTTACGAATTTCTGGGGGCAGTTCATTCCAAAGGGCAGGGGTTCCCACAGAGAAGGCCCTCCCCCGGGTGTCGCCAGCCAACATAATTTGGCCGATGGCACCCTGAGGAGACCCTCTCTGTGGGAGCGGACTGGCCGGTGGGAGGCTACTGGTGGCAGAAGACGGTCTCGAAGGTATCCAGGTCCAATGCTACTTCAAAGACATTCTTGCATTTCAATTTGTTTGGCTGCCCACTTAATATGCAACACTCATTATATAGTAAGTGTGAACAACTGGGGGAAACCTTATGTGTCATATAAGGTGAAAGTTCTTGCCATGACTCTATATCACCTTGCATATTGAATATTCATCAATTAATAATTGAGCCCCATTTCTGCAGACCCAAACATCCATCATGCCACCAAAATTTGGCAGAATACTCCCAAATAACAGCAACTTGGTTTTCACTCAATGTTCTGCCAAACTGAAAACAACTAGAACTGCAAATGTTATAAATAAAATAAATGTACTTCGTCTCCAGCAGCAGTAACATGACTCTTTTATTATTTTTTAAAAAATTCAAAAATGGGGGAAGAAGCCTAACATCCCAGCCCGGTCCTTTCCTGCAATGCTTTTGCATCATTGCTGGGCTCCCATAGCTCTCATTACAAAGTGCTGCTGGCAGTCACAAAAAGTTGCCCAAGCCTGCTATAAATAATGCCTGAACCATCCTTGGTAGAAATATATCGCTCAAAGCAATGAACTGTGATGGCGGTATAACAGCATCTACTGTTGGCCTAATAAAATGAAAAGAGTAAAGACCAGGCATGCTCCGGCTGCCAAATTTCTGGCCAGCAACAAGAGAAAAGGTACAGCTGCCTCCTCTCTCTCAAACAAGATGAAGTCTCCTCCAGCTGCAATTGGCCGAAGCACTTTTATAATGTCATCCAACCATAATCTGCTGAACCTCTTGACCCTGCCAATCTCGCATCGGTTATCATTTTAAGGATGGAAAATGTTGTTGTTCCTCAACAGTGGCTTCAAATTGAGGCTTTTTCCTCCTGGGAGAGGCATTTTAAGAGGTTACAAGGATTGGGTTTTTTTGTTTACTAAATAATCACATTAAAAACTCACTAATATTCACATGAAGATCTAACAGTCATGGAAAATCAGTGGTGAATGGCAGGCTGATTGGAAGAGCTGGGGGTGGGTGGGTGGAGGCGATGCCAAGGCTGGCAGGTATGCCAGAAAGATTAGTGGACATGCAGTGGGAAGTTCAAGGCTGGCTGAGTTGATGGGTTGATTGGAGACTGATTTCTGGAAATAAGGATGTGAAGGTATGACGTGTAAAATGAGGAACAAATTTAATAGACATTCACGTAGGGAGGCAAGAAGGTTTCTACAAAGAAGAAAAGTAGGCAAAATGCCAAAAAGCTTTGGAAATCCTGATCTAGAGCTATTAGATACAGATTGCAGTAATGTAGATGATCTATAAATGGCAGCATAGAGTTTATTTATTTATTTATTTATTGGTTCGATTTATATGCTGCCCTTCTCCAAGACTCAGGCGGCTTACAATGCATTAAGCAATAGCCTTCATATTTTTGTATATACCTGCTTAGTAGGGCTTTCAGGCCCCCCTAAGCAGTGTTCTTTTTATACAAAGTCAGCTTATTGCCCCCACAATCTGTGTCCTCTTTACCTACCTCGAAAGGATGGAAGGCTGAGTCAACCTTGAGCCTGGTGAGATTTGAACTTGCAGTAATTGCAGACAGCTGGTGTTACTTAACAGTGCTTTAGTCTGCTGCGCCACCAAGTTAGTACTTTCTGCATCTCCTTACAGCCCAAATGTGGTTGTCTAGAGTTCCCCAACCTTTCCAGCTTTGCGTACCAGCGGGGGTTGGGGTGGGGGAGGATATGGTCCAGTGCAAGCAGCTGGCAAGAGTATGTGTGCAGCTCCATTTGCATGAGTAGCAGGCACATGCACCCAAGTCTCACACAAATGGAGGGCCATACTCGCTTCCACGGCCCGGTTTTAAATGGCTCATGGCTGAGTAGTGGGCTGCGGACCAGGGGTTGAGAACTCCTGTGGTAGTCCTTTCTCAATTCACATAATTACAAATATAAATGTATAGTAATGAATATTCCTCTGATAGTTATTTTAGCACCAACATTAAATTTTCATCAGGCTGTCATCACCCAAAACCTTCTTTCTCTACCCTATATAAAGCTGTTCACAGATTTTTTTTTCAAGAGAAGCGAGAAAACAGAATCGATTAATGACATAGAAAATATAGCAATTTTCTCTTCTTCTTCTTTTTTGTTTGTGCCCAAACCTACTAACCCTTCTTGCTTCTGAGAGTCATAGGTGATTCTAATTCCTTTGTGATCTTATCTTGATAAGAGTCCATTTCACTTTTTATTTCATTTTTGACAATCCACCCTAGTTACGTTAGTCATGTATTTTTCTCATTTTCAAATAGTGCTTTTTCTTTTTTTTTCCTGGTGTAAGTCTTGCCAACAACAAGTCATTGACTGTTGTAATGATCTGTGGTAATATCCTTGAGAGACAGGAGGAGGAAGAGCCACAGCCATGGCAAAGGTCAGGTAAGAGACATTTCAGCCCACAGAAGGAATAAGAGGTGTGGAAAATGCCTCAGAAAAGATCCTCCCTGGTTCCTGGAAAGTAAAGGGAAGGGAAGAAGGATGTGCCTTCAGATTTGCAAGATTCTGTTACTATCGCCTTAGAATAAAGGTAGTGTGATGATATTGGTTTCTTATCCAGACTACCTCAAAGGCTGGCACTATCTTGGTGATGGCATGGTCAATGGCAGGGACCTGTTCAGGTACTGACATACAATAACTCCAAGCAACTCATGCTGTCTGGGGTTAATTATAAGTCTCCCATAACTTGAAGTTCAGGATTTCTCAGCACTAGTTTATGAGTTATTTTCAGGCATATCCTTTATCCCAAAAAAGGACTTGTCCTCAAAATAATGTCCTAGACCTAGATATATTGGATACCTTAATTCTGTCTATTGTTTACTGAAATGCTGAAAATAGATCTACTCAGCCTCCACCTCTTCAGGCAGGAAGAATAAAACAAATGGACTTGCATTGTGTCAGCCCTGCAAGGAAGCATACTCAGAAAATAGACTCCACAAGGACTATTGGAATTCCAATTCATTGTTGTAGGACGTAAGAGAAACGTGAAAGTCTGCCCCCTTTTGACAGTATTTCTCAAGCTCAGCAACTTTAAGTGGCGGCTGGGGAATTCTTGGTGTTGCCATCGATGCATCTTAAATACTACTATATAGAATCATGGTGGGATTATGTTGAGTCATTTTTGGATGCTTTCTCCTTTCTCAGGTTTGTTTTAATGGTACAATACTGCTAATGGTTCTTCCATTTCTTTGTCAAAATTATCTTTGCACTCCTTTACACAGTCATTACCTTAGATTAGATAATTAGATTACATTACATTAGATTACATTAGACATCAATTGACAGTATAGCATTATGCTGAACTAGTGAGGACACATTTGGAATACTGGTCTAGTTCTGGTCGCCATATTGCAAAACAGATGCTGAAGCCCAGAAAGAGTGCAGAGAAGAGCAACAAAGATTGATAAGGACCTTTGGCTGGTTTGGCTGCTTTGGGCATGCCTTTTCTCCTCCGGCAATAGTGCATGGTCCTCCGTTGTCCTGGACTACAGAAAGATGGGCACATGGCTTCTGCAGAAGCATCTGCCTGCATAATGTCTGAAAGGTGATTTGTTTAGAGTTGTTCATGCATTATATCGGCTTCTTATATCCCTGGCTCTATGATTCATCAGAAAAGTATTTTAGGCCTGTTTTTCAACATGTATTAAGCAATCTTTTCAAAGACTGATAAACCTGTTTTCTTTTTCTTTTTTAAAAAAAGCAATCAGCAAAAAAACAGTTAATGCTCTTTACAATCTCTGCACCAGGCATGTGATTTGTTATGCAGATTATTGCATAAGATTATAAAATGCACGGATTAGCTTCTGCGATATTGATAAATCTTTGTCTAGAAATAGGCTGGCTGACAGATTGGTGAGTTGGGGAATAGGCCATGGAAGCATCTTCCCACTTCACCACATACCTCTCCTTCCTCCCACCACCTTGGCTGCTGAGACAGCACAAATTACACTGATATATAGATTTTTCTACCAACTCAAGGCCTGGAGGAATACATATTAATGCAGCTGTAAGAAGAGTCTTAAAAAAGAATGTTGCCCTGCCCTTTGCCCAAGGCAGAGAGATTTTGCTACTAGTAAAGTAAGCAGCACAGATCATCCCATTTATTGCTCATTGTGACTGGAGAGTAAAAGAGAAGTAGTACCCAGTGGTGGGATTCAAATAATTTAACAACCGGTTCTCTGCCTTAATGATTTCTTCCAACAACCAGTTCACCAAACTGCTCAGAAAGTTAACAACCGGTTGTCCCGAAGTGGTGCAAACTGGCTGAATCCCACCACTGGTAGTGCCTATTATATATTGTGAGAATATGAACAGGTATGTAATAGAAGCAATCCATTTTACACTAGAATTGGATTTTCAAATTTTTTTTGACAGAATTCTTGACCAAAATCTTTAAATAAGCTTAGTACTTGTACATGAAATGCAGATTCTCTCATTGATAGGTAACTGGCTAAAAGTCTTAGTTCAACAACTAAACTGCTATACCACACTGGCTTTCAGAAATTATTTTCTTTACAATATTAAAAGAGCAAAAAGCCAAATGTCTTTTTTTTAATTACCTTTTTTTTTGAACATTTTTTTTATTTTTAAACAAAACTTAAAACATAAAACAATTGTCATCCATTACAATTACAGAAAGTGTATTGATCGGTTACGAATCTTTTGTGCTTAATCCTCTATCCCACATTTTCTTATTTAACAGTTTATTACATTATTATTCTCATTTACCAATTATTTAACAGTAAATTGTCCTCTATAAGAGGGGGGAAAAAACCCTTTATATGTTTTATTATCTTATCCATTTCATATTTCGTATTTCATTTCCATTCTTTCTTGTCTTACCATTGATAAAATGAATCCCATATCAAATAATATTGTTTATCTTCTTGTTCCCTAATTTCAAATGTCAATTTACTCATTTCAGCACCTTAAATTACCTTTATTGTTGTTGTTTACAGTTTTTTTATTAGTTTATAATATAAAATACAAAATACAAAAACAAACAGTAGGAAAAATAAGGGAGGGAAAGGGGAAGGGAGAAGTGTAGAAAAGAAGAGAAAAAAGAAGAAAAAGGTGTTGACTTCTGACTCTCTCTGGTGCAGTAGAATAAGACAGTAACATCAAACCTCAACTTTTTACTTTTCCATAATAGTATAAACTAACCATTTCTATAACAACAAATCTATCTAATCGGTAAAATCTAAAATCAGTGTTTCATTTTTTTTCCACCTCAAGCACAAAGTCCAGAAACGGTTTCCAAGTAGAAACAAAAGAACTTATGCTTTTTTCCCCAAATGTCTTAACATTTATATTGAAATTATTCAGAATAACTGGTATGAAATGAGATACTGTATGTGATTGTTTGAATCATGTATTACACTAAGCCGTTATTTTGCTAAACTAGATCCAGGCACCCATCCCACTTTAGCTATGAGAACTCACTGGGAGATTTTGAACTAATCATTCCTTCAGTCTTACCTATCTTATCTGTTGGGAGTATTATGAGAACAAAAGTGGGATTCCCATTAGATCTCCACCTTTTGCTTCAGAGCAATGTTTCTTCACATGTGGTCCTCAGACTCCTGGGGCTCCCCAATACTCTCTCAAAGGTATTTGAAATCATAATTATTTGACAGCTTAGGTTGAAAAATAATATGATACTAAAATCCAATTGAACAATTATGAGATGGAGTAGTGGAAGTGACTGTATCCATTTTGATTTTTAATATGGCGATATATTAATTATTACATGCAAACAATAACTCTTTTGAGGTCCTTCATAACTTTTAAAAAAGGGAAGGAGCCCTGAGAGAAATATGCTTAAGAAACATTGCTTTAGAGGAATGATGGGGATCTAACTGAAAAATTAATAATAAAGTAAATCACTTTTCAGCAAAGTCTTATAGGAATTTTTCTCACAGTTCCTCATGGAATTTCAATCTACTTATTTATTTGTCAAAAATAAAAGAATTCTCTTTCATCCTGGAGCATCAGCAGACCAAGCTATTCATAAAGGCATCAGACATGTTATAAGTTCTTTATAGTGCACCTGTTTGCTGTTTTACTGAGTCATGACCTTGCCCACCATGCCTCACCCTCTTGCCATAACATTTTAATAAGTGAAACATATCACTTATCTAAATGGCAGAAATGATTTCCCTTGACTTACACAGTGGAGAAAGCACTGTATCTTCAGCAGACAGCCATTGACCTGGTAATAGCAACGGCAGTGAAGAAACAGCCAAAAGAGAACCAAAGAGAAAATGAGAAGAATAATAGAATAAGGATGACTAAGCAGCATTCCCTGCTCAGTTTTCCAGAATGAACCCTAGTTACGTTTATTGAAATCTGCTTTGAATTTTGCAGTGTCTCACCATCCACTTTATAGATGAAGAACATCAAGGAGATACAATGTTTAGGAATATAAGGTTGAATGCATGAATTCACATGCCCATAGGTACCTTTGTTAGAAAAGGGGAGAGAGGATGGCATTTGCTTACAAATAAATCAAACCTCCATTAAGATAGATTGGTTGTAATTGCCTGTTTCTTATTATTTCCTGTATATAAACTGTTCCAACTCCTACCCTCAAAATGACGCTATAGAGCACTGCACACCAGAACAACTAGACACAAGAACAATTTTTTCCCGAACGCCAACACTCTGCTAAACAAATAATTCCTTCAACACTGTCAAACTAGTTACTAAGTCTACATTACTATTAATCTTCTCATCCTTCCTATCACCCATCACCTCCCACTTATGACTGTATGACTGTAACCTTGCTTTTTGTATCCTTAAGATTTATATTGACTGTTTCCCTATGACTATCATTAAGTGTTGTACCTTATGATTCTTGACGAATGTAACTTCTTTTATGTACACCGAGAGCATATGCACCAAGACAAATTCCTTGTGTGTCCAATCACACTTGGCCAATAAAGAATTCTATTCCATTCCATTCCATTCCATTCCATTCCATTCCATTCCACTCCACTCCACTCCACTCCACTCCACTCCACTCCACTCCACTCCACTCCACTCTACTCTACTCTACTCTACTCTACTCTACTCTATTCTATTCTATTCTATTCTATTCTATTCTATTCTATTCTATTCTATATGAAATTGATGGGATAAGGAAGCAAAGCAAACCACAACAAGATGTGGTGAGCAGTAAATGGTTGAGACAAGAAAAGGAATCCCAAGGGCAGCCCAACAGCAAATGTCAAAGGCATGGGAATCTACTTTCAGCAGATTTTATTAACATGCATTTGATTTTTTTTTAAAATCTGTACTTAAAAAAGCACTCAGACCCACTGGATATGGACTGGATACGTCTAGTTTTTATACTTCTCTGTGACTTCTCAAACAGTTGCACCATGGCCAAACATAATCCCTCTCCTAGTGATAATGAGAATCAAAAAGATATTACACATAGGATACGTCAATCAATAGAATAGCTTTGCATTCATAAGCAGAAATTTCAAACGACCTGGCTAAACATAAAATAATCCCAAATATAGCATGTGCAAGGCAAAAAGGCAGGATGTACAGCTAGCTATGAGTAAAAAAAGAGGAAGTTGTTTACAAAATATGGCTTGTGCAGGCAAATGCTCAACACTGACCTACTGGTCCCCAGTTTGTTGGAAATGCAATGCCGCTATGGGAACTTATTTTCACATCTGGTGGACCTGTCCCCGAGCAAGAGAGTATTGGGCCACAATTCAAAAATGGATTTTAGAAATCATAGGATGTAGGATAAAATTGAATCCGGAAACATTTTTACTAGGCATGAAACCAGAGAACTTAAACAAGTCTAATTGGTATCTCGCTCTCCACATCATCATTGCAGCCAGGATCTTGTTTGCGCAAGAATGGAAATCCAAAAATATCCCATCGGAGACTTCGTTAACCGCAAAGATCATGGACTGTGCAGAGGCAGACAAGCTTACCGGATTTTTGCAAGATAGACAAGAATCGGGGCTATTTATGAGTTGGGACCGGTGGTATGCTTGGCTGCAAAAAAGAAATCTTAAGAAGAATGTAAAATAATAATCTTAGTGTGACTGTGGGTAAATATTTATCGGAATATTGCATGGCAGTTGAGAAACCTTTCTTCTAGATAATTTTTTTCTTTTTTTGATGATTTGGTTTAATGGAGGTTTGTACTATTTCTAGGCGAAAATTGATGCTTTAAAACTCTATATGTATTATATTACTCTCTGCAATTCTATCCATATTGCTATATTTTTTCTCTATACTTTTTAATAATTTTCAATAAAAAATTTTTTAAAAAAATACTGACCTACCAGCATGAACATGAACATATATTTCATGCTTTTTGCTGACATCTATGAAATATTTGATGAGCACTGGAAAAGTAACTATACTAAGATTACAAAATGAACCTACGAACATGATTTTAACCTATGAAAACTTTCAATATCCGAGGGATGGGCACAAAGCCTTTGAGGTCCTTCTCCTCTATGCAGAGTAAAGCTGTGTAACGTAAATCTCCACCTTGATATGTACAATTGGCCTTAAGCATTGTGGGCAAGAACATCTTGGGTGGGATATGTATTGTAGTGTACATCTCAGCTCTTCAAACATAAAAAGTTTTCTTTCTTTCTTTTTTCTTTTTTGCTTAATCTAGTACAAAGGTGTTCTCTTATAGTCAAATAACCATTTTGGAGAAACATACATACATCTAATAAAACATACTTTCCTTGACTTGCCTAATGTCACCTACTATACAAGTACACGGGTATCTCTTGCAGCAACCTGAACTGGAATCCAGTTTATTCCAACGAATAAGCTTCTCAGAACTCTGATTAATCATACTTATTGGAAAGAGGGTTCAGGTTATAACACAAGATTTCCAGTAAACACACTGTTTTCAAATGAGAAACCTATCTATATAGAGAGAATTGAAGGCAGCAATATTCTAGCTTGTTTTCTCGTGGTTTTCTGGTGTAAAATGGAGGAGGACTGTCTTTTTTTTTTTTTTTAGAAGACAGGTCAATCTGCACTCGCTGATAGTTTTGGAAATTGCTAGTAGACTTCTCATTGAGTCCCATGCTCACAGTGTTATTTACCAAAAACTGCTTTCTATGCAGCCTTATTATTACAAAGCTCTTTCAAGAGAGAAAGATGTTACTGTTTGGGGAGATTGTTGATTGTATTTATTATTCTTCAGGAGAAAGCATAATAAAGATAATAATAGCCGCAACAATAGCAACTGAAAATTAAGGTAATCACTTTGTAGTTTAGCACTGATGTGTGAATTCAGCATGTTTACACCTTTTTTGCTTCACTGGTGGTTTTAAGTCCAACACCTCCTTGCAATGTGTATCTAAGAATATTTATCGGATTCCTTAGGAAGATTCAGTTGGATAAGAATAACCATAGCACTCATTTTTGTTACAGATAAGGCTGATAACACATCTGATAACCATGACTGTATACTATTAGAATATACTTTGCACTCCAACATTATTCCTCAAGTACTCACAGTTTTCCATAGCCTTTAAGTCCACCAATCCTACCTACCACATAGACACCTTGGTATTTTAAAACACAATGTGGGTAGCTTTCAACCTGCGACCACAACTAAGCCCAAAATTTCTGCTGCTAAGTGAGACAGTTGTGATGATGGCCAGATCTGTCTGTAGGTTCTGCCTTGGTTTACCTTTTCCAATAAGCAACCGAGTCAGAAGATCATTTAAAAGTAATTCATTAGAGTACTCTGATAAAGTGGGGTCACCCTGTGAGAAGGAAAAATGTCATACATTTACTTTTATAGTTAGCACAACAAAGAACTTCAAAGCAAAAGCTGATTGGTTTAGAAACAGTCATCTGTCCAGTTACAACAAAACAATTAAAGCATCTAATAATATGTGAGAATAGCCATAGAAAAGAGCACTGTGTTCTGAATAAAAATAAAAGAAACATGGGCAAAGGGTATGGGTAAGAAGATACATTCTCAATGTTTCCCAAGGTTGAGCTTGACTATGTTCTTTGTTCATGGAGGCTTGAGAGCAGCTAAAAATGAAACTGTGATCTACAACATATCGAATGATCTCCTGCCAGTCCTAGTTTATGAAAGAGAGGCTTTTCTTGAAAGTTAAGGCTTAGGGGAAATTATTAGCAATACAATTGAAAAAGCAAATCTAAAACAGAATAGAATAGAATAGAATAGAATAGAATAGAATAGAATAGAATAGAATAGAATAGAATAGAATAGAATAGAATAGAATAGAATAGAATAGAATTCTTTATTGGCCAAGTGTGATTGGACACACAAGGAAATTATCTTTGGTGCATATGCTCTCGTGTACATAAAGAAAAAATAAAATATATTCGTCAAGAATCATAAGATACAACACTTAGTGATAGTCATAGGATACTAATAAGCAATCAAATCATACTAGGAAACAAATAAAACGTTATAAATTGTAAAGATACAAGCAACATGGGAAGAGATAGGTGCTAGGAAGGATGAGAAGAAGATTAGTAATACAGTCTTAGTAAATAATTTGATAGTGTTGTGGGAATTAGTTGTTTAGCAGGCATTCAGGAAAAAACTGTCCTTGTGTCTTGTTGTTCTGGTGTGCAGAGCCCTATAGTGTCATTTTGAGGGTAGAAGTTGAAACAATTTAGGTCCAGGATGTGAAGGATCCACACATCCTGGACATAACAAGAAAATCCATGTTAGTTAGCCAGTGCAACAGAACTACAAAAACCATTACACATATCACAAAGTCCATCCTGTGTGGCCCTCACTTGTTAAGTGAACTTTGTCCCATTTTATGAACTTTCTTCCCATAGTTGTTAAGTGAATCACAGCAGTTATTAATTTAATAACATGGTTGTTAAGTGAATCTGGCTTCCCCATTGACTTTGCTTGTCAGAAAGTCGCAAAAGATGATCACATGATCCCAGGACACCGCAACCGTCATAAATATAAGTCAGTTGCCAAGCATCTGAATTTTGATCTCGTGACCATGGAGTTGCTGCAACAGTCGTAAGTGTGAAAAACGGTCATTAAGTCACTGTTTTCAGTGCTGTTGTAATTTCAAATGGTCACTAAGTCAACCCTACCTGTACTTCAGGGTTGTGTATATGAGTGTATTTATAAGAAAATGAGAACCTACCATGCAATCTAGCTTATTGGCAATAGTATACTGTAATTCATCTAGGCTGAAATGTGCAGATGGTTCTTCCTATTTTTTTCTTTATTATTTTAATGACTGGCAGTATGAATCAAGAATAACACATAAAATAAGAAATTAGACTATGGCCCTTTTGTGAAGTCCTTGGTGCTCTCTGAGCTTGGTTGTTTTTTTGCAGACATCTCATTACTCGACTAGGTAACAAGGCTTTAAAAATTGCCTTTTTCCATTTGAGAGAGACAGACCATTGACCCTACTGAATGGGAGCACCAGATTTATACTGATAGAAGTGATGTGATTTATCACCTGAACACCAAATTAAATGTACAACAGCAGACACTAGTCTGGCAATCTCAGTTACTGCCTAATAGCTGTAAACTTGGAGAAGGGGGAAACATTTCTTGTGAGAATGGCTGGCACTTTTTATTTTGCTGTTGATAAAGCAAACACTTTTGAGAATCTCAGTTGGAGGAAAAGATTGTATTAGAAAAAGGAGAGAGACATCATCATGCTCCCAATACCTTCTCAATTCCTTTAATCTTGTTTTAAATATTGGATCCCCCAGGAATTTTAGCAAGCACTGCCCATGACCATGTTGGTTGGGAATTTGGGAATTTGGGGAGCTGGAGTCCAACACATCTGAAGACCTCCAGGCTGAAAAGATTGGTATAATCCTTCCCTAGCTGCTATTTTTATTTTATTTTATTTTATTTTGTCAAACATGTACAAGGTAACAGGTATAAGTATCTGTTGTTTTGTTGCAGTCGCTCAGTGCTAGTTAAAAATCAGGAAGCATAGTTAAGGGTTTTTCAATGGGTGAAACAAAATTGATATTGTATATGGTGACAGCAGCTAGGTTACTGATTGGTCAATATTGGAAAAGGGATGTTTTGCCTACTATTGAACAATGGACTTTGAAGGTGGCCAGTTTTGCAGAAATGGCGAAGATATCAGCATACTTAAAAGACCGGACTCAAGAGACTTATGTATGGGAGTGGAAGAAATGGATAGATTATGTGCAGAATAAATACCAAACTAGGAAGTACCAGATAGCTTTTAGTTGAATGTTGTGTAGAAATGTATAGTATATAGGGGGTAGAATAGTTTAATGTTATGTAGAAATGTATAATACACAGGGGGGAGAATAGAAGGGCGGTAAAGTATGATATGATATAAAATGATTTGGATTTGGATTTCACCTTGGGGAAGTCATGGGAGGAGGGGAGGGTTAGGGAGGGTTAGGGAGGGAAAGAGGGGGGGGAATGGGAAAATTTGTATTTGTAAAACTTTTTCAATAAAAAAAGATATGTGAGAAAAAATAAATTCCATTCTAAATAATGGAAAAAAAAAATCAGGAAGCCTGGTAACACCTTTTCAGATTAACATGTTTTCTTAAAAGGCATAAGCTGTCATGAGCTCACTTCATCATGAACATGGACTGGCTAAACTGATGCAGGATTACAAGAGGGGGGGAAGACTGGGGAGTGATGTTCAAAAATGGTGGGTTTCAAAAATTTTTACTACTGGTTCTGTGGGTGTCGCTTGGTGGGCATGGCATGGCTTGGTGGGCGTGGCTTGGTGGGCGTGGCAAGGGAAGGATACTGTAAAATCTCCATTCCCACCCCACTCCAGGTGTAAAATCTCCATTCCCTCCCCAATCCAGGGGAAGGTTACTGCAAAATCCCCATTTCCTCTCAATCAGCTGGGACTTGGGAGGCAGAGAATAGATGGGGGTGGGGCCAGTCAGAATTTTTACTACCGGTTCTCCAAACTACTTAAAATTTCCGCTACCAGTTCTCCAGAACTGGTCAGAACCTGCTGAATCCCACCTCTGTTTCCATGATCTGATGAAGTGAGCTGTAACTTACAAAAACTTATGCCTGTTAATAAAATGTGTTAGTCTGAAAAGATACTTTCTGATTTCTGGCTACTACTGACTAATATGGCTCTCCTTGTAGTGTCTTTTCCAGTGCTAACTGGAAACTCCAAATCCACAGGTGCTGCCAAACATCTATTTTGAACATAAGCATTCAACTTAAACTATTTAAAAAACATACTTCATAAAATCCAAAGAAATTGTTTAGCATACAAAAGATCTTCCTATGAACATAATATTTAGCTAAGAAGTGATATTACAGATTACAGAGACTCATTTCAGCTGTAATTTAGTTCTGTGGGAAAGTTTCTACTTGACCTGTTTGTAAAGAACAAATCCTTTGGCATATTTATTAAAGAAAGGTGTAGCACTGGGAAACAAATCAGAAACTTAAGCAAGCATTTGAGAAGATCATGTCTTGACAGGCTATGTAATACCTTTTACCAGAGACAAAATTAAGCCACCTACACTGCTGAAATGGGTGGCCATGAGGATCCAGACTACTAAATGTCTATGGAGATTCTCAGTCATCCAGGTCATGGTTGTCCCAAAGATGCTTTTTCAAGAGGCAACTGGACTTTCTGGTTTTATAACTGGCAAGCCAAGAGATGGAAAAAAAAGATGTTTCAATGTATCTACAAAAGAAACTGCTTGAAGTTTTAAAACTTAAAAAGGAAACACAAATGGCAAACAAAGAGAATGACCTGGATAATTTTTTTCTACTGGATTTACAAAAGAGGCTTGTAGGCTTTACAAAAGAGGCTTATAGGCAAAGCATTGAAGAATTCTATGCAATGGGACAACGAAGAAATGAAGAGAAATCAAATCCTAAGACAATATTCGAATGAATTAAAAATTAGGACTGTTAGAAGTAAACAAGAAGGAATACAAAGTTGGTTTATTTGGTCAAGATTAAAACAAGCTGTAATGTTATAGAATTTCTGCGGACATCAGGACTGAAAAGATGATGTTTTATGGATTTGTTTATAGATAATTATGGGATATGGGATATGAAGAAATAACTGTTTGAGACATTAAAGAGAGTAGAGTCACTAAATTTGTTTATACTTGGTGTAGTGGTTGGAAGTCACACACACACACACACACACACACACACACACACACACATATACAGTATATATATCAAATTTATATTTCGCTGATAAAGACATATCTGCTTGAGGGCTCAACACCAACCCCAAACCTACCCTGGGGAAAGAAGTAGGTTTTTAAAGATGGCCTGAATAGAGGGTTTACTAGATGTCTGGCAAAAGGAGGGCATGTCCTCTGTCCATCAGGCATAGCCTAAAATCAAATACTGTCCGACTTTTTGAGTACTTCTGGAGCAGTTTTTCTCTGTGTGGCAGTGCTTCCCTAATAAGTGCTAATGGCAAGTTAACAAGCTCAGCAATGTGACCTTAATTAGTTGATTAGTACCCTCCGGCTTGCCCTGCTGCCTGGAATTGACAGGACCTTAATCAGTTACATGTCAAAGGCTTTTGCCTCTTAACCAGCTCTAACACATTCCTGCAACTGAAAAACTGGACTTTCTGATGCTGGAAAACGTAATCTTACATACATGTATGTTTATGTACTTTTGTGGGGCAGGTTTTCACTGTAACATTTGTTACGAATGCCAAGAAAGTTAAGCAGTTAGGGTTTCTTCCTCACCCCACCCATTTGTCCCCCCTTTTCAATTGTCTATGGCCTCCTCTGCCTCTTCAGATACATGATAACCTTACCTAAAGAGGGCCAAGATGAAGGCCATGTGGATCTCTGGACTGGGGGTTATGCTACCTCCCAGAGCAGGTTATTATCAAACTATCACCTTTTTTCCCTAGCATTTTCCTACAAGTGCAGAGTTTTCTTTTTCTTTTTTTTCTTTTTGGATCAACTGAGTGTTGATCTATTGGTTGCAACAGGAATTGACTGATCAGCTTCTCGTCCAAGCCTGACATCAACGGCTGAGAGTGACTGACCCAAAGTCACCCAGCCAGCTATCATGTCTAAGGTGGGACTAAAACTCACATTTTCCTGCTGTCTTGACTGGTGCCTTAACCATTAAGCCAAAAAGAGGGAGGGAAGGAGGGAGGGAGGGAGGGGGAGCGAGACTACTTATCACTGAAATTAATCTTATTACTTTGGAAGAAGGGAGGAAATGAAGTTCATTTAAAGTAAAGTATGTTCATACATGCCTCCCGCCTTTCCCAAAACGGTGTTATGGGAAGGTAATTCCCATAATTCCCAGATCAGCTGAAAGGCATCAGCTTGCAAAAGACTATTACAATTACCCACATTTATACTGAAGTGCATTACTGGAAGAATCACAGTGAGTGTTTTTGATGTGAAACTTAAGTGTGTTCTTATACATATATAATTTCTAGTTACAACATGACTTGTTATGTAACACTACAATTTTGGTGCTTTGGTATAAAGGCAAAGCTATAGTCTGCTCAAGACCTATATACTGTAGCTTTGCAAACAACAACAAAGATCAGCCAGATTTTTTTCATTTGAATCTGCACTAAGGGTGCTTTGTTTTGAGCATCCCCCAAAGTGAGGAAGGCAGTCACTTCTGAATGATGGGGGCCTTGTCACTTTTTATGTGCATTATGTGCATGAGAAACATCAAGGGGGAGGGGCTTCAATTGTATGGTCATAGCTGCCATCTGGATGTTTTTGACATCCCATGGATGCCTCTGAATTCAGCTCTGAAAAATATGTCATCTGAATGTTAACAAGTTTGGATCTTATTAAAACTGCTCCGAGTTGCTCCTCTGTTCACATATAAGTCGGGATTATGTCACTTCCCTTTCACATTCAACACCATGCATTGTACCCAAAAATTATTTTTCAAGATTTCCCAATGCCCCAGAAGCAGATTTTCGGGGGACTGCAAAGGGAGTTATATATAAAGTCAACAATTTCCTAAAAGAATAATTTACTAGCAAAATATAACTAATTCAACATTGCCCATCACAATGTGTTAATCTAACCAATAAAGGGGATAAATCAAATATTTGATTGGTGATTTTCTAAGGAAATCAAGTTATTTTTGGGTCAAGCTCAGTTCCAGATGACTTATCTGTACACATCCAAGCATCTCTGAAGTTTTCTTTGTATGTTACGGAAATGTTTTGCCACTGCTTTCTTCCAGGATGATTTTCAATTCCCCAGGCTAGCTATACCCCTAACATCCTCAGGTGGCTTCCCAGTCCCATGTCTAAGTGCTATAAAGAGGTAGTTCCCTACATAGATCAGAATCTCATATTTAATAGTGTGGTGTGCCTTAAAAATCATGAATTTCAAAAGATCTTACATTCTTTCTTACATAAAGAAACGTAATATGTTGAAAACATCTTTTTTTCATTACAAGAATCTCTTTGTTCCACATCAGATAACATTTCTAACAATTTCTGGCAATTTAGGTCTTAATGATAATAATCACACTTGTATTTCCTTAGCACTCAACTATAAGGAAATGTGACTTAGGTCATAAAAGGACATTTTAATTTACTCAAAAAAGTGGAGCTTTAAGATAAAGTAGGCTTTTAAAACCTGACTACATATACTGTTTTTAAACAATATTGGGCTTCTTATGGACTAATTTTTGGTCCATAAGCATTCCAGGAAATGACACTCCATATATATAACATTTTATTGTTGGGTCAGCAAAATATTCATGAAGTTCTTAGCATTATCGATCTGTTTTAGATAAAGTTCTATCAGTATAAAGTGTATGCACCATTTGATTTGATTCATTTGATTTGATTGATCCAGTTGCCTTTTGAAAAAGCACCTTTGAGACTACTATGACCTGGATGACTGAGAATCTCCACAGATATTTGATTCAGTGTGTGATTGTTTGCATGATGGGCTACTTTCAGTCAAATGAATAGGACTTTGTTCTGAGTAAATATGCACAAGACTTCAGCAATAATGTATTTTGTAACTGAGTTACATGCCCAGATCTGGAATTAATGTTTAGGCAATGGCAGAAAAAACAGTGAAGATAGGCTCCCCTAGATTGCCCCTGCTCCTGGCTTCAGAGTGAAATTATTGTACTATAAGATGCTCTTTGACCCAAAATACTCTAGAAAAATATTTTGCACTTGTTGAAGAAAGAGCTTTGAAAAAGGTCTGTTACAGAAATTTGAAGATCTGAATTTTACAGATTTAGAATTGGCAGATTCGATGACTGATGAACTGGACTTTTTTAAGAAGATGAACATATCACATCCAATTGGTAAACAATTTGGAGTGGATTTTCCTGAGTAGATGGATCAATATTGGAAAATGGATTTATTATACCTAACGAGACAACAAGTGACAAGAGACTTTATACCTAGTGAGACTGCTTCAACAATAGATGTGGTGAAGATATTTACAGCAGGGGTTCAGGATATTGGAAGATGAGATATTGTTGGGAAAACTTCCACTAAAAATTTTAAGGGCAAGTTTTATGATTAAGAACCAAACAGAGATATTTGACCCTGGGTGGATTAGAGTTAATGATTGTGGTGATTTGTGGCAGATAAGAAGCCACTGTAGACTTTCTACAAATTAAATACAATGACAGATTATTAACAGAGGGCTTTGAAGTTTAACTTTGCTGCTGATTTACCTGTTAACTATTTTGTTTTTGCATATAGTAGATAGATGACAGGCTAAATTGGTTGTAAATAGATGTAGAAGTTTATAGACTGGGCTTCTTTGCAAGGGGGAGAAACTAACATTATTGCAATATATTTATCTGTAATCAACCAGGGGGCATAATATTTATATATGTGTTTTTGTTTTTGTCCTTTTTAATGCACTTTTTAAATGTTCTGTCCATTTTTGTTGCTGTTTGTTAAATTTTTATTTTTTTTTTGGAATTTGTATTTTAACTTTTTAAACAAAAAAAAATTAGAAAAAAAGAAATTCTGATAATTTCAAACAAGTACTTAAATCAACGTTACCAGCTTGATACCCTCCAAATGCAATGGTCTGTACTGGGAAATATGGCTCTACACTTAGTTCAGGAATTGTATGAATCATCACTAAATATTGAAAGTGAATAAATTGGTGATAAAAAATTGTTGATCCCCTGGTAAAAACGTTTTCGTTTTTAAAATGGTTATTGAAAGCTGTACTGTGAGGGAAGTCACAGGCCACTCTGGTAAACTATTCAACCTTCCCCTACCATCCCCAGCCCCACTGAGCTGACTCCAATCACTTGAGCATCCACTCCCTCCTAAGTAGCAGCTACCCCAGCCCCCCCAGCCCAACATGCTAGCACCATGCCTCAGTTGCCTGATGGCCTACTAGCAAGCAATCTGGGGCTTGCTTAACAACCCATGATCCTCACATAACAGCACTAGGACTGCTGGGATTACCATCATTAAGCAATGTGGTCACTTGATGTCTTGCTTTATGACTGCATCGCTCACCGATAGAAATTCCAGTCCCTATTACCATGTTTAACTGACGACTACCTGTTTTGATTTCAGCTAGTAACCATTATCTAACAAAATATTACAATATGTACTTTTAAACTTTGAAATGTTTACACATCTTTCGTCTCTATAATATTATCCTCTATAATCTTATCCTTCCCCTATGCAGTAGTTTAATTTTTGTTTCTTGATATATTTCTGATGAATTAAAATACAGGCATTATTTCAGCAGTTTGTTATATTTCTTTTTCTTCTAAAATTAGAGTTATGAAAACTTAATAAATATGAACTGATTATTTGTAGGCAATTGTTTCTTGGAATTAAAACAAAATTGTCTTCTTTTGCTTTCAATGTTACATGGCCATTTAAAGATTAATATGTATGGATGTAGGTATGTAGGTATGTAGGTATGTATGTATATACACTTAGAATTAAATCTCCTTAAGTTTATACACTATTCTTTCAGATTGGTTTATGATGACAGCGTAAATAATAGGTTTATTTTGCAGCACTGGTTACATTGTTCAAATGTATGACATTTCATTCAACATCACCATTTTTAGAACAGATATGTCATATTTCTTTATGTATATAGACCAAGAGCAGTGGTGGGTTCCTCCCGGTTCGGCCCGGTTCCGCTGAGCCAGTAGCGATGACGATATGACATCACCGAACCGGTTCTGCCCCCCCCGCCTCCCCCACCCCCTGCATTATTCTTACCTTTTATTTGGCCCCACCCCCAATCTATTGCTGCCTCCTGAGTCCCAGCTGATGGCTAGAGGGAAAAAAACTGTTTAAACTCTTGCCACAGGGCTTCAAAGGGCTGCCCTACAGCTGATCAGTGTTAAAAGAAAACAAATGAGTAGGGTGCCTGCAAAAATAAATGGGTAGACCAGTGCCTGCAAAAATACATGAGTAAATCAGTGCCTGCAAAAATAAATGGGTAGATCGGTACAGCTCTGCAAGCAGTTAAAAGCCTGGTAGACCAGTACCTCTGCTAAATCCTAAATAATTGTCACATGACCATCAAGCCACGCCCACAAAATAAGCCATGCCCACAGAACCGGTAGTAAAAAAATTTAGAACCCACCCCTGACCAAGATCCTTAATTATGACCATAATGGCTGGAGTTATTGGGGGATGCAGCTTGTCAAGAATATGACATTCAGTCACCTGTTTTAGGCATTTTTATTTTAAGAAAATGATAGATAACAGCAGCTTTAGTTGGTATTAACTGGCAAAATGTTCTTGGATATGTTGGCTATCTTAGATGTTACCAATTTTAGTGAGTAAGGCTTAATTTTTTTTAAAAATCACAGCGATAAATGAAATAAATATTGCCCATACATTAATGGTCCATTGAGCTATTTAGTTTATTTGGATAACAAAACCAGAATTCTATTAACTGAATGGTAACTGAGTGGAGTAAAAATCTTGTAAATTTGAATGTGCACTAATGAAAAGAAATAAAATTCTATTTGCTACTATTGATTGCAAAAGACTGTATCTTCAAAAGGAGAATGTTTTAAAGCAGCAAGAATGTCTTCAAAACAAGTAAGAGCCTGTAAAATTGACTTAAGGAATTAATGTCTAATATTTTAACTCAGAGATGTGTATAGTAAGCCACAATGACATGGGTCATGACATTATTGGGCAATTATGTAGGATGTGGTCTGTTTATAGAATTCCAATGAGATTTATTTAACGTGTACATGAAGAGTGCATCAGTGTCAAATGTTTGGAGAAGTGCTGTTATTGATTCCGTTACAAAGATAACAATGGGCTAACAATAAGCAATATTTGAGAAGGACACATATATATCGTGTTTCCCCGAAAATAAGACCCTGTCTTATATTTTTTTTGAACCCTGAAATAAGTGCTTGGCCTTATTGCCATCCATTCAAAAGCTCAATTGGGCTTATTATCAGGGGATGTCTTATTTTGGGGAAAACAGGATAGCTTATATTTGGTATGGAGGTTGCAGACCAGATTATTGCCCTTCACCACAGAGAGTCCCTAAGTTAAGAATGAGTTCCATTCCTAACTCTGTCTTTAACTGAAATGTATATGCAAGTTGGAAGACATACTTGAAATGGGGTGTCTATTACTAAAAATAGCAGACAGCATTGTCCTTCCTAGAGTCAATGAACTGCTGAAGCCATGCAATGTTTTTATGAACTGCTGAATGATGCATTTATATATATATAGCTTGTTTTTAACAACTCATGAAAACATTGTGCAGCTTCATCAGTCTGTTGGCTCAAGGAAGAATGCCATGTGCCATTTTTAGTAGTAGGCAGCCTGCTGGTAAGTATGGGTTGTCCATAAGTTGGATATTATTAACCAAGACTGCCTATGGACGACTCAGTAATGTATCCAAGGAAGAAAGTTATTGTACAATTGTTGATTTAGAGAAAGTATATGCTAAAAGTGAAGATGCTTGAATTATAAGATATTTTGTGTGAATATGGACAATAAAATTGTTTGTCTATTAGGGAATATTATGAAAATAAAGCAGACAAAAACTTCTCAGCAGAGGCATTTGTAGCAGAAATTAGATTCTCTCCCCCAACTTTACTTTTATAAAGTTTTAAAAACTTAAATTATTTTAGAGTCCAGGTAAATTTGAAAGATTTTTGAATTAATTATAAAGAATGTTTCCTGTGGGGAAATGTAGCTTTTGATTTTTTTAAAAAAAACATAAAAATTTAAAAATGGGATACTAGAGGTAACTAAAAATTATAATTAAAGGAGAAGAGCATAGTAATATTACTAATAGTGCAATAGAAACATCTGCCTCTATAGAGAAGCTGTGTCTAAAAGATGTTATGGAAGAGAAACAAGATTTTACCTGACAAGATCAAATCAAGATTACCTGAATTGAAAATGAATTGACAAAAGACAGAATACAGCAATTATATGGAAAAATATATTACATTGGAGATACAAAAGAAACCAGCTGATGTTTTAAAAATTAATCATACAAATAATGAACTAAGAGAATGACCTGAATAATGTTCCTAAATCAGATTTAGTAAAGATGCTTGTTACAGCTTTGAAGAATTTTATGAGAAGCAACAAAGAAAAAACGAAAAGAAATCAAGTTTTACAATATTATTTGAATGGACTAAAAATTAAGATTGTTAGAAGTAAAGAATATAAAGTAGGTTTATTTGATCAAGGTTAAAATAGATGTTTTGTTATTTTTGGTACTCCTTAATTGGTTTTTGCTGATACCAGGACTGAAATAACAATGCTTTATGGATTTGTTTATAGATAAGAATTGGGATATGGGATATAGAAAGAAGAGATCTTTTGTTGTATTGTAAGAGGAAGTAGTAAGTTACTAAAATTGTTCATACTTCTTGTGATAACATGGGAAGTCACTTCTTTATATATATCTTTTCTTTTTATTTACTATATTCTTTTCTTATTTCTTTTCTATTTTTTTATGCACCTTCTACTTTTTTAATTGTTAGTTTGTATTAGTTTTTAATACTGTAATCATAATGTTTAGTAAAATTACTATAAATATATGTATCAAAGACCAAGGCAAGTGAATTTGACAACCAGATTGGAGTAAAGAGATGAATTTATGTACTGCGTTAGAATGTTTACTAAAGATGGGGAAATGGATAGAGAATTTTTTAAAGATGTGCAAACTGATAGAAAGATGATGGATAGCATGCAGCCTGCTATAGTATTATTGGTCTTGAAAGAAACAAAAATGTCTCTGTAGTGTAATATATTAAAGTTCACAATGTTATAATTGTTACGTGGAAGTATGACTTTGGTGCATCAGGAGGAACATAAATGTAAGATGAATACAGTGGGAATGAGGTACTTATGTGTATTGGTAAAACAAGAGGAAATAGGATCAAGTATGAATGTGGAGTGAATATAAAGTGAGTGATCAGGAAGAAAGAAGAACGGTGAGATGGTTTGGCCATATAGAGAGAATGAATGAGAATTCAATAACAAAACAAATTTATTGAAAGAAAGTGACTAGAGAGGATGGAAAAGACAAAGTTATGCTTCAATAGTTTTCCTTATTTCATGCCTTTAATTGCTTTGGCTTACCGCCTTTTTGTGCTTTGTACAGCACTACTCACTCTGAAAGGGAACAACACGTTGGATATGTACCTATAAAATTAGGATTCTATAAATATGTACCCTGGAATAAGCTTCAATGAACATAGTGAAAGCTATTTCAAGTAAACACACAGAGTATTAGGCTATAAATATTATATGGACTTCATATAATGAGGTATGAAAAGGATTCTCTTTTGATGATAGGTTCTGTTATGATAAACTCCTGATGTATAGGTTTTTTTAAAAAAGTGTCTGGAGTTACATTTGTGTTCTGCATGTGGGAGTTCCTCATGCTCTTTTAAGCTTTTGCTTTGATGTTTGAGATCTTTTGCCAGAATACTTCATTTTCTCCCTTCCTGTTTAATTATGTTGCAATGCTCCAAGTTCTTGGAACAGATTAAATACACTGTTTAAAAAATCAAATACATTATTAACTCTTTAATACAACTTTTGCATTTTATTACACTTGAAAATAAAGTTTATGGCCCAATTATAAGAATATTTTCTTTTTATTCTAACTTATTTTTGTTGCATAAAGAATTTATACTTTATTTAGTCTGTCTGCAGCCATTGACCTTAGTGAAACAGCAACTAAAAATGCTCCAGAACGTACGCCCGGAAAGATATATCTATTTAAAATCTGTGGACTTTTGTGGAATAATATTTTTCTATTTGGGGGGCAATTTGTTATAGTTTGGATTTGACACCACATTGTCACGTAATGCTAATTTCCGCGTTCGCATCATGGCATTTATCCATGTGGTAGCAAAGATTGTGTCTATGCATAGCAAATGAAATATGGTATACTACATTTAGGTACTATTTGCGGTATGCATTTGCAAGCCGTGCAGGTGTGTAAAACTGCAGTGGCAGGTTCACACGAGGCAGTGAATGTGAACAGAAAGTAAGAGAACACGTTGTATTAGGCTTGCACTGACACGCGAATTAAATGCTCAAATAGCTTCTCCCCGAACACAGACCTTCTTCCACTTCACTGCCTTTTTACGCTTTGCCATACCAAGAAATTCCCATGGGGTGCATATGCCGTGCATACAATATAGAGCAGTAAACGTGGGTGTAATGTGAATAAATGCAACCTGTTCGCAGAGGTGCCGGGTAACCGTCAATCGCAATAGGTGCAGGCGGCAGCTTGCACGTATGAATGCAGTGCGGTATATGCCAATGCTTCGCGATGCAGTCAGTTACATGTGGATGTAAAAATGGTGACTGATGCATGTGTCGGCGCAGTGTAAGTGCACGCAACAGAACGCTTGCATATTCCAGCTAAAGGCAGGACGTGATCCCTCCACACAGTCTCGGCTGTTTTCATGAATATGGAAAAGAGCTACCGGGGATCTGCCGGCAGGCGAGATTGGTACGTTTTCTGCGCAAAAAAAATAAAATAGCCATCAACTTCGTATTCCCTCCGCACCGCTACAGCAGGACCTCCCCGGCTCTTCTCGCAACCCAATCGGATCTGAAGGAGTAAAAGCGAAGCAGAATAAGAGAAGAGACTACCTAGCCAGCTTTCGGCGCTCGATTGCTTTCGACTGAACCCCGAGCGCTTAGAGGAATCCTCTTTTTTTCGCTAAAATCTCGCCCGCGTTGTATTTGGCTCCTCCTTTGGGCAGCTCCGATTCGTCTGACCTTTCCAAAGGCTCCGCCTTTCTCCCCTTCCGGGCCCGCCCCCTCCGTGCAATCCGGCCTAACCGCGCGCGCTCCCAGGGACCGCCTCTTTGGAGGCCGGCTCCGCCCCCCCCCCGCCCTCCTCCCTCGCTCCACCTCGCCCGTTTTCCCTCTCCCCTCCTCCTCCTCCTCCTCCTCCTCTCCCCCCCCACTTCCTCGCTCTCGCGCTCCTTCTCCCCCCAACTGCCCCCCCCTCCCACCCGCCTCCCTGTCAGTGCGGTGGCTGCGCTGGGAAACATGGCGTCGGAGGGGATGATTTTAACGAACCACGACCATCAAATCCGCGTCGGGGTTCTCACAGGTAACGAACCGCGACGGGGAAGCCGGGCAGAGGTGGCCAGGCGGTTGGGGCTCTCCGCCAGGCCGTTCCGTGCAGGGTGTACCCGCCGCGGGCGCCGCGCCGCCGACGTTGCCGCTGCTGCTGCTGCCGCTGCCACCTTTCTCCTCTGTGGCCCCGCCGCCGTCACTGCACCGGGACCCCGAGCGCCGCTTACCGGGCTCCTCTCTCGCACTTCCCTCCGAGCTCGGGCTGAGGCTGGCAGCTTCGGGCAGCCGCCGGCTGAGGAACAACGAGGAGCAGCGCGGGCGAAGCTGCCGCCTTGGCGGGCGACCGTAGCGCTGGTGGGGATTGGGCGCTGCTCTGGTTGCCGCATGCGGGCGGGAGGCTCTTCAGTGCCGCAGCCTCGAGTTCGCCGCTCCCGCTGGGGACTGGCCCGTAAATAACCTGGGGGAGAGAGTGTGTGTGGGGGGGGGAGGAGAGAGGAAGAGGCGTTGGAGGGGGGGAGGACACACACGGGACACCAGCCCGGAGAAACCGGCTTTGCCCGGGGCGCGGTGGGACAACCGGGAGTCTCCGGAAAAGTACCTTGCTGGACGGGCGGCGTGATTCCTCCCCTAGTGTGGAGCCCGGGAGGCTTCCGAGCTCGGCATCCCGATCCCGGCGGGTGGGAAAGCGGAGTGGGATAACTACTGCCCCCACCCCCACCCCCACCCCGGGGCCGCTTTCGGTGGAAGCCACTTCTGCCCTTCCCTTCTTTTCCCACTCTGGGGGAAAGCCGCGAGCGTTTGAAGCGTGGAGAGAGGAAGGATCGTGGGGAGCGTGTGGTGGAGGCGGGGGGGGGGAAGGGAGGGAGTCACGATCACGAGTCTTGGGTGGAAGCCCTCGGCAACCTGCCCGCGGTGGGCCCACGTTCCCAGTTACGTTGCTGGGGAAGGGGGGAAGGAAGAAACAGCAGCCGCTGCTCCGGGTAGCTTCCTCCACCTCTCCTCCGCTCGCAAAACGCTTTTGCGAGCGGAGCAACCAGGGACAGTTTACTGACGCCTCCACATTATCTTTAGGTAGCACTGGCAGCTGGGAATGGGCCCGATGTGTTCGGTCCTTCCAGCTGCACCGCCGGGAGGAAAGATAACAAGTGAGTGGAAGGAGCCACCGAATCAAGGAACAACCTGGGAAAGAGTAGCCACCAGGGTAATGAGAGGAGCTGCTCTCCTCTCCCCGAGCAATATTGTAGAAATAGCTGATCGCATCTCTTCAGAGACAGCATGTGAGCAAGTGGCTGTAAGTGGCCCCTTCTTTTTACCAGTGTTCCCTTGCCTGGGTGGTTCTGCAGAAGAGAAAGGGATAAAGAGCACTGCCTTTTGTATCTCTTATGCTTGCACTGGACTGGATAATAGTTGGGGCTGCTGAGCCTAACTGATCCCTTAGGGGAGAAAGGGCGAGTGAGGAGAGACAGTAGCTGTTCTCTCTCATTGTTGCTTCTTGGGTTGATAAATATCTTTGAACTGCCATTTGTTTAGTCACTTTGGTAGGAGAAGGTGAGCAGAAGTGTAGAGGAGGAGGAATGCTTTTAGCAGGTTGCCCTTCAGTGGCAGGGGTGGGAAGTGAAGGTGTTATTGAGATGCTGAAATATTGTTAGTTGTGCCTGTTGGGTGCTGATTAGAGATACCAGCCCTGCCTTTGGAAAATAACTTCCAGCATGTTGCCTATTTCTGTGGTGAGTTATAAAACCTTTTATTTTTTCCTTCCATTTCTCATTTTAGGGTGATTTTTGTGAAACAGTAAGCTAACTGGCTTAACTATTAAATAAATTGGAGATGTAGAATTCTCTTCCTAAAGTGAATTGTTTCTTCTGCACTTTAAACACATTTTTCTAAACTGGGCAATGAAACTTGTTTTTGTTTGTACTGAAAAATGAAAGAAGATAAATGGTAGAATGAAAGAAGATAAAATAGTCTGATGTTAAATTGAATAGCTAATTGGAAATGTATTTATGTAGCCTTGGTATGAAATCAATGATTCTCTTTAAAAGAGTGTTCTGTGTTGCTGTATTGCATGCTTGGCTGTCCCAGATTTTGAGGAAGTCTATGGTCTGTCTATGAATAGCTAATTGGAACCTTCCTGAGCCTGAATGTGACAGAGGGAAATCCCTGAGTCTGATGATGCGCTGTTCTCTTCCTTTAGTACTGAAACTACAGTTTCTGATATTTATTATCAGTAGCTGCTAATTAAATAGGGTAATTTTTCCTTCTTTTCTTTACTATCGTAGCATATAGAATATAAAACTATAGAAATTGTTGATAGGAAGAAATGTACACCATATTGCTCATTTGGTTTACATCCTGCCTTTCATACAGAAGCTCAAGGCATCATTCACAGCACTCCTATCATTTTTCCTGGCAACAAACGTGGTGACATAAATTGTGGGAGGAGAGATTGACTGGCCCAAAGTCACCAGGCAGGTTCCAGATCTGAAGGTAGACTGGGTCTCCCAAGTACCAATCTAATTCCTTAAGCCAATGTTTCCTAATCTTGGCAACTAACAAGTGTGTGGATTTCAGTTTCAAGAATTCTCATAAATGGCCATGTTGGCAGTAGAATTCTTGAAAGCCACACACCTGGAAATGGTCAAAGTTAGGAAATATTGTCTTAATCACTATACTACATTATGTTGTTCTGCTAGTTTAATAGTTACTGCTTTTTTAATATGACTTTTGAGACTAAAGCAAGAATAGTTGGGCTTTTTTTATAACAAGTTGTAAATCTATTTTATGTGTGTTATCTCCAGTAAAATCAAAGTGCTCTTGTATAGCTGCAAATGTCAGTGATCTTCTAGTATTATAAGTATACTGAGATTCTGACAATAATAGTTTCAAATAAGAAATAGTGTCTAGTATTGTTCCTTGCTTAATAGAGTAATCCAAAAGGGTCATAACTGTAGCCAAATACACTGCACACACATTACATTTTTAAATTATGATATCAATGAAGTAATTAAATATATTTGTTAGTGTTTTCTTAACCCCCATTCCTGTATAAGTAACTGAGTTGAAGGAATTCAGCCCTAGATCCTGAAAAGTGGAACACCTGAAGTCCAGAATTTTAGATTTATCTTCATTGTGTCTCCCTACTGGGGAGGGGCATTGGCCACTTTTATGGTAATATAATACAATAATACAATATTTAATTTCATTAAATATTTCATTACAGAAGATAGAAAAATAAATTGCTTTAATGTAAAGGAAAATGGACAGCAGTATTTCATGAAATAATTCGTTGTAGGAGTTCCTTGTATACGTTTTACACTGGTATTATTAATAATACTTGACAAACTTATTTCACAAATATTAAGAATTTCCAGTGTCAAAACTATTGTTATTAAATGATAAATACATATTTTTTCTTAAGATCACTCAGTCTTACTTTAACCCTGGAATGTAAACTACTATACTGAATATTAGCTGTAATCTACTTTTCAAAGAATAGAGAGTATTTAATCTGTATATTCCAAGATCATTAATTTGCTGTTAAGCTGGAAAAAAAATGCTTAAAAATATTGGGCTTTAGCATGTGGCAGCATTAAACTAGCCTTGGATGAGTTCATCCAAGGTTGGCTAGGTGCTGCCACATTGCATGTGCATTTCTATCATGATCTCTTTTAATAAGACTACTGTATTTGGGCTACAACATTTATAGCTTTTCCAAAAAGGTAGTTGTTCCATTCCCTTTTAAGTACATAAAGTGCTATTCATTCTATTGATCAATCCATCGATCCATTCACGCATGCACCCATCCACATACCCGTGTTTCCCCAAAAATAAGACCCTGTCTTATATTTTTTTGAACCCCAAAATAAGTGCTTGACCTTATTTTGGGGCGCATGGAGCAAGATGGGGCTCCTCTTGCCGTCTTACCTGATATCCAGCTCTGCGTTTAAATATTTTCGGGGAGGGCTTATTTTCAGGGGGAAGCTTATTTTAGAGCATGTACTCAAAAGCCTGATTGGGCTTATTATCAGGGGATGTCTTTATTCTCAGGGAAACAGGGTACACATACACATACAGAGAGAGAGGGGGGAGGGAGGGAGGGAGGGAGAGATGTTCTGTGTTTTTGAATTCTGCAGTACTAGATAACTTTTAGAACATTGCAAGAAAAATAGCATTATAATTTAAAAATATAAAATACTATGAGTTATAAATAATATTGTGGGATATTTTATTATAATTATGTTCTCATTTCTGGGTTGAAAAACTGCTGTTCCTCAAAATAAATAAAATGAGGCAAAGTCACTTTAATAAGGTATTTTATGTGTCCAGGTATGTGTCATAAAGATTTTAAAACAAAAATCTGATAAAGGAAAATGCATACTAGTGCTACATGCCCAAATTATCACATAATAACTAAATAAAATATATTATTGTATAGACTTATTCTACCCTTAATAGGCTTTCAAGCATTTTTTTCTTTTTAAATCAGATTGTAGTCTCTTTAAATGACTTGTGTATTAGCAAGTTGCATGGAGCAAATTGACAATTTGTATCCTTCATAGCAAATATTTTTTGCAGTCAGTGCTACTAGTTACATATAGATAGTGCTTATGGTGTTTGGCTATTTCTGCATAGCCTACAAAACTATCCCTCCCCCATTTCATGCTCTCTTGTTGATTAGTCTCTCCCTTTCCTAAAGTGCAAATGTGTAGCGTTAGGAAGAGAGACAGAGTTGACTAATTGGTGTTTTCCTCAGCTGTTCCAGCATCAGTCTGCTGTTCACACTCCTTCCTAGCCGATTAGGTGATTGGTGCTATCTGTATGTCAGTGGGTCTCTATATTTATGTGTGTGCATGTTTGTATCTGAGAGAAAGTGTCTTGACTATGGACACTTCTCCCCATTTGCTGGGGAAACTATACCAAAACATGATTATTAAAGATAAAGGTATTAAAGATGCTGTTAACTTTGAGATCAATAATAGTATGATATTGTTTAATAAAGTTTATTGAACTGAAACTGAGAACGTTTATGTCCTAAGAATTCAAGTTGCTTATGAAAAGCTGTTCTGTGTTGTGCGTATTTAATGAATATGCAGTTTCATACAATTGATTGTCAGTTGTAAAAAAGTGTCTCATAGAAGTACTGTACTGCTGAATCAGGCTCGATAAGAGAATGAAAAGAATGTTGATGATATCAAAATATTAATTGTTTACTTTATAAATACTAATTCAATTTTGAAAGAACTGATATTTGTTTAAATGATTATGAATATATATCAAATCTCAGTTAAATTTGCTTTACTTGCAAATTCATAAATGGAATGAAAAAAGTTAAATAAGCTGTCTTAATTTCTGTATAATATGAGCAATTGGTATAAGCTTAGTTTCTAAGTCACTTGTTAGTTTATGCAAGGGATTCATATTTAATGTGAACTTCCTATTTGCCAGTTCCTCCTGTGTTTCCCAACATTATATTTCTTGCTGCTTTTGGTCAGGGCTGTCAAACTCCCAACCCGTGGGCTAGATGTGTCACGTGCTGGCCACGCCTACACTCGGTTTAGCAAAGGGGAAAAAAGTCCCAATATGTCACATGATGCCACCGTTACGACATGAGTTTGACACCCCTGCTTTAGGTTCTTCAGCTTTCTAGAAGGGAAACAGGAATGAGCAAAATTATCCCTTTCTTTTTGTCAGTGGGATACCTTGTACAGGTAGTTCCATTCACAGGAACTTAAGGTGGTCTAATAAGTGTTCAAAATATATCTAATCCATTTCCAAAAATTGGTAAAACAACTCAATAAGGTTGCATTTTCTCAGTATTATACATGAAGAAGGAGAGAAATGTATTTTGGGAATGTTTTGCTTAAGACTGTGAGGTCACTTCATAATTGAATTGACATATAAACCAATGACATTGTCTGTAAATCAATAGACAGTCCATCAGCAAAATAATACTGTGACATTTAGTCAGAAATTTTTTTTGGTTAAAATCCCTTTGTTAATATTGCTATGAGAAGCATTACTAGTTTAAAATAAGTACCTGTTCACTTTTCTACATATTTGTGATGTAGTGTTCTGTGATTTATTGGCTTTTGATTGTAACGGATATTACTCTTCTTCACTAATTACCATACCGATGAGAAATATCTATGGATTTTTAATTTTTTTTTTTTTTTTTTTTTTGCTTATATGAAGGTTGAATAGTGCCTTCACTCTCATTTCACTGTAACTTGCCAACAGATGGCAGTACTGATGGGCCAGAAACTCTGATGTGTTCTTTGGCATGTGCACTTTCAGTTCAGTTGATGAGGAGTTGCTGTGAGAATAGGTTATACAGTGTTGCTATCATTCATTAAATGGAAGCCTGCTTTGAATATTCATAATTGTACTTTAAGCAGGGCACTATGATTGATTTTTTGACAACTTTTGACAGCTGAAGGAATTCCTTTATTTGAAGTTTACTGCCCAATGTAGGTTATTTATGGTGATGACTGTTGACATGAGTATTGTGCATTGAAAAACCAAAAAAATGCAAGGATGGTGAACTGAGAGAAGCTGATATGTGTGATTAAGAATGGGCGAATAAGATATGATAGAAACCAATATCATATAATAAGGATTGATGAAGTGTTTAAAGACAGTTGGCAGATTACTCAAAAAAAAAATACTATCAAGCCTATAGGTCACATTAATGTGTAATTCTGATGTTATTATCAGAAGGTTTGTGCAACATAGATCCGTACATGGTAATGACAGAAATATAGGATTCAGGTCTGAAATTTACCATCAGTTTTCATTCTCTGAGAACGAAGGTGAGAAGTTTAATCACAGCAAATTGACAACTGACCAAGCATTTTCTTATCTTTATGATCCAGAAAGGAAGCATCATTCAATGGAATGTCATTACAAAGCTTCATTTGAAAAAATAAAAACCTAGGCTTTGCCAGGAATACTCCTAGTTACAGTTTTTTGGGGGGTGCAAATAGTATGATTCACATAGATTTCTTCAAATTTGGTATCACCATCTACTCAAGAGTATTAGACTACTATAGTCAAAACTTTAAACAACAATCAAGCATTGTTCAGAAATACAAACTCTACATTTTGTAGAGCATGATAACATTTGGGTTCCTATCACACAAGCCACCAAAGAGTTAATTGTGGAGTTGGATCTCACCATCTTGCCCCCATCTGCCATATAGTCCAGATTTGGGGCTGTGTGAATTGCACCTTTTCCCAAGGCTGAAGGAATGTATTTGGGGGCATCTATTTGATTCATGTGAAGAGGTGGAAATAATTAGTGCTATCGGGACCTGGTTGAAAATGTGGAGTGCTTTTGTGATGGCTTTATGAAACTTGTTCATCATTGGCAGACATATAGGGAACAGTAGTAATTATGTGAAATAAATACGGGTAGCAAAAGAGTTCATTACATTGAAATATTCCACTGATCAATAGCTGTCAGCAGTTTGGCAGATCAAATCTCACCAGGCTCAAGGTTGACTCAGCCTTCCATCCTTCCGAGGTGGGTAAAATGAGGACCTAGATTGCTGGGAGCAATATGCTGACTTTGTAAACCGCTTAGAGAGGGCTGTAAAGCACTGTGAAGTGGTACATAAGTCTAAGTACTATTGCTATTGCTATTTATTTAAACAGAAATTATAGAGGTAGAAGCATTGCTTCTTATTCTACCCTCTTCTTTGAATAGGAAAACTGGCATAATATTATTGATGCTGCAGCAAAAAAAAAAGTCTAATTAGGGCTACAGAGATTTATAAGATTAATATAATTTGAGAGCAGATTTGAATCAGGAGTTGTGTTAAAACATTAAAAAATACCCCAAACAGTTCATTCCATATGCATACAAAGAGTGAGTAAACATGAAATACAGTTTGCCTTTTACGAATGACTAAAAGTTTTCCAAAACTTCCTGCAATCAGTGTTTTTCAGACCCAAAAAAAAAGGCCAACAGAAGCATATTGATGCCTCTGAACTGGTCAGCAAGCTTGCCCAAGCTTGTTGTAATCTGAGTGCACGGCCAGTGAGAACCATGGAGCATTAAGAATGTAAGTATTCCACTGTATCAGTGCCCTTAGGTAACACTGTGTCCCAAGAGAAAGCATCTGGTTGACTCAGTTCATTGCTGTGGTAAGTAAACCTTCAGGGTAGATGGCTGAGAAAGTTGTGCAGTTTTGAATTTGAAATCAGTCATTTCAACCGTACTGGAAGTGTGCTAATGCTATTCCAGAATTGTTTCACGCTCAGAACAGTGCTATTTTCAGTTAAAAACGTTCAGAAACACTTCTCATAAAGTAACACCTGATTTGAATTCTCAATAAAGCATTTTTCTAACTTCTTGCTTTAGATAGGCTGGAATACAGAGGCAAATTTGCAAGTAGTTGTGAGGGAAGTGGGAAGCAAAAGGTGGTGGGAGAATGATCTGGACACTTGATATGATGAGGCTCAGCTGCTTGCAGAACCTTAGCTAGACTGTGATGATATGTAGTTTCTTTAGTTTGAAGGAAACTTCTGCCAGTTCAATACATGTATACTTGCATATACTTACATTCATTTGCATATTTGCATATACTCAAGTATACTTGTACTTGAACTGTAAGTGATAAATGATATGGCAGGAATCCCACTTTAATCCAGACGATAGCCTGGTTTCTGTTCTGGCTGCCTAGATAAAACAGCAGATGTGACAATGGCCATTTTGCAACTAACAAGTTGCAAAATATAAACATAAATATTAATAAAATCAATATAAAAATAAATTAACAATAGGAAGCTTGTGAAAGAGATGCATCTCTACATCTTTTCTAAATCTAAACCATGAGAATGTAGGAGTCAAATGTAATTTCTGAGAAAAAAATCTATAGCTGGAAAGCAATATACGAGCGGCTCTTTTCCACATGCAAAAAAGGCTTTTCACAATGGATTTTCCTGCAGTTCCTGACATCTGAAGACCTTCCCCGAACCCTGAGAAGGAGCGTATCAGGTAGGACCAATGCCCCATCCATTAGATCTGTGATAAAATGTTAACAGTTTAAAGGTTAGAACCAATATATTAAGTCAGGGATGGGCAAATGTGGCCCTTTTACAACCTGTGGACTTCAACTCCCAGAATTCCTGAGACAGCCAAGCTGGGATAATAAATAGGAATGATCCCTGGACCTTTCACCTGCCTAGTTTTTTGCATTTTTCATCATTTGCAACTACAAATAGTAAAGATAAGAGTAAGACTGTGCAGTACTTTGAACTTGATTGGGAAATGGTGGTGTGGAATAGATGTGCGTGTAATTTATTAAAGCAAGCACAACTCCTTCAATGAGTTATAATAAGTGCTGTGATCATCTTCCCTTATGCTCCAGAGTAATTTTTCCAATTTTAGTGTAAAGCACATTGCAGCAGACTTTTGCATGTTTATAAATTAGCTCATTTTGCTTTTATAGAATATTACCAATCATGAAATAATATTGCAGTTTTTCCCATAAGGTCTCCTACATATATAAAATAAGGAAGGTCTGTATGTCAGTGGAGTTTTTCCTAACTTTATGCTTTTCAAATTTTTTATTCATTTCAATCCATTGCTGCATATGTTTGGACCTACCAAATATCAATATTTTTTAATATTTACCTAGAATATTTTTGTAGATTATAAGTAGATTTAATATAATGTTTGTATATATTTTAAAGGAGTGTCAGAGGAGTGCCAGGATAAGAGCTGATAAATATAGCATTTAAACTAATGAAGGAGGTTATTCTAAGATGATTATAATAATACAGTAGTGTGAGCTAATATATGCAAGTGAAAATATAATGTATACTTTGGAAAACCTAATAAGCCATAGTGGCACAATAGTTAGAATGCAGTATTGCAGACTAACTGCCCACAGGCAGGAACTCAATCCTTACTGGCTCAAGGTTGACTCTGAGGACCCAGATTGTTGGCAGCAATATACTCTGTAAACCGCTTAGAGAGGGCTGTAAAGCACTATGAAGTGGGATACAAGTCTTAAGTACTATTGCTATTTCTAATACACAAACAACACACATACTCACACACACTTTATTTCTGAATGTCTCAATTCCTTCCCCCACTTTCACTTGTGCTGTATTTCAGCTTCTTTTTTTCTTCCTTATCTCAATGGCTGATAATAGAATGCCTGTAAGTTCTCCTGGCTATCTTTCTGCCAAAGCTTTTAATTTTTGCAGTTCTACTGTTCAATACCTGAAGTGCCATCATTCTGACACTATTCACTATTTGAAACTCCATAACACGGCACAGTCCATCCTCTAGATCTCGCCACATGTTCCACAAGGATTTTCTTCCCTCCTTGTCTCAGGGCCAGAATCTCTGGACTTGCAAGCTCCACTTCATGCCATATTTACCAGGTAACACCCTCTCCTGCAGCATCTGCTGTAACCCCCCCCAAACTCTCCCCCCCCCCTGGCCCTTCTCTGCTTTTCCTGCCTGTTTTAATATGCTGTATCCAGCAAATAAACTTGATGGTATACAAGTGCCTCCCAGCATTTCCCCTTTTTAAATATGTGCTTGTTATCTGCCTTCCCTAAAAAAAAAAAAGCCCATGACCCAACTGCTTTCTTTCAGCCAGGCAGTCTCACAAGGATATGTGGGTTTTTTACATGTGTTTTCATTATTGGAGCACCACAACATTAACATTTAAAAAATGGAAATAGCCGAAGTATAATTCATTGTTTTGGGTATTACTATTGCTGGTTTGAGAAAATTTGGCAAAATGGAACCTGGAAGAAAGTTTTGATCATACTTTGTATGCGATAATTCTGTGACATCACACTGATAGCAGAAATGTTCTCCCATTCTCGTTTGATCCTTCAGTTTCTTTCCCCCTTTCCTTCTCCCAAAATTGCAAAAAGTATTATCAGAAGGAAAAAAAAAAGTAAATTATGTGGCTGGTCAGAAATGTGTGACAGGAACTGTAGATCTTCTTGCCTCCCTGGAATGTCCCCCAACCAGCATGTGATCTATTTCAACTCATTTTAAATTCTGTCTAAAAATGGCAAGGGAGAAATATCTTTCTCTCTTATTTCAGTCCTGCCAGCAAGAGCGCAGCAGGCCATTGGGCTTTTCAGAGGTCTCTAAGAAGGAAGACAAGGCTAAATGGGAAAGTAGCTCTTTTTACTTTCTTCTGCTTGTGTTTCTCTGGATCTGGTCCAGCACTTTCCAATTACTTGTTAAAAATCTAAAACTGTGCAAGTGACTGAAAATAATCCAATATGTGATATCGTAATCAGCTGAAGTATTTTTTTGGGGGGGGTCAGGTACTCTCAGAAAGAGTGAACAACATAAAATGAATGTAAAGTCTAACTAATAAAGTGTGCGTATGTATATATAGTCTATGAATTTGTACATGTAAAAACATAAATCAATATTTTATTTAATTATACTGAACTGAAGGCTAATGCTTCATTTTGGAAGAAAAGGCTTTCTGATTATAATGAATTATAGGTAGTCCTCAACTTATAACAGAACTGACCATTTCAAGTTACAGCGGCACTGAAAAAAGTGATTTATCATCATTTTTCACACTTAGAACTGTTGAGGCATCCCATGGTCACATGATAAAAATTAAGATGCTTGGCAACTGACTTATATTTATAGTTATAGTGTCCAAAGGTGATATGATCACCTTTTGCAACCTTCTAATAAGCCAGGTCAATGAGGTTAGGTTAGTAACAACCATGTTAATAATTTAACAGCTGCAGTGATTCACTTAATAACTGTAGCAAGAAACTTCATAAAATGGGGCAAAACTCACTTAACAAATGTCTCACTTAGCAACAGAAATTTTTGGCTCAATTGCGGTTGTAAATCAAGGACTACTGTGGTGCATAATATGTCAAAAAATAAACCTTGCAGAGTTGATAAATTATTCAAGTGACACAAAGTTTACTTTCAAAAATATTTTGATAGTACCAAAGGATTTCTTATTTACCTGTTTTAAAATATGCATTAATTAAAGATGTCCTTGAAGGTCACCAAAGTGAATGAAAATCACTGGCTATTAGATCATGCTGTTTAACCTGGTAGTTAACCTGACTGTAAAAAAATGTGTAAATAATCAGAAATGTAAAACTTTGTGTTTCAGAAATTTTCCAAAAGCAAGTTACATTATAAAAATGAAGTGATGGTTATATTTGAAAAATACTTTAAAATGTGCGTGCAAAGAAATGAGCTTTAACTTCATAAATCACAAATAATATTCAAAATATGGGTAACTAAAATGATAACTCATATAAAACTTAAGTATGCTATAAGAATAGTGTTATAATTTATGTAAGATTCATATATAAAAACTAGTATATTTTATGTGTAAATAGGCTTCAGAGACTGTACTTTTAAAATACAAACTTAATCTAAATGGTGCATCAGAAGAGCTTATTCAGGTATTTGTGTACATAGATTTAATAATAATGTATTATAATAATAAGGAATTCTTTTGGCATCTAAGATTTCTTTGATGGAACTGTATGAAGAACAGCAGCAAACAAAGGGGAAGGGAAATGTTACGTTGAATTAGAAGGGATACAATAAGGCTGGTATGTGTGTATATATACTATTACTAGAGATGTACAAAATTTGAAAACAGAATATTCCAAGGACATTCCAGAAAATTCTATGCTGACCCTTTCCCAAACTATACTGCTCTGGGGCCCTTGCTCTTGTTTACAAAAATATATCCTCTAAATCAGAGCCTCAATAATTGAGGCAATTCAGTAGGTTCTGGATGTAAATCAACATTGAAGTACTTTCAGTTTAGAGGATTTACTTCTGGAAATGCTCCTGGAACGACAAAGAGGAAGTGAATCAGCATGGATTAGAGGGAAAAGCGGCATTCCCAAATTTTCTTCAATGCTTAGTTCCAAAATCAACAAACACTGTGTGTCCTTAATTCATATATAGCATCCTTAGCCTAAGAAGCAATTTGCAGAGAAAGTGTAAATTTAAAAAGCCATAGAAATTAGTGACATGAAATAAAAATAAGGAAATGAAATACAACTAGTTTTTAATTTACAACTACTGTTCAATACAGTAGAAATATCCAGATCAGCTGTCTGTTACACCTCCTGCAGAGAAACTATGAGCTCTAAATCTGTTGAGAGAGGGAAAAGGATGTGCACACGCACACACACACACACACACACCAGAATAAGTACAAATAGTAATGGACAACAGTAACATATTAATAACACAAATAGTAATCGCATTAATAACACAATGGCACAATGAAATATGTGGCTGTATATTAGGGGTGAAATTCACTTACCTTCGCTACCGGTTTGCAAATGTGAGTACGCGTGCTTCCTCCATGCATGCACAGAGCCTTCTGCCCATGCGCAGAGGGTAAAAAATGGGAAGTGATGACGTCTGGGTGGGTAGGCGGAACCTCACACTGCCGGTGCTATTGGTTCGCCTGAGCCGGATAGAACCGGCTGAATTTCACCACTGGTGTACGTGTATGTGAGATAAGTTTATGGTTGGCAATTACTTGTTTTCTCCTTTAATTATGGATTTTGTATTAGTAATATAATTAACATATCAAAGTGCGCTTGAATCTCTGCCTTCTCATCTTCCAGTCTAAAAATGACATTCTTCATATCTCTCTTCGCCTCTCCTGTCCACTCCACCATCTATTTCTCTTACTTACCAAGTTGCAATCTTCCATATTTCATAGTTATCACTAGAGGAACTTATACATATTTATCTCCTTATGTTTTTGATTATTTTTCTTAGAAAGATTGAGACTTTCACATTTTTTAATAGGATTGAGAAGAAGTATAGTACATCACCAATCTTAGATGTTCTATACTACATACATTCTCATGTTTTGAAATTTTATGTTATTTTTATAATTTTAAAACTTTTTAATCTTAAATTATCCTGATTTTAATGCTAATTTTATTGATCATATTGTATATCCCCAGAGCTCTTCTCTGAGTGAGATAGGCGATTTAAATATATGAAATCTAAACAAACAAACAAACAAACAAACAAACAGATAAATAAAATCTTTCTAGTGTTCTCCACTCCATTTCCACATTCTTAATTAATTTTGGAGAGTGCTAGTCATTTTGTCCTGTATGCCACAGGTGCAACCGAAGTCCAGTTTTACTAAAACCCACTATTCTTTGCAAATTAGTAGATTCTAGAGATTATAGTACCTGGCAAATCAGTATGTGGCTGCTCAGATTCCATTAGCAGTATAGACTACACGGACATGTTTGATTTGTGTAACAAAATAACTATATTCTCAACAGTGTTCCTATTCAAAGCACATTTTTCCTAAAGTAAGGACCATTGATTTTTATAATGTTAACTTTTCAAATAAGATCATTTAGAACTGCAGCCTTATTTTAATGTAAGGTTTATGATTCAATTATAATTGACTAAGTCTTATTTTTAGACCAATGAATAATGGAAAATCTATTTTTTATGCTCTGCAATAGTGTAATAGTGAACAAGTTTATCACCTGTTTCATTCTATTAGTTTGAGCTATAGTCCAACAGGCAAATGTTCAGGAAACACATACGTCTCTGGTTGGGATGAATTGCTGTAATTTCTGCATTACAAAAGAAGGAAAGAGGAAAATTAATTAAATACTGATATGCTTTCACTGTCAAAGTTCTATTTTTAATCTGCCTGTTCCAGAGTTAACTTGATATGAAAGACATGTTCCAATTTTATCTCGGTGGATTTTGTAAAAGAAAAATCTTTGGGCTTTTCAACATCTTAAAAAAGATCAGAAGCACTGGTCCTAATTAGCAAACATATGAAAGCTTCCCTATAAAGGTCAGAAATTAGTGTTTTCTAAATGAAAATTCATATTGTAAGGAAGTTGACTTATGGAACTGAAAAACAAATCAATACCTCATATATGATTAATTACTCTAAGTGTTGAATATTACAAAAATTAAACTTTGGATCACAACATGGCAAAAATGAAATGTTAAACTTCATTTTACTTCTATTTTTAGGAATAATATGTGTTTAAATATTTTGGCATTATCATAGTAAAAAATGATGATCAGGTTGAAGTTGATATTATAATATTAATGATATTAGAGATTAATTTACTGTTGATTTATCAATATATGACTTACAAAAATGTTAGTTATTTTTTTAATCCTGATTGTTCTTATCTTGAATATGTATCTATTTTCTGACTTCTATTTTCCCTTTGGATACAAGTGGTTTCACGTTGTGTCCTTTTTCTGTAAGTCATTCTGAACTGATATTTGCAAACTAACTGGGTTTTGATGTTGCTGCATCATTTGAAATATGCAAATTAATCCCTATTGCTACTCTTTTTATTCTATTGAGAAATTGTAAAATCCATCTAAATATAGTTTTAGAAAATTCCATAATGTGTTAGCTAAGAATGCAGCCTTTTTTCTTTTTCCACCGTCATTTTTTTTAAAAACAAAAGACTTGGACAGTTTAAAATAAAGACTCAACATTTTACTTCTACTGGAATCTATAGGTCCAATTTTCCTGAAATGTGAGTATTCAGATTTCTCACTTTTGCTAATCTTTCAAATACTAATATTCCTAGTTCTTTTTCAAAGTAGCCTCACCCAGAACAAAAACTAAAAAAAGTTATTTCTCTGAACCAGTGCTATGTAATTGCCATTCTTTTTACTTTTTACTTTTTTATTGCTATACTGTATAAAAGTAAACATCTATGGAGATTCTTAATCACCCAGGTCATGATTGTCCCAAAGGTGCTTTTCAAAAGGCAACTGGACTTCCTTTGTTTTTTCTTGAAGATGTTTCACTTGTCATTCAAGAAGCTAAGTATAAACATACAGTATATACACCGTATAAAAGTATGTGTACTTTTGCCCAGAGACATTCTGAGGGTGAGATGGGTAGTATCTAAATTTGATAAATAAATGAATGAATAAAAAAGACAATAACCATAATCCAAAATAAAGGTTTTTAAAAGAGGGGAGGAAACTCCACATAACTATAATAAATCCCAATACTCCCTCACTCCCCAAAAAAAGGATTGATATGTAAAAGTTTTTAACCGCAAATTAAACCCAGTCCACATAGAATAATATTGACCAATCTTTCAATTATAATGATAAAAGTCTATTGATAAAAGAGTGGGAGTGAACACATTTCCTCCATCCAAAATATTATGATAGAACTAATTATTTCTTTCCAACCACAAAGTATTATTTTATTTGTTACAGAATTTCAAAGCTCTTCATTCCTTATATATAGTTTAACATCACATTGACGTTGATAAATTGTATTACAGATAGTCCTCGACTTACAACCATAATTGAGCCCAAAATGTCTGTTGCTAAGTGAGACATTTGTTAAGTGTTAAGTGAATTTTGTTCCATTTTACTACCTTGTTTGCCACGGTTGTTAAATGAATCACTACAGTTCTTAAATTAGTAACACAGTTGTTAAGTGAATCTGACTTCTCCATTGACTTGGCTTGTCAGAAGGTTGGAAGAGGTGATCACACGACCCCAGGACACTGCAACTGTCATAAATATGAGTCAGTTGTCAAGCATTCAAACTTTGGTCACGTGACCATGGAGATGCTGCAACAGTCATAAGTGTGAAAAACAGTCACAAGTCATTTTTTTCTGTGTCGTTGTAACATTGAAGGGTCACTAAGTGTTGTAAATCGAGGACTACCTGTACTTTCCCTGAAATCATATTAACACTATTGTGAATATTAGAGCAAAACAAGACAACCATAATTCATGTTGGAATCATAATACATCAACTATATTAAATCTAATGGATCTCTCACGTTTATTATTTTATTATTGAATCAACAGATTCACCTAAAACATGTATTTTGTAAGTAGTGGGACAGTTCCATGTGACACAGACAAAGGAAACATGTTGGTGTATAGTTTCATGTTCTTAAGGTTTGTAATTTTGTAATTAAACTGATTGTATTATGTTTGCTAAAGAAATAAATTAAAGAAGTTCTAGGTTTTTTTGATAGTATGGTAAGAACGTCTCAGGCCATATGGGCTGTCATGAAGCTGAAATCGCTGTAAAATTACAATGTGTTTTACTTAAATTATGCTGTAATTTAGTCATGAATAGTGAAAGTATTGCAAGATTTGCATTTTATAAACAGCCTAAGAGAGGGCCAAAAATATTTCAAATATGAAATGAATATGTGTGTTGTGATTTACATATGATTGTTCCCAACGCCCTTCCAAGCTGATCTCGTGGACTGACCCATATGATCCTGTAGTTTGATGACTATGATGCCTGATAGGACTTTCCACGTTACAGGGAAACAGGTTTTGGCTGATAGTTGGGCAATGCTGTTTCCTTGTGGGGTCTTTCATGGTCAGCACTGTCCTTCCTTGAATTAGCCATTTGGATGGGAATCTGCTTCCAGCAGCTGGCTCATCTGGGCTGCTAGGCACTGCTATTATTTTTCTTAATCAGTAGGAGCGGATGATGTCCGAGCCAGGTATCCAGTTTCTCCCAGAAGGCTGCAGAGTGGGTCAGGAGTGGGATGATCCAGTTGGTCTGGCCAGTCACTGAGTCGAATTGCTTTGGCCACACCTCCTCAGGCCTCCATTGCTTCCAGTTTATTCGACTCAGTGGTTCTGACCAGACATCTTTCTGAGTCTCTCACTCCTGACTGATTAGAGATCAGTTTCTTTAATTTGGGCTGAGCGAGCTGGCCATTTCAGTTTCGGCTGAAAACGCTGCTGCCGCATCTCCGCTGCCGCCACCGCCTCAGCACTCATCAGCTTGGAGGCGGGAGATCGTTATTGCCTTTCAGCTCTTCCTTCTGCGCTGTGCGAGCGGGCCACTTCAGTTTTGGCTGAAAACGCCGCCGCCGCCTCAGCGATCATCAGCTGAGAGGCGAGAGAAGAATTTTTTTGCTAGTCTCGCCTTCGGCGATCTGCAAGCGGACCGCTTCCGTCTCGCCACAGCAGCCACCACCATATTGCATTCTCTTTCTCTTATATTTTCTTCCAGTATTGTTCGATTTCTGCTGTTGGTTATTGTGCTATTTCTGTGCTGTTGCACTACAGTTGGGAGTACATCTGGAATGGTTTTTTGGAGAACACAGCATTTATCCTTTTGGCCTCTGCTTCTCTAGTGTATCTTCTTAGCCTGATAGCTAGTGCTATGAGCCTTCGTATAGGAGTTTGTAGGGCTTCAGATGAAGTCAGGCCCTTGTATTTTTTTCAGTAGCAGAGTCTTATACTTAATCTTCACAGCCTTTGATAATTCCACCAGCTGACTAACCTCTCTCTGAGTAGCCTTGATTTTAGGCTCTAAACTTATTTTCTGGGGGAGAGGAGTTATGAGTACATAACTTTTTTATGAGTTATGAGTACATAGCTTTTTTCCTTGATTGTGTCATCAAGTAGTAGGAAGGGATAATTATTGATGAGTTTGAAGAGTTTTGGCAACTTGTCTGTTGTAATCTGGATACAGAGACCTGGAAGACAAAACAACTCCTGCTATCTCATATCAGGTCAGCACACTTGAGCCTCTAAACAAGAACTTTCCCACTACTGAAACATCGTCTTCTCCCACAAAATGGTTCAGGTGTTTCTTTAACCCATTTGGGTGGGGGCAGTGCCTTCTGTCCTATTCCATGGAACAAGATTTAGTAAGGTTTGCTCAGGTGGCTGATACCATTTGGTGAGCTGATGTTGGACAGCAAATGTCCCAGTTGGAGAGCTCAAATGAATTACTTATTTTATATATTTATTTATTTTTAAATTTGTATACCGCCCTTCTCCCTGAGGACTCAGGGCGGTGAACAGCCAAGTAAAAGCATAAACTACAAACATTAAAATACAATTAAAAAGATATATATAAATTTGGCCCCATGATTAAAAACAATAACAAACAATTAAAAACATTTTAAAAAGTGTTAGGCCAGACCGGCTTGCTGGAAAAAGAAGGTTTTAAGGGCACGGCGGAAGGCACCGAGGTCTTGGATTCTCCTTATCTCTGGGGGCAGCTGATTCCAGAGGGTAGGTGCCCCCACAGAGAAGGCCCTCCCCCTGGGGGTCACCAGTCTACATTGTTTGGCTGATGGCACCCCGAGGAGGCCCTCTCTGTGGGAGCGCACAGGTCGATGGGAGGCCGTCGGTAGCAGCAGGCGGTCTCAAAGATAACTAGGTCCTATGCCATGGAGCACTTTAAAGGTGATAACCAACACCTCGAAGCGCACCCGGAAGACCACTGGGAGCCAGTGCAGCTCACGCAGGAGAGGTGTTATATGGGAGCGCCATGCGGCTCCCGTGACTACCCGCGCGGCCGCATTCTGGATCAGTTGGAACCTCCGGGTGCTCTTCAAGGGGAGCCCCATGTAGAGAGCGTTGCAGTAGTCCAGGCGAGAGGTGACGAGGGCATGAGTGACTGTGCACAGGGAATCCCAACCAAGAAAGGGCCGCAACTGGCGAATCAGGCGAACCTGACAGAAGGTCCCCCTGGCTACACCCATCAGATGTTCCTCCAAGGACAGCTGCGTATCCAGGAGGACTCCCAGATTGCGCGCCCTCTCCGCGGGGGCCAAAGACTCGCCCCCGATAGTCAGTGATGGAGTCAACTGACTATATCGGGATGGCGGGAACCACAGCCACTCAGTCTTGGAAGGGTTGAGCCTGAGCCTGTTCCTCCCCATCCAGATCTGCACAGCCTCCAGGCATTGGGACATCACTTCATGGGCATCGTTGGGGTGGCCTGGGTGGAGATGTACAGCTGGGTGTCATCGGCGTACTGATGGTACTTCACCCCAAAGCCACGATGATCTCGCCCAGCGGCTTCACATAAATGTTGAACAGAAGGGGCGAGAGGACCGACCCCTGAGGCACTCCACATATAAGAGGCCTCGAGGTCGACCTCTGCCCCCCTGCCAACACGAACTGCGACCGGTCTGAGAGAAAGGAGGAGAACCACCGTAACACGGTGCCCCCCATCCCCAACTCTTCCAACCGGTGCAGCATGATACCATGGTCGATGGTATCAAAAGGCGCTGAGAGATCTAACAGGGCCAGAACAGAGGAGCAACCCCTGTCCCGAGCCCTCCAGAGATCATCTACTAATGCGACCAATGCCGTTTCCGTGCTATGCCCAGGCCTGAAACCCAACTGGAACGGCTCTAGATAAGACGTTTCCTCCCGGTACTGTGGAAACTGTCGTGCGACCACACTCTCGACAACCTTCGCCACAAAGCGAAGGTTGGAGACAGGACGATAGTTGGCTAATACTGCCGGGTCCAGGGAAGGCTTCTTGAGGAGAGGCCTCACCACCGCCTCTTTCAAGGCCGTGGGGAAGTAACCCTCACTCAACGAAGCGTTAATAATTCCCTGGAGCCAGCCTCGGGTAACCTCCCGGGAAGCCAGTACTAACCAGGAGGGATACAGATCCAGTAAACATGTGGTCGCACTAAGTCTCCCCAGAATCCTGTCCACGTCATCAGGGGTCACAGAGTCAAACTCTTCCCGGATAACGTTCTATTAGCATGGACTCTTTATGTAAACACAAGAGGGCGAGGTCTGACCCTTCCCTCTCCAAATGTCTTCACTCTTATCTAATCTTTCCTAGAGGAATCTGCCAGTCTGGGAAGATTCTTGTGAAGGTGTCGAACAATAAAGTAGCTAGTTTAAATTCTATGTGTGTGGGTCTGATCATTTAGGCTTGACAGCTCAATTGGTGATAAATACCTACTGACCTATGGTGTCTCTGGGTCACATTCTTCCATTTCTTTGTGTTTTCTAGTGTTTTTTCCCCTCTCTTTCTGTGGTTCTTCTGAGGAACTTCATCTCTTTTGACCAGGAATATTTTATCTTTTCTAGTGTGTTGCTCTTTTATATTTTCCTCCAACGAAGTTAAAAACTTGGACTTCCAGCAGATGTTTAAGTTGTCTTCAAGCAAGAGGTGAATCATCAGACATATTTTGAAGATCAGCACAAAAGTTTCTTAACAGAAAATGTTTTTCAGGGTCTCTCCTGCACCTGCTCCCTCCCAAACTCCCAGATTGTGATATGTGTTTCTTATCTGTTTACTGTTCTGTTGATTTCCCAGAATCTGCTTCTGCTCTTTGGAATATTCACTTGAGTGAATAGCAATAAGATAATGAATGTTTCTGTTTGTATTCATTAGAGAGGCAAACTGCTGGTGCTACTGCATTCCTTTTAATGTGTATTGGCCATTGTGTGCCTGCTTACTCTCTTATAATACCTTCCTCTCCAATCTGTCTGTTCTTTATTGGGGTGGCAGAATGGGTCTGGCACAAGAGAGATTGCTTAAAGAAATCCCTTGTTTAGGCATCTTTTGACTCTATGGGGGGAAGAAAGAAAAAGCACAGAACAACATGTACTAACTCCTTCAGTGAGAAGGCATGCCAAAAACATGAAATATAAATAAATAAAATAAAGAGAGGGAGGGAGGGAGAGGGGGAGAGGGAGGGAGAGAGATGCTACAAAGGTCATAAATGAGCACTCTCTTCTCAAAAGTTATTTTTTCAGCATCGCCAAAACTTTGAATGGTCACTGCATGAGGCAATCAATAAGTGAGGTCTTCCTGTACATTAAATATATCTTTGCTGTGTTTCTTTACTAATATTAGTGACTTGCTTCATCATGCTTCCACTGCATTGAAAACTGAAATTATTAACTAGTTAGATTTGTTCTTCTTTATTTAGGAAGTTTAATTTTGTCACTCTCTAGAAATGACCCTGTATTATTCTTCATTCACTATGTGTATATGCATAAACTATGTGATTGCGAATGCAATAGAAGTATCCTGAGATGGACTTAAAAAGTTATTTGTGGAAGAACATGAATAACCCCCCCTTGCTTATCTATATTTTTTCAAACACAGCAAACTAACAAATTACATTAGCTAAGATATGATGCACCACACTTGTATGATTCTTGAATGTTAGTATCTTGCAATTGAGGGGGAGCAGTTTGCATGGTGTATAGTACTGGTATACTAAGCCTTTACCTTATTATAAATGTGTGTATGTATGTGTATGAATTTTTATGGGTTTGAGGTTTTTGATTCTGCCTATAATTCAATTTCCATATACTACTAAAAAAAGCCATTGATCTCAGGGTATGGAAGCACTGCATATATTTTGACTGCTAAATTACGTGATTTTCTGTTATTTAGAGGGTTCTTTGTATTCCCATTTTGCCTGAGATCTTTCAGTGGATACATAGTTAACATATCAATAGCCATAGCAGGTCAGCTCTTGAGAATATTTTTATTTTATTTGGAATGAATGACTGGGCTGAACTAAACCAACAAAGAGTTTTGCGTAAACGCTTCAGAAGCAAAGTTGATGGAAGTTTCAAAATGGTGATTAGCTTTATCCTGAGATTTTAGCACCATAAAGAAGCTATCGTGGTAATCTACAGTTTATATGCCATTTTTTTTCTGCTTGAAGGGACCTAAATTACATTTGCAGCAAATGCAAGCTGTTACATCTATTGGAAGAAAAGGTGATATGTCTCGAAGAAGGTGTGTGTGTGTGTGTGTATGTGTGTGTGTGTGTGTGTCAGGGAATAAAAAGGTTTTGCCGCTGTTAAGAAGGGATATTAAAAAGAGGAAATTTGTATAGGAGGAAAATATAAGTTCACAGAAGAACATGGCAAACAGTATTGGCAGTAAAAGAGTTCTGCAGCCAAAACTAGACTCTTCCAGCAAAGAGGTATTGTGAAGAAACACCGTGTTGATCAATACTCTTAGTAAGGCTTGTGTGCATATTGATATAACCTTGGAGAGAGGTTATAATGTAACTTTGCTCATTTGTAGAGAGTTCAGGCACATTAGTAATTCAGAATCAGCAAAATGTTCTGGCTCTGGACACTGAAGCTCACTTTCGCACAAAAACCTTGGCTTCTAAAAAAGCATTGCATAAAATTGCCAAAATGTGGGAGATTTTGATTTTTAAAACGGTTGTTAATGATTTGGGGTATCTACATTGAAACATACTATAGAATGTCCAGTAAAAACGAGGAAATATGTTACAGCAGCTTGCTGTACCATCAACTGTGATATTTTACTGGTCTAAATCTGGAGATTGGGAGTAGGGGGCACTGTTTGCAGTGATTCTCTTCTATTCTCCCTGGCGGATACCAGTCAGATATCAGTATTAATGGCAGGCAAATGATTCGGTTTGTGTGCTGCCTCAGTGCCTGGAGGCTAAAAGGGCCTGGAGGGGAGGAATTGGCTGCAAGTCAACCCTAGCAAGAAAGAATGGTCAGTGTCTCGTTTCTCTCCCCCCGCCCCCCAAAATCAGGAGAGTTGAAATTTTTGACTGGATGAGATAATATTCCCCCTCACAGATCTGGTGTACAATGTGGTTCCTCTTTGACTCACATGGAAGAATAGGTGACAGCCATGGCTAGGGGGACCTTTGTACAAAACCACCTTGTACGCTAATTGGGTCCATTCCTGGACCGGGAAGCACTGCTTACAGTTGGCCATGCCTTAGTCACCTCCTATTTGTTTTACTTTACATGAGGCTTCCCATGAAGACTATACTGAAGCTGCAACTGGTTCAGAATGCAGCTGCTCAAGCAGTTATGGGGATATCTTAATATGCCCATGTAAGCCGTACTTTGTGAGCTGTACCAGTTGCCCATTTGCTTCCAGGTGTGATTCAAGGTGCTGACTGTTACCTTTAAAGCCTTACATGGTATACGGCAGAGATGAAATCCAAATTTTTTACTACTGGTTCTGTGGGCATGGCTTGGTGGGCATGGCAGGGGAAGGATATTACAAAATCCCCATTCCCTACCCACTCCTGGGGGAAGAATATTGCAAAATCTCCATTCCCACCCTACTCTGGGGCCAGCCAGAGGTGGTATTTGCCGGTTCTCCAAACTGCTCAAAATTTCTGCTACCGGTTCTCCAGAACCTGTCAGAACCTGCTGGAATTCACCCCTGGTATATGGTGTGGTTATTTGAGAACTGTCTATCTCCCATATTATCTGCCCCAGTTGATTTGATCTTACAGGATTGATGCACTCCAGATCCCTTTGATTAAATAATATACAGTGTCAGGAGCACAAAACTATGCCTTTTTTGTGGCAGCAACTGGCTTCTGCAATGAGGTTCCCCTTGAGGTCTAGATGACCTCTATCTTTCTGTTGTTTAGAAGGATCTTAGGGAATTAGGTTATTGATGAAGGAGAGTGAAGGCCTTTACTTTGTCCTTATTCAGTTTTGTCTCTCTCCCCATATTTTGTTTTAATTTAATTTAATTTAATTTTAATGGTTATTGTTGTATTTTCCTTGTTTAAATTGTGGGGCTCACAAAATTATTGAGAGTCAGACACTATACAAATTTGTTATATAAATGAAATGATTCAAAAATAATTGTTAGTGTTGCAGTGCATCCTGAAATACATTTTTTAAAGATTTCCACAGCCTTGCTAAAAATATACTTTTTTTCTATGTACTTGTTTAAAGGGATCACATTCTTGACCAGCAACCAAATTTAGGAAATATACATTTTATTGGACTAAATCTATCCGATCTTCTTTACCAAGAAAACAACAAAAATCTCAGTAAAATTAAGTATCTTAAAGGGGCGGGGGGTGGGAGAAGGTCTAATTGAAGATTTAGAGAACATTTAAGTAAATAAGACTCAACCTTCATATTATGTTTATAGGTTTGCCTGCAGTTAAAAATGGCTGCCAGATTATGAAACCTTGACAATTATATTTCAAATTATATAAAACGCTGCATTTATAAATGAAAGTAGTAAAAAAGCAAGTCTATAGATAATTTTTACCTAGTTACTTGTTTATAGGCTTGTGGTCTGGATTGTACCCAGAAAATTTACTTTTTATGATGTTTCTTACTTGAAAAAAAGAACCCAGTTCTAATGGCAGATACTGTCAGTCTATATGTTGCAGGTAAGTATGAACTAAATCAGTTTCTTACCAGGAGTCTACAATACATTATAACAGGCCTTGAGTGAAAACATGAGCATTTAATTTCAATTGCCCCTTAAATGGTTATGAAAATGCCTACAGCAGAAAATTCTAAATTCTGGGCAATAACGTTAAAAGAATTTCCTCAAAGGTGACATTTTTCCCTCTTGTAATTTGAGTGTGTGTGTGAGAGAGAGAGGGAGGGAGGGAGGGAGGGAGGGAGGGAGGGAGGGAGGGAGGGGAGGGAGGGAGAGGGTGAGAGGGAGGAGGTCATGATGCAGTGATGGATCAGTACATACACATCTTCCTTCATAGATATTCTAGACTGCAGAGATATGAGAGTTTTTGTTCGTTTTCATATGCTTTATATGCACAATTAAGAGAGATATTTAATATTTAAGATAAAATTCATAGTGCATTAAAATGTAAGAGAGAACTTTAATAAAACTATAAACTGTTGGGATATGACACCATAGAAATGATCAAGGATATAGAATATAAATATACTTCAAACCAATTTTTGAAATGTGAAAAAAGACAGAAACATGCAAAGTGCACTTGTGAAAATGCCATAAAATTCTGGATACACATCCATACAATGATCCAAAGAATTTAAAAACCAATTTTGAGGAAAAAACAGAACTTTTTGTTATTGGGACTTTTAGCTAGCCAGTTAGAAAAGACACATGGAAGACTAATTTTGTATAAGGTAACAGCTGGGAGACTATTATACAGTAAGTGTAGTGATGGAGGAACACAATTGTAAAGATGTCAGAATGGGCAGATGTGACAAAACTCATTGTCTGATCAGAAACAAAACAATTACTTTTTAAAAAGTACTTTTATGGGCTTTTTGCTGGAAATATAAAAAAGATACATGGATTTAATGACTCAAAAAGGATTAAAAAGGGGACTAAAGGGATTTCTGTAAAACTAAAGAGGGAAGAGGAATATATACATTTTGTTATTCCTGCTGAAAACAAGATCAGAAGCTGCACATATTCTTCCCCTTCCCTTCTTTCCTCTTCCTCTTCCTCTTCCCCTTCCCTTCCCTTTCTCGTTTTACACTTTCTCTCTTCCTTCCCCTTTTCTTCCCTTTCTTATTTTTTCTTTAGCTTTGTCTTTTACTTACGATTTTTTAAAAATAAAAATTTTGTGTGTGTGTGTGTGTGTGTGTGTTTCTTCCTCAATCTCCGTCCTCTGCCAGAGGCCTGGGAGTCTTAGCTGTTCCAAGCACTGCCTTTTTTAGACAGAGAACGTTGATGTTGTTCCTGGGATCTACTTGGAACTACTCTCCCAGCTTAGGTTTCACAGCCCCAAGAGCTCTTATCACCATTGGGACCACTTTTGTCTTGGGATATTTATTTGTTTGTTTGTTTCATTTTTATCCTACCTTTATTACTTTATAAGTATTTAAAGATGCAAATATACCTAATACTTCTTCTTCCTCCTATTTTTCCCACAACAACAACTCTGTTACGTGGGATGGGCTGAGAGAGAATAATGGCCCAAAGTCGCCCAGCTAGCTTTCGTGCCTAAGGTGGACTGGAACTCACATTCTCCTGGTTTCTAGGCCAACACCTTAACCACTACACCAAACTGGGTATGACATATATGTTGCATGATTAGAATACAGTGTAGTCCTAGAGTTGAATGCTTTCATTTTGTCTTGTGCTAGAGACTTCATTATATTTCCACCAACAAAGATATTTTTAGTAATGAGTTATTTTATCTTTAGATAGCTCATAGAATCTAATTTAGTGGTATTATGGCATCTAGAGCCTGATTTTGCAAGTGGCTATTAATAACAGTTTAAGACTTTCAGCACCTCTTACAATAAAAGAGCTAAATGCTAATTATATGTCTTTTATACAAACCCCTTTGTTACAGTTACAGAACAGCAACTCTTGTCAAAGTTCTGTCAAATTTTCCCAGAATTAGGAAAAGCGTTTTTTTTGCCTATAGAAGATCACAGATACTTATTTATTTAGCATACGGCATATAGTATATGCTGTATGGCATACATAAATCTATACATGCTAGACACAATGCAGTCCTGGAAGCCTAGATTGCTAGTTCATTCTGTTAGGCGCTTGCACATCTATCCTTGGTGCACTGGTGAGGGGGGGAACTAGCTTTACACCAATTAACTAATAGCACTTGGGTTACTGGCTCTTCGGGCTCCTCCACCAGTCTCACCTTGCCTCCTGTCCAGCCAGGTTCAGTGCTGGTGTCGGCTTTCTACACACACAATTGCAGCAGGGTTTTACCCCCCAAAGTGGTACCCAGTTATCTACTCACAATATTGCATGCTTTCATGTTTCATGTATATATTTTATGAAATAATACGATTTAAAATATGAAATTAATTTGGAAGAATGTACTAAAAATTTGGAATTTATCATCGTATCTAGGTATCTAGCAAGCAATATAGCATATATGGTTATTCTCTTAACATGGAAAATAATAATGTGAATTTATAGTTTTGGATTGAAGTGTTCACTTTTTGCTTATAAACTGTTCGTTAATTTGATCAATACTGCTTCATAAGGTTGTTGTTTGGGGAACTAATTGCTTTTTAGCTGTTGATCCAAAGATTCCTAGTAACTTAGCAAAATACGTTTTAAATACAAGTTTAACGGCATTTTTAAAAAAATAAACAGCAAAAGGGCAATTAGAACTTAGATTCTGGAAAGTTTCAAACAGTCTAAAGGCCCAGATGGATTTGAAGTAAGAGGAGTTTGAACGCAGTCAAGTACCAAGATGTAGCACCACCTCCGAAGGGGCCGCAAAAGTCCAGCTCTCGCGTCCCCTTTCTCCCCGATAGCTTGGGGTCTTTCAGGTCATAGTCGTTGATCTAGAGTCTCAGGATCTCTTGTTCTAATCATTCACCCAATAGAATCACCTCTATTCATCTGTCTCAGTTCAGCCTTCTGGTGTATCTGGCACCCCCTCTGGTCACTGGCTTGGTATCTTGCACGACTGTCTCTCTCTCTGGGTTAGTTTCACTCTCTCCCTCTCTCTGGATCAGTGTTGCCCCCTTTTTCTCTTTCTGGAATGACTACGCTCTTGCTCTCTCTGTGTGTATCAGCGTTGTTCCCTTTTTCTCTCTTTGGATTGGCTTTGCTCCTGCTCTCTGCCGCCTCCACTCTGTATTTATGATGGTTGCATGTCCTAGGGTCATGTGATCACCTTTTGCAACCTTCTGACAAGCAAAGTCAGAAGCCAGATTCATTTAACAACCATGTTACTAACTTAACAACTGCAATGATTTACTTAACAACAGCAATTCTGTGGAAAGAAAGGTTGTAAAACGGGACAAAATTTACTTAACAACTGTCTTGCTTAGCAATATAAATTTTGAGCTCAATTGTTGTCATAAATTGAAAAATATCCTGTAAATGTACAAACTATATAATGGATAAAAATATCTGGATGCTTTCTGCTGCTTGAAGATTTTAGTGTGAATTTCTCTCTGTTGTATATCTTATGTTTCATTTTAATACAGAGTGTTCAGTTATATAAGTTGCTTTCATGTGTAATTTGGAATATAGAAACTAAGCCTAAATAATGATTTCTGCGAATGTTGGCAGCATCTTTTTATAATGGAATCTGGATAAAATACTTATTTCAGCTTATGTAAACTCTGAATAGAACACCTCCTATTTTAGCTCTAATAGATTTCTGCAATTGGCTAGAATTACTAAGAAATTTTCAGTTATGTTAGCCACCACATAATTTACTTGATTTTCAGGAATTAATTTGGAACATTTTGAAATGTAATCTTATCTTTCATGCAGTTAGTACATTTGTTCACCTTTTTTGTCTTCTGCAGACTCTAAATATTCTGTTAGTCATTATGCCTGGAAACTATGGGTATCTTTTCAGATGGAGCATCCAATAAAGTTTAACAAAGCAGCATAATCAATTAGCATACTGCAATGGATTAGCATTTAGTCTTTGCAAAGAGTTAAATTCAGACTGTATAACATTGTAATTTGTTTCACTTATTTGAAAATAATTAAGTGTCATTGGCTTATTAATAATTCAGTGACAAATTAATACAAGGACAAATTAATACAATGCATAAATGTCATTTCCACTAAGTACTATTTTATAACATTTTCCCAGAATATATTTTACCATTAAAGTCTGTTTTGCAGGTTGCTTTAAAAAAAGAAAACAGATACATCACTGTCATACTTATAGTCTTATAATTAATGGCTGAGGAAGCTGTGTGACTGGGTTCAGAATTAAACAATGTAGGGTAGGCTTTTTGGGGTTGGGTTGAAGGGTTAAACTTGGAGCATTTAACTATTGATAACTAATTATTTTACTTACTACTCAGTTTTTTGACATGACATTGGGGGCGGGGGTTTAAATAATCTTATCTGCAAATTTATTGAAACCTTAAAATAAAAATATATTGTAGTATTTGAACCCTGGGCACTTTGTTAACATTTTGCCATGAAACTTATTTCTTTTGATTTCTTATATTGCTCTTAATTATTTTCTTTTTAGTGAGTGACAGTTGCTTCAGGAACCTTGCAGAAGACCGCAGTGGGATAAACCTTAAAGACCTCATCCAGGATCCTTCCTTGTGAGTATTTATTTTCAAGGGTGAATAACAGATTTCTAATTGATGAACACATATATTAAGCCTATTAAGCTTTCCAAACTAAAACGCTCTTCTCAAAGTGCTTTAACTGTAACTTTTTATGAAAAACTTGTGCTACTGCTTTGATGAAGTTCCTTAATTGTGGGTGCTTTTGTATGCATAGACAGCACTTTCAATGGAACAGCTTAACAGCCTGAAGTAGTATTGTACGCCCATACTTATTCAGACAGCTGAGTGAGCGTTCTGAAGTATATGGCTACTTTTAATGCTTTAATGAGGCAATTTACTGATGTTAACACATTTCTTAAAGCAACTTTTAAAAAATATTTGCATGATTCATATTTATACAAAAGAACATACATACATGGGTACATGCATACATGTAAAAATAACTCATCAGCTCCTGTTTAAATTGCAGTAGAACTTTCAGAATAAAAAGCACCACCAGACATTTCCAGAGTTAACTTTAAGTAAGGCAATCTTTCATTCTGGCTTTAACTTCACACAGTTATGAAATTGGGAGCTAAGGTTGATATCTGAACCAGTATGTTTCATGTCCAATAATGATGAATTGAAATTTTACAAGGCATCATAGAGCTGAAACAGTATGGAACATTTTAGCTGACATTTGAATCTAAATCATCAAAAATTATTTGCAATGCTAAAATTCTAGGAGACAAAAGCTTGACTATTACTATATGATAGTAAGCAGTAAATAGATTGCAGAAAGAACTTGAGTGGGAGGTGCCAAGAAGAGCAGTTAGTAGAATGCATACCACCTGGCTAGTCAGACACGGTTTTCAGTGAAATCTTGGCAAACATTTCTTATTCTAATTTATTATGAGATTCCATACATAATTTGTAAAATCTGTAAAAACATACTTTCCACTAGAAGTTATTTTCAGACATTAAAGTAATACATTTTCTTGTATCATTTATTTCTCCTCCTCATCTTCCTTTTCTTTCTTGGATGTTGTACAGAAGCATTTCCTTATTTACATTTCTTTTGTAATATGTATATTCTTAATTAATCCTGAGTTAGGTTATAATGTAACCAGGTTGGTCAGAAATCTGGCTTTGCTTAAATGTACTGGGAATTGAATTGCCATAACTCTGTTTCTCTTCCTATAATATTAAGACCTTGTTTATAGTAAAAAATATATATAAGGTCAGAATTTATAGCTGATAATTGGTTTTTGGCTGATGGAAGATGGCAATTCATGGCTGTAGGGAGCAGAAGTGAGAAGGAACAAGCCTTTCAATCTGAAAGATCTCTGCTGAAAGAATATTTGAAAACAGCTAGTAGCTACAGAGAAGTGGGGGTTCTTCAACAAGGTATTCAACAAAGCAGGAAAGCCAAGAACTAATGTTTATACGGAGAATTGACCAGCCTTCTTTCTGATCCTAACTAAAAATACTTTAATATAACTTAATGAGGCTCACATAGTAGAATATCATATCCCAAGTATCTTTGTCAAATAACATGATTATTTTGAAAGTTTATCAGAAACAAATAGGAACCCAACATAGTTGGCTTATTGGAACTGTGACTGTTTTGTTGCCTGTTAGTGAAAGGCTAACTAGTATATTTTGGACCATTTACACAAGAGATGAAGTTCCATGATTACTAACCTGATGGTTTATCACAGCTGCAATTACAGTTTCCTGAGAGATCATACTCACAGTATTTCTAAGGGGTTTGCTAACTTTGCTTTATTTACATTTTAAAGGGTGCATTATTTCTTTCCCATTAATTGGTTAATAAGTTCTCAGATGTGCTTTTGTGACCACAAAATTGGTATAGAAGGATATAAAAATATCACAGAACATTTTAGTGTCCTTTGTCTTTAATTTTTCTTCTGAACAGATGGAGAAAGAAAAGGAAAAGGGGTGAGGGGAAGAATGGGAAAAATTATGTTCTTTAATGAAAGGCAATCCAGGTCAAACATTCTATTAAGATTGAGAAAATGTAGACGTGTACATACCATCTGTGTCAGGACATAGATATCTTAGTATTTTTATCAATCGACATATGAACGCCAAGTCAGCAAGAAGAAAAATTGGGATTTACTGATTGAGATTTTCTCTGAGAAATTCTATGATATGTTGCTTCAACTAAAGTGTCTCTCCAGTTATCTTTTTAATATTCTCTTGTAATTCTTAAGCTCTGGCTGGAGGATTTATCTAGGATTTGACCAGGAGGAAGAGGCTGGTTTGATAAATAATCCATATATGGGAAGGGAGAAGCGGTGGGAGACATACTGAGCAACATTTATAAATGTAACATTAACTTCTTGCTCCTTTATCTATCCTAGTCCCTAGATCCTATTGCTTGTGGCAGCTGCATTCTAGTTGGTGGCCTAAAAAATATTAGCATCTAGACATTGACTTTCTCAAGAAAATAGATAGACAGTCTGTAGAGTAATAATTATCCACATGGTCTGAGCTTTGGACTGGAAGAGGAAAGCATGGCCTAAATTTTAAAGTGACAGTCAGAAGTAAATATGGTAGGAGAACAAAGAGTGGTCATTTTAACAGAAAAAAAGCATTGAACTATTACAGTGATCGCTTGCTACTCTTTCAAACAACTTATAGTGCCAGGTCCTAAGGTTTGAAGGTTATATTAAATGTCAGTAAATAATAAACACTGTTTGTGTTGATCTTGGTTCAGGATGAGAAAGCCTGTTCTGCTGGATAGAGGTATGCATGGAACTGAAAGTATGGTGTTCTTTATGAATGAAATAAACTGCTCTGTAATTTTAGTTGTTCCATTCCATTCCAGCTGATTTTCAGTATCCAATTTCTGCCCTGAGTTTTGTCATTATGGAATCAGAAGCAAATCTAGAATATCGTGGCTAGATGTAACAAACAGTAGAATGCTGAGGTTGCTGAGATCTGGTGTAACACAGATGGCAGCAGGGAGAGAAGGCAGAAAGTCTGATCTTTTGCTGCCATCCAGTGGTTGTTGGGAGGGAAGCATTAAGTTCTTTCAACACCCACCCCAATATTTAAAGATGTACTTTACAGGCTACCCGTCAAAAATAGGATTATACTGTAGTTTCCATCTGAAAAGAAGGAATCCCATTTTGGGAAAAGCACACATATACACAAATTTCAACCTGGGTCCTCATTTTACCTACCTCAAAAGGATGGAAGGCTGAGTCAACCTTGAGCCTGGTGAGATTTGAACTTGCAGTAATTGCAGGCAGCTGGTGTTACTTAACAGTGCTTTAGTCTGCTGCGCCACCAAGGCTCTTTTTAAGTTAGAGTCATGTACTCACTTTCTTTAACACTTGAAGTGCAGCAGAAGAACTGCAGTAAATCATCAAATCAAAAACTTCAAACATGTTTCTGCATCACTAACAACATCACAGAATATCAGATTAGAAGAGAGATCATTTAATCCAACTCTTTGCCTAGTACAGGAGTCTACTAATAGCATTCTTATCTGGCCTTGTTTAAACACCTATGTTTTACAACAGTGCATAAGAGAATTAAGTTCTGTTAATAACATTCACTTGTACTTTTAGCAGGTCTATCACAATAGAGATTTTTTTTTTACATTTTTAAATAGATGCTAAAGTTACCAAATCCATAGAAAAGGGTGCAAGAGGCTCTGCAAGGGTGAACAGTGTAATAGTCAAATATTCCAAGAGCTAACCAACCAAAATTACTGTCTACTTTTCTAATACACTTGAAGTTAAACATTCCGGAACTGAAGACCAACAACATCACAGGGCATGTATGTTTGTGTGGCAGTGAGGTTGTGAGAATGGGGCAGCCACGGGAGGGATGATGAATAAATTGCATTGCAACTTGGATTTTATAAGGAGTATATAAATTCACAATACAGATCTCACTCACTAGTGATACTTGGACTTCAAGAAACAATTAGGTGTTCCATGTGAAATCAGCCACTGTGGATTTCTTCAATGACATAATCCAGGAATTCATTGCAGTATGACTTGCTTCAGTGAGCAAGTGACTGCCTCAGAGTTCAAGCCAGTAAATTAATGTCACCCCTCACCATTGACCATATCTGGACAGCTGTCTTCAGATTTTTCAAAAGGAGCATGTTTTATTCCTGCACCCTATAAGGTCTTTCTAGTTACTTCTCAACTTCAACAAAGTTTGATGCCCTGGAAGCTGTTTAGTCTTAAATCTGTTGGAGATATTCTTACAGTTCTAATATGTTTCAAGAATGCTGCCTTACTTTTAGAGACAAGTTGGATGCTAGAGTTTTAATTTTATTAAAATTATCTAATTTCTGCTGAAAGTTAATTTTTTCCCTAAATGGATCTGGCCTCACTCTTTCTCAGAGACCATTTTAAGTCAACTTAACTAATTAGGATTTGAAGTTGCTGGGTATCTTCTTGAGTATATATGGAATTGATTTTTAAAGTAAATGTAAACCTAATAACTAATTCTACAACTCTTTATTAAAGTTTTTAAAGTCAGAATATGCCTTTGCTCTGTCTTTCTTCTATTATAGTTTATATTTTTTTCCCAGGCCCTCACTACGGTTAGGTTGGACACACTAGCCTCGACAATCTTGTTGGGATGTTATAAAAATAACCTTTTATATCAGCATACATGTTTCTGCGCTGCTCTCTTTATAGTACATACTGTATATCCATTTGATTTTAAAGAAATACCCTGGTAGAGAGTTCAAAGCTTTTCTGTTGCTTCTTTTGTATGGCAAGGATTCTGATAGGTTACTCAATCTTATGCATCTCTTTGTTTACTTGTGATTGAACAACTGTGTTAATTTTGTTGATTGCTGCTATTATCTTTCTTATTTTTTATGTTATTTTATTGTATTTTATACTTAGCTTTTATTTATTTTTTACTATATTTATAGATTTTAAATATGTTTGTCTTTGTATATACCGGTATGTAATATACATATTTAATGTAAATTGTATCTTCTGGCTATTAGGCTGTAATTAATATTGATCTTACTTTTAAAACCTGGACATGGACAGATTGCTTCCTGTAATCTAAAGAAGCAATGAACTACTTGTCAGTCTTCTTCCAGGAAAGCTCAAGAAAGTCCAGCAAGGGGAAGCTCATGTTAAAGAAAATAAATTGTTCTATCAAGTTAGCACTCAGGTGTGACCAATAGCATGTGACTACATTACCTGTGCTAGAGAAATCTTTCTTGCTTGGGATGCTGATTGGTAGGCAGAAGATATACTGTGGGATAACCATTGCCGGATCTGACTACCTGTTAGTACTGATTACTTAAAACTGGATTGAGTCTATCCCCTGACCATCATCTAGCTCAAAACAGAGTGTTCCACATTACTTTCACATTACAAACCTTTATTCTCCTAGGCAGTAAAACAAGCATTCTTCCTCTGATTTGAATTTAGTGGTTATAAGGTTCAAGGTTGACTCAGCTTTCCATCCTCCTGAGGTGGGTAAAATGAAGACCCAAATTGTTGTGGGTAATATGCTGACTCTGTAAACCGCTTAGAGAGGGTGTTGTCGCCTGCCGGCAGCCAGCAAAACAGGCAGCAGAGTCAGACAGTGAGGAGGGTGGAAAGGAACTTGGGCCAGTCCTGGGGGCTGGGGAAAGCTCAGACTAGGGCTCTGCGTCAGAGGCAGAGAGGGAGTTAGATAGCAGCGAGTCAGAGGAACAGCTGGAGCCCATTCCCAGTGTCCGCATGCGCAGAGCTGCCAGAAGACAAGAACAACTCAGAAAGCAGGGTTGACTCAGGAGTAAAGCCACACCTTGGAGATGATTGGCCCCTCCCATAGGAAATAAAAGAGGAGCGAACAGGGAGTGGGGCTTTTGCAGGAAACAATTTGTTCATTCCGTGACTCTGAGAGACTCTCTGCTGGGTTTTGCCTTGTACTGCGGTTCGAAACAAGTTACGTGGCAGCTTGTCAAATGAGATAAGGTGCGTTGAGAAATATTCCTTTGCAGAATTGTTTGGACAAACCTTGCTGACTGTGAATGAATGTAATTCACGGTTGTGTAAATAAAAGAGGTTTTGCCGGGACCAATTCCTGCCTCCTGCTTGTTAAGGGAGCCTAGGTCAGAACAGAGGACTGTAAAGCACTGTAAAGCGGTATATAAGTCTAAGTGCTATTGCTATAAACCAGCCAAGGAAATTTCCTATCAGAATAGTAACCCTGATGCTTCTGTTGTAAGGAGAGGAGGGAGTCCACTGTATGGCTCATTTCTCTCCTTTTGGCTGCCTGATCATCCTTTTGGCCTATCTAATCATCTGCCACCCATATTTTGAAAAGGGAAGACCTCAGTCTTTTTCTACTGCGGAGTCCCCTGACAGCTAGCCCAGACTTACCTGCTGAAGGATAGAACTCTGAGTCATTTGTAAAGTGCCACACCTATGAAACTGTAGGCCGCATAGCAAGCAAGTTCCCAAATTGCTCCAAAATCTCATCTTCAGAAAACTTTAAAAAGTCCTCTCCCAAAAGTTTGCAAGAGGAGCCCACTCAAATGTGCAACAACAAGCAAGTGCATTTTATTATCCTTGTTATTCTCTGAAAAATTTGAGAAACAGAAATACAATTCTCCACTCTTTTATGCTTACAGTATTGATCAGCTACAATTCATAACCTAGATGTCCACTAAGAACAAAAAATTATTTCTGTCCCATCTTAAAAGTGTAACATCATCATTTGTCTTTGTCTGGCTTTCTATTCCTATTCTTCTTAACTGGAACAGCTCTCTGAATCCCCTTTCCTGAAAGCAAAGTTTGCAGGCTTTGCTGATGTTTTGGAGGAAAATGAAAGCAACTACCTTACCTTCTCATTGGATATGTGATTGAACCATCAAACTTGAAGCCAGTAGTTTGGATTTCAGATAAGAGACAATACAGGTAGTCTTCAACCTACAGCCCTTCATTTAGTGATAGTTCAAAGTTACAATGACACAGAAAAAAGTTACTTATGACCGCTTTTCAAACAGCATCCGCACGGTCACATGATCAAAATTCAATTGCTTGACAACTGGTTCATATTTATGTCCCAGGGGCATATGATCATCTTTTGTGACCTTCTCACAAGCAAAGTCGATGGGGAAGCCAGATTCACTTAACAACAGTGTTACTAACTTAACAACTACAGTGATTCATTTAACAACTATGACAAGAAAGGTTGTAAAATGGCACAAAACTCACTTAAGAAATGTTTTGCTTATCAACATAAATTTTGGGCTCAGTTGTGGTCATAAGTCAAGGACTGCCTGTAGTCTATGTGTCTTTGAGAGTTAGCCATGTTGGAGGAGTTTCTGGACAACAGTCTGAAAGAAGAGTTTATGTACCTTTCTCAATCCTCATGTTTGCACCAATTTTCATCCCCCAAAAAGATCATTCTTTGAGGACCATGCATAACTACTGTATAAACCATATGCTGTAATAATTAAGGTTAATTACACATCATTTCTTATTGAAAGTACTGGTTTGTCTTTGAAAGACAAGCATTTTCACTGAGTTGGACTTGAGCACTCTCAATTTGGTCAAAATGAATGAAGGCCGCAAATATTTAACAGCCATTGATTTCAGGAACGGCAAATTTTAATAAACAGTATTGGGTTTTTTTTTATTGATTAATTATGTCAAGGTCTTCTCTAGATTCATAAATCAAATATTTTCTAATATTTTGAAAAAAATAGGTAGTGCTGCACTTGGGTGATATACTATTTATTTTTTCTCGGAAGACCCATCTTTGCATGAGACTAACAGCAGAAATGTTTTGGAACTACTTTTCATATACAATCACTTTGATTAGTGGCCAGATATGTGTTTGATTTTCCCCAGTTGGACTATTAGAGTACAAGACTTTTCAGTAGAAATACAAATGCATCCTGCAAAAGTACAATTCATACTCTCAGGGCAGGCACCTAGAAATATGAAAGATAACCAGCATTTTCTAGACTTCGTCAATTTCTATGGAGAATTCTTCCCTAATTTGGTAGGTCAAATTCAGATAGTCTACCTACAGCCAAGAAGCATTTCAAAGCTTGAAAATGCTTTTCTTTTCCCAGTCAGCACCCAGTTATCTGAATCTCTCTTATGCCATTGTGGGCAAATGGATGCCTTGGCTTTCTCCTTAAGAGCATTCTTCTCCAACATCAAAAGAGAGAAGGAATGATCTCCTGCCTTATGCCTTATACATTTTATTTCAAATGGTTGCTTCCAGCTGAAAGAAATTATATTTTCAATAAGGGGTTATTTACTATAAAAGCAGCTTTCCAGCAGTGACAATTTTTTTTGGAGGGAGCAGTCCACCCAGTGTGGTACACACACCTCACAAGTATTTAGAGTACTTACAGAAAGCAGAAATCCTCACATCAGATCAGATGGTATAAATTTTTATCCTTATTCAGTTTTTATACCAGATATATTCCTGGCTTACAAAACAGACTACCAGATGCATAATGCTAAATCTGAATATGATCTTCCATTTCCATGCCTCTATAGTATAATCCTGAAACTAAGCAACAAGACAAATATAATAATCTTGCTGCAGTTAACATATTCCTCCACAGGCATGTCTCCCTTATAGGCAGTCTGTGGGTACCATCCCTGCATCTTGCTGCTCAGAATTTCAGCATCCACTGTTCCTTGTGCCTTGGATTTTTTATAAGAGAGACAGGCTGTTTAGGTCCTCTTAATTGAACAGTTAGATTTGGCCAAGAAGAGTAGATTCAGTGTAGCTTTCAATAATTTTTTGTCTTCTGCTCACTCATTTGTAAAGCTCAACTCAAAGTTTATTGGTCTCTACATAGGTACACAGCAAATTAATATTCCATGGTCTTTCATCTGTAATTGCCTATGCCAGTGAAGAATCTTCTGGACTTCCATCATAGGAGGAGACATTGGAAAGGCAATTCTGAATCAGAGATGTTACAGGAGAAAGATACAGATGTCCATGTTGCATCGCTTACACACTAGGGTGGTTTACTACAACTGCCCCTGTGACCTGCCTCCATTATCTGTGTCTGCCTGCCACTCTATAAGCAATGAGTCTCAGAACAAAGGTTATGGCAACTGGCACCAAGATTCCAACCTGGCAGAAAAGAGATTGCTTTCTTCTTGCCATGTAACCATGGTGACACTTGCCTTTCAACAAGATGAGAGGGGTAACTTTCCAGTTCTGATTCACCACAGGCCAACTTGCCCTTTGACTTTGGAAATACTAACATCAAGAGGAGGGTGAAGTGAATCTCTAACTGTTGCCAGCAAATATTTCTCCGGACTGTTTTTACATGTAGGAAGGGAAATTGATTCTGATGGGGGAAGTGGTGTAGAGCAGTATTGTCAAAAGCAAATAGAAATAGGGGCCATTAACCCATATATCAGGATCACTGTGGGCTACGTTTTGACTTTGAAAACCACACAATTTGTTACTAATAAATGAACATGACAATCAGGAACTAAATATAACTGAAACAAAAAAAGAAATATTACGAATGTGATGCTTTATTATCAATATTTGTGTGTTTATACACACACACGCACGCACGCACACACACACACATACTGTGTTTTCCCAAAAATACGACATACCCCGAAAACAAGCCCTAGCCCGATTTTCATGCCTGTGCCTTGTATAAGCCCTACCCAAAAATAAGCCCTAGCTAAGCCGCGCCCACTGTCTGGTTGTACAAGGTGGGGCGAGGCACATGCATAAAAATCAAGCTAGGGTGAGGGTAGAGCTGCCCCACGTGTCCCATACCCACTTCCTTAGGACCACCGCAGCCAGGCCTTCCACGCCCAACACCTGCAAAAGGTTTTGTGTGGCGGTTCCCAGATTAAGTACAAATCTGTGCCCCACAGTATAAGTATATAAGTTCCAAATACATGTAATAGTGACATATTAAAATATTGCATACGTAGTTCAGTTATAAAAACTTGTATAATAGCATATTACATATACTCCCGGCAATTGTCCCCATGCACTTTTCTTGGCAACACTTTTCAGAAGTGACTTGGCAGTTCTTTCTTCCTAGAGGTAAGAAAAGTGACTGCCCCAAGGTCAGCCAGCTTGCTTCATGCCCAAGGCAGCCTCAAACTCACCATTTCTCTGGTTTCTATCCTGATACCTTAACCATTACACCAAAGTGGAAACCTGAGCTAACCAAAAAGATATTCCGGACAAAGCTGGCTTAGTGAGTGAGTGAGTGTACAATGGGCAGCTGGATCCACAGAGGAAGCAGGAGTTGATTTATAAATTCAAGCAGCCATGAAATGTGAGCAGAGAGGCAGAGCTAGCAACCATGCCAAAGTTTGCAGCAGTGCCAACAGCTAGCAGTTCCAGCAGGAAGCAACCCAGGTTAGACATCTGGCTGAAAAGTCTGAAAAACATCAATCAACAAACAAGGTAGCCAAACCATGGATATGCTAAAGGATAACTATGCCTTAGGTTGAGACGAAAAGAACTTGTTTGGAACTCTGCCTTCCAAAGCTGAGACAGTGGGCTATTCATACCCTGAAAACAAGGTGGAAATGGGCAATTCAAGCCTGTCTATAAAAGAAAAGGAAGAAGTGCGGGAAAGAGTTTATGGAAATTTCTAAAACTTTTGTAAACCATAGAAATTAGCATAGTAAAACCATAGAAAACAATAAACAGCAATATAATAAAATATATACTGTAGTGAATAAGATTTGAAAGAGATAAAGCAGGTATTCACCTTCATAAATCCAAATCTTTTATGGTGCACAAGTAGGAATTTATGCAAAGAAGGATGCACTGTTTTCAAAATTTCTCCAAAATATTTGAGATCAATCTTCACTGCATGGAGCAGCAAATGTTAATGTTTGAGACAAGAAAGTCTGCAATCCAGGTAGGTGCCTGGTGGATTTTGATAAACTACTGGCTCCAAATTCAATTCTTGCCAGTCAGACTGATCCCTATGGTTTAGATTTTCATTGTCCTTGAAAATGGGCTATAGAGCAGGAATTGCATTATATGATCTTTCTGTATTATTTCTAATTTTTTCAGAATATGATGAAACAACTGTTCATCCAAAGAATACTGAATTTCAGGCTGAAGTTAATAGGTTGTCCCAATATGGCAGAAATTGGATAAATAAAGACACTGGGGAACCAGTAAAATAATCTGACTTTTTTTTCAAAGTCAGACATAACATCTTACCATCTGCACTGCTGCAAGTTAGATACTCCAAAGACTAATTAACCAAGTGTACCTACCCATTTGGCGACAAGGAGATTGAATTTTACCCTGTAAATTTATCAGAGATATTCTTATATACTGGTATGTACAGAGGTCTTTTTATCTATGTACATTTCCAGGAAGGCCAGATAATTTCTATGTGAAGATTTGAAATCCTTTATCACTTGTGCAATAAATAAATTGTGTTACCTGCGATGAAAATAAGGCATAATTAACTACAGAAATAATCATTTGTTTTGTTTATTGCTTTAAATTTAATAAATATTATCTTGTGTTTAGATGATGTGTATTTTACTTCATAGATTTTAATATTTTAGACTTCTGCTTGAATAGGTAATTAACGCACATTATAGTAGTATATGTCATATTTTATATAGTATTTTGCCCTTATTATGTTAGTATTTTATCTTTGGAGTTGTAGTTCTTTTAAATTTTTAAATTTGAATGTTTGCTGGTCATTGACCAAATAAACAGAATTTCAATTTTCATCTTCTTAAATGAGTGGAAGAGAAGAGATTCTCATAAAATTTGCAAATGATAGAAATTCAAAAAGATCTTGATAAGCTTGAACATTGGGTTCTATCTAATAAAATGTTCAGTTTTGGAAAACATAAAGTTATGTTCTTGGAGAGGAAAATCAATTGTACAGGTACAAGATAGGTGATACCTGGCTTAGCAGTAGTACTTATGGGAAGGATCTGGGTGTCCTGGTGTTCTCTTGATTAAGCATGAGTCAGCAATGTGCTGAAACTGTCAAAAGAGCCAATTCAGTTTTGGGCTGTATCATTAGAAATACAGTGTCAAGATCACAGGAAGTGATATTACTACTCTACCTTCCGCAGTGGTCAGACCACATCTAGAATATTGTGCCCAGTTCTGGTTGTCACAAACAGTAAAATTGCTGAGGAAGTGGAAAGACTGCAGGAAAAACCAACAAAGATGGCAAGTAGTTTACAGACTAAATTCTACAAAAAAATGGTTAAAGGAACTTACCATGTTTAGCCCAAAGAAGAAAAGCTAAGGGGAGACATGATAGCAGTCTTCTAATGCATAAATAATGTCAAACGGCAGAGATTGCAGAGCACCAAAAGGTAAGACAAGAACCAGTGGAAGCTTTTTAGTGAGAGAACCAAACTTGAAATAAGGAGGAATTTCCTGACTGTGAGAGCTATTAGGCAGTTGAACAACCTGTGTCCTGTAGTCATAACTGCTCCATCAATGAAAATTTTCAAAAAAATATTGGACAACTATATAATGGCACAGTATGAGGATTCCTGCACTGAGCAAGGGATTAGAACATCTCCAAAGTCCCTCCCATCCCTATAATTCTGTGTCCTCAATTTTATTTGGAACTAAGTAGTTATTTTTATATAATAAATCCTCTCCTTCAGCAAAGGGAAGAGAAAAATCCACTTCACAGATATTCCAAAGAAATCACTTGAGTCTCTGAACCTATCATATAACACTTTATCTTTGGGTCACACAGGCTGGCATGCTTGCGTATAAACCAAGAGCTGCTGCTTCTACAGTACATGAGTCTAATTTGAAGTTTAGGTATCAAGGCTTTATTACCTCAGAGCTCAGCTGCTGGATTCACACAAGAACTTTTTAAAGAAAAGAACCAAATTCTTTCTCCTCTACTGTTGCTTCAATGCAAGCTTCTTTGTTCTTCTGCATGTCACAGTTGAGAATAGGTTTGTGGGAGGGAAAGAAAATTAACCTAGATTTCTTTGCTTCAGTCCTCAGAGTTAAACATGAGATATATTCAGGTGCTGAACAGATTTGTTTCTGCGTGTATTGTTTTTTGTGCTGGAAAAACAAAGTGGTCATGAATCTTTTCCCTCATCCCTATATTTATATATTATAAACATTGAAATAAATCAGTGTTAACAATAAGCAACAATGTAGTTTTAAATACATACTGAAATACATGGGAAAATACTAGAAAGTGAGAAAGTGAAAGAATTATTTTAAAAATATGCTTGGAGAATATAGCAATAGCACTTAGACTTATATTTATATACCATTTCACAGTGCTTTACAGCCCTCTCTAAATGGTTTACAGAGTTAGCATATTGCCCCCCCAAATTTGGCTCCTTATTTTACCCACCTCAAAAGGATGGAAGACTAAGTCAACCTTTAAAAGCCTGGTGGGATTTGAACTGCCAGATTGCCAGCAATATGTAGAAGTAGCCTGCAGTACTGCACTCTAATCACTATGCCACTGAGGCTCAGTGAGAATGTACATATCTTCAGGCAGTAGTAGCTTTTGGTTTCAATATTAGCTCAACCATAATGTCAACCTTTAAGGGTAGACCAGATCAAGAAACAATCTCCACAGGAAGACTAGGATAAACAGTATTTTATTGAGATAACAAAGGTATCTTACAAGTCTGATTGTGCTTTGTGTTTCTTCTTTCTTGCATCCCAGTAAAGCAAGGAGGAGCCTGCTTATTTCTTCTGAATGATAATTTGTTCTCCAGCACGCTGCTTGGAGAATCCAAAGCGTGGGATTATTCACTGTGTGTTTGTCAGAGACTGAGTGTATGTTCCTTTAAATTTTGTCCTGGTTCCACCTCCTCTGCTCGGCTGATGTCAGTTTTATTCACTCAGTCGAGTTGAAGAGACTGAACTTTGGCTTGCTCTGGCAATTACACTATCTTCTTTCCAACGCTTTGGATTCTGCTTACTTGCAAATTATATTTGGACTGTTTACTTGATATACTTGATTCTGGACTTCCTTGACGAGATATAAAGGGGTGGTGAGTCATCCTAGGGCCTTGGGCCTGGCTTACAAGCCCTAATTGACAGGTCAGCCATCTTTTTGGAGCTCTGTCCCGCCTGGGCCATCTCTGTTGTTTGTTGCCACCGGTGGTGAGTCGGTTCCCCAGCTTGCCAGGTCATCCACCACCACCACTAATTCTCTTTTCCGTTGGCGACCGGATTGGCGGCCTCAGAGTCCCTGCTACTGGCTGGAGCATACTCTGCCATATTGCCTGCTACCGCTAAGTGGTCTGGGGCCTTCCTAGCGCAATCGCTGGACTGTTATTACCCGTGTTGGCTGATTCTACAAGGCGGACTGCAGCGGCGTCCATTCCCGTTGTTTCAATTTCTCGCACCATTTGCCTTGCCAACAGTCGCATAGGCGCTGAGGCGATTCTTCCTGCCCGCCGCCATTTTGAGATCTAACGGTCAGGAAGCGGGAGACGGAGGTGCGATTCGACACTCCAGCGAGACAACTTGGGCAACACATGTGCAGCGCTTAGGGGAGTTCCCCACCTGCCGAAGCGCTTTGTTGACAGTCCCGGCCGGCAGCTGAGGCGCTGAGTTGCGGTTCGCCGCTTCGCACCTTTCGACTAATTTGAAGATACGCGCAGGCGTGGTAGGGATTCCCTACGCCTCGCGCCATTTTTTGGCAGAAAGGGGGCGGCTCTACAGGTGCTGACGGTCATATCTGCTGTTTTGCCACTGTCATCATACCGGCGGCCGCACAGGCGCATAGTGGCTGACTTCCGAGGAGGCTACCTGGCTAGGAACTCTCCATGCTCACATTGACATTTGGCATTTCCATACCGCCTCACTGACAGGTGGCCAACCTGGTAGTTGTTGGAGCGGTCAGCCCTAACCAGCCCTCTACTGCCCCTGCGTTCCCTTCTTGTAAAAGGAGCCTTCAGGTGCGGCTCATCCTCCCGCTCTTCTGGGGTAGCTCCCTGCTTCCTCAATCAATCCTGAGGATCCTCGCTCCACATTTTTAGCCGGAGGCTGATACAACTCTCCCTAAAAAATCATATCTATTCCTACTTTCAAAAAAAAAATCATCCTTGTTGCTTGCGGTCTCCTCTACATGGCGGACCTTGATTTGTCCTCAGACCTTGAACATTTCGACGGTCCATCTGTAGCAGACTCTCTCCCTCCTAAGAAATCTGTCAAGTCGAGGTTGCATACTACATGGGCGGCATCAGCTCCTCCATCCTCCGTCTCACAGCCTGCCAAACGCGGTTCATCCAAAAGTAAGGACGAACAACGCAGGCATCGACAACTGGAACGTCAATTTCACCTGGCTCAGCAAAAGGCACTGGCCTCAGGGTCAAACGTCTCCTTACCCGAAGCTTCCGGGTCATCCTCTGCCGCCCATTCCCTGCAGGAGACTGGTCATCGAACTGACTCTGGAGAGGGGATTTCTCCACTCGACTTGGACAGGAGTGCTCAGGTGCCTTCCGCAGCAGTGACCCATCAGGCTATGACGGGGTCTGCCTCTCAGTTGCCCGCTGGCCGAACCGTTCCTGCGGCAACCTTTACCCCCACTGCCGCGGGTCTCCGTCAAGTGGAGGGTTCACATTCTAACCTGGCCCTCGACGTTCAATCCATTGTGGCGGCTATGATCTTCAGCCTCCTTGCGACAGGCGCTCTGCCCCCTACTCCTACTCTGGTCTCACAACCACCTCCTCAGCCCCAAGCCGTAACCACTTCAGGTCGCTACCAGGACTACGACTGCTATCAGGAGTCAGTCCATAGTGAGGACTCCAATTGGGATGACGAGGATCATAGGAAGTCTGAATTTTCTGAAGACGAGGGCCTTTTACCGGACAGACCTCCGCTTACCAGGCTTTTCCGTCCATCCCTGTTTAAATCTCTACTCCATAAGGCCAAGGTCTCCACTAACTTGGCAGTTCCTCCTGACCCATAGACTGTCTCGACGTCTTCTCTTCCTTCTGACGGTCTATTCAATGTTCGGACAGCAGCACAGGACTTCATCCCTTGTCCTCAACTGTTCTCGGAGGTCATCCAGAGGCCATGGGGCCTTCCGGGCTCCTTACCAGCTCCAAATGGCCTGATAAGAAGTTATACTGTTCCACTCCCAACCTCCAGGAGATGTTACAGTTGCCCTCTGTAGATGCACCCATGGCCCAGTTAACAGCATCTTCGGTTCTCACTAATGATGTCGCTGACGGTTTGCGGACGGAGAACAGAAAGGCGGAGGTCCTTCTGCGCAAGAACCATCAAGCCGCCTCCTGGGCAATCAGAGCGGCCACCTCGGCTTCTTTTTTCAACCGTGCCGCCCTCATCTGGCTTCGCCAGTTGCAGGACCACCTGCCTCCGGACGATAAACGGTTGCATCAAGACATTAACAAGTTGGTGGCAGCCGGGGAATACTCCGCCAATGCGTCCTTGGACGCAGCTAAGTTCGCCTCCAGGTCCCTCACTGCCACTGTTGCCTCCCGCTGCCTTCTGTGGTTACATCAGTGGAGGGCAGACACCAAATCAAAGTGGCAGCTGGCTTCTGTCCCGTTTAAAGGGACAAATCTGTTTGGAGATGCGCTTATTCCCATCCTAGTTGAGGATAAGTGATGCCGTCTTTGTATAGACGGGGGGACCGAAATTATTCCCTGTATCCTCAGCAGCCGCCCTTTCGGGCTGATTCCGAACCCAGCAGGTCCTATCAGTACCGTTCTTCCAACCAAGGGTTCTACAGTCCGTCTGACAGATCCAACTTTCGGGACAGAGGCCACCAACAACCTTCTTACAAGAAGCCCTTCCTAGGAACGGGCAACCGTCCCTTCCGGAGAGGGAAGTGACTATCCCCACTCAGCTCCCATTGACGGTCGACTTCATCTTTTCAGGGACCAATGGGAGTTGACCACTACGGACGCCTGGGTCCTGCAGACCGTGCATCTCGGACTTATCTTGGACTTCCGCTCGAACCCTCCACCCAGGTTTGTCCAGTGCCCCGTTTCAAAAAATCCAGAAAAGAGGAGATTGATGGAGGTGGAAATCCAGCATCTCCTGGACATTCAAGCCATAGAGCTGGTTCCTATAGAACACCAGGGGACCGGCTTCTATTCCATCTTTTTCCTGGTAACCAAGAGTTCCAGGGGGTGGAGGGGGATACTGGATTTAAAAGAGCCCAACAAGTTTATAAATTACCACCAGTTCAAGATGCAAACTCTACGGTCAATATTGGATTGCATTCGACCGGGAGACCTGATGACTACTATAGACGTGAAGGAGGCCTACTTGCACATTCCCATCCGTGCAGTACACCATCGTTTCCTTCAATTCACCTATGCCAATCAGCATTTCCAGTACTGGGCCATGACGTTCGGCCTTTCATCGGCTCCCCGGACATTTACGAAGATGTTAGCTGCCGTGGCTGCCTCCCTCCGGCAGATCCCCGTACAACTCTACTGCTACCTGGACGACATCCTCATTCTGTCATCGGCACCCGGCCAGGCTCTGCAGGATCACGAAGCAGTGACCACCTCCCTGCAGTTACATGGTTTCACACTGAACCTCGACAAGCGTCATTTCCACCCGACCACCCGAATCTTACACCTGGGGGCGGTCTTGGACTCACAGCGGGGCATGGTGTTCCTATCCGAGGACCGTCAACTCAGCATCCGCACCTTGGTGTCTCAGGTATTATAGCTCCCACAGGTACCGCTGCTTCTTCTGTCAACTCTGCTGGGAAAAATGATATCCTGTATCTCTATCATTCCATGGGCGAGATTCCACTCCCGGCCGCTGCAATGGTACCTCCTGCCCTTTCAGAAAACACGTCGCAGCAACTCCAGCTCCCGAGTTCGGTTACTGACAGAAGTGCGCCGTTCCCTACACTGGTGGACCTCGCCGTCCATGCTCAACGGATGCCTATTCCAGGACCCGCCATGAGTGACAGTCACCACAGGTGCGAGTCTGATGGGGTGGGGCACCCATCTTCAGTCCCACGTTGCATAGGGCTGCTGGTCTCCAGCGGAATTAGCCAACGACATCAACTGGCTCGAGCTTCGTGCGACCAAGCTCGCCCTTATTCGTTTCCAACCCCTTGTGGAGGGTCAACATGTCCGGATACTCACGGACAATGTGACAGCGAAGGTGCATGTGAATCACAAGGGAGGAATGCGGTCCGCGCCCCTGATGGAAGAGGTAACCAGACTTCTTGTCTGGGCGGAGCAGCACACTTGGTCATTGACGGCGGAGCATATCTCCTGGACTGACAACCTTCAAGCAGACTGGCTCAGCAGACAACAAATCGATCACGCGGAATGGCGCCTCCATCTGTCCCTCTTCCGCGAACTGTCAGCCAGGTTCAGTCACCCCATCCTTGACCTGTGTGCGCGTCTGAACAACGCCCAACTTCTGAGATTCTTCTCCCGGTTCCAGTGTCCCATGGCAGAAGGCGTCAACACTCTTCACTGTCCCTGGCCTCAGGGTCTGCTTTATGCCTTCCCTCCCTTCTCGCTCCTGCCGAGAGAGATCTGGAAGATCCTTCTGGAAAAGGCGGACGTCCTCCTTGTCGCTCCACACTGGCCGCGCAGATCATGGTTCGTGGACCTGGTGAGCCTCTCGGTTGCCCCTCAGGATTTCTCTCAGCCAGAGGGTCATACTGCATCCAGAGCCCCAATGGCTGCAGTTGACCGTCTGGCACTTGAGAGGATCCGCCTGACTAAGGACAACCTTTCAGGGGGGGTTATCTCTATCATCCAGGCCTCCAGGCGGCCTTCTACGACAAGGATATACAATGCTACCTGGCGTTCCTTCTGTTCCTGGTGCGCATCCAAGCACTCCGATCCGACTACATCCTCTGCATCCGATGTGTTGGAGTTCCTGCACGCTGGCTTCGATAAGGGCCTCGCTCCAAGCACACTCCGCAGACACATGGCAATCCTGGACACAGTTCTCTCCGACGGCTATGGCAGCTCCCTCTCTCGCAACCCGCGGATTCGGTCTTTCCTGAGGGGTGCTTCTAATCTTCGCCCTCCCAGGGTTCACTGTTACCCTACCTGGGAGCTTCCATTTGTGCTCCAGGCCCTTACCTCCTCTCCCTTCGAACCCTTGGGATCCATCGGGCTACGCCTTCTCACCCTCAAAGTCATCTTCCTGGTTGCAATAACATCCGCGCGATGGATTTAGGAGTTAGCTGCCCTGTCGGTGGGAGACTGTTTGTGCATATTCCATTCTAATAGGGTCGTTCTTCGGATGGATCCCTCCTTTCTGCCGAAAGTCACCTCGCTATTCCATCGTGCGCAGGAACTGGTCCTCCCAGATTTCTGCCCTAATCCGAGATATCCGTTAGAAGGCCAGTGGCATACCTTAGACATTCGGAGGGCCCTCCGTCAGTACATCAAACAAACCGCACCCTTCTGTCGCTCCGAAGCCCTATTTGTCTCATTTCTTCTGGTGTCACTGGGCAAGAAAGTTTCCTCTACCACCATAGGAAGATGGCTGAAGGCCTGCATTTGTAAGGCTTACACCCTGAAAGGCAAGCTCCTACCGAGAAAGGTCCTACCACACTCTACTAGAAGTGCATCTACTACCACTGCGTGGGCGATTCAAGCCTCAGTTTCTGAAATATGCAGAGCAGCCATGTGGACAACCTTGTCTTCATTCATCAGGCACTATAAAATTGACTCCTTTGCTGCGGCTGACGCTTCCTTTGGTCGCCGGGTCTTGCAATCTGTTACTGCCTTGCTGACTACCCCGGACCTGTCTGATGTCCCCCCCCCCATGGAACTTGCTTGGGTATATCCCACCCTTTGGATTCTCCAAGCAGCGCGCTGGAGAACGGACATTGCTTACCTGAACGTCCCTTCTTGGCGCGCTGCTGGAGAATCCAACCCACCCTGCTCACTCTGTCTTCAGGTCCGGTTGGCTCCGGTTACTGACTTGCCATTTGGACTCCTCATTCTATCTTCGTGAACAAAATTGACATCAGCCGAGCAGAGGAGGTGGAACTAGGACAAAATTTAAAGGAACATACACTCAATCTCTGACAAACACACAGTGAATACACACACTTTGGATTCTCCAGCAGCGCGCCGAGAAGGGACGTTCAGGTAAGCAGCGTCCGTTTCCCAAGACTTAAAAAATGTTTTAGGCCTCTTGGATTATACTGTCTACAGTAATAATTCCTGCCTATTTTCCTAAAAGTCATCATCCTGATACTCTACAGCATTTGGTGTTACATCCCTGTCCTGTGGAACAGTACATCCCTTGAAATCTAGATGGGCCTTATCCTGTTGCCCTTTCTTAAGAAGTTAAAGACTGGGTGTTCTCATAGACTTTTGGGTTCCAAAGTTAAGTGAGCTTTGTTGGCAGGTGGTTTAGTTATTATTTCAGTAATTTTAGTGGGTGGAGGGTGGCATCAGGTACTGTATTTTTCAGACTATAAGACACACTTTTTGTCTCCCAAAGGGGGGCGAAATATCTGTGCATCTTATAGACCGAATATTGCCAAAGCCCCGCCCACCCACCAGCCATTTTTTTGCCTCCACATACCCTGTTTTTGGGCCTTTTTTCAGCCTTTTTCAGCCTTTTTTGACCCATTTTTGAGACTTTTTTCGGCTTGTTTTCAAGGCTTTTTTGGCCCATTTTGGGGTTTTCTTCAGCCAGTTTTCTGGCTTGTTTTGGCCTGTTTTGAGGCTTTTTTCAGCCCATTTTTCTGGGGAAAACAGGCCGAAAAAAGCCTCAAAAACGGGCTGAAAAAAGCCTCAAAAATGGCTCCCAAAAGCCTCAAAAACGGCCCCAAAAAAGCCTCAAAAATGCAAAAAAAAAAAAGCCCCGAAAACTTTTTGTTGTTGTTTTCCTCTTCTAAATTTAGGTGTGTCTTATATTCAGGTACAACTTATAGTCCAAAAAATATGGTATTGTTGGAAGTAAAATGCCCTTTAATATTTTAATGGCTGTTGCCAGTCCCCTATAGGGTCATGTAGGGGTCATAGCTGGCTCTACAAGCAAAAGGGGAAATGCAAATCCTAGTCTGAGCTAATCTTGTCAATTTTGGCTTGCCTAATTGTGTTGCTTATTTGGAGTCTCTTTGCTTATGAATAGATTGGCCCAGTCTTTCTGAATGGATACAAAATCTCCATTCCTTTTCAAGCTTCTGCTTTAGGCTGTTTTCCTATGACAAGAAAACTGGGGCTGCTTTCTGCCTTTGTTAAAATTTTTTCACCTGTTCTCCTTTATGGGAAATATTCTATCCTGCCTGTTTTTAATATTAAATAAATAACATTTTAATGGGGGGGGGCTTCCTACAGTATAATAGGGGTTTGTCCTTTGTTTTATAAATTGTGTACACTGTCTAGAGTCACCTCAGTGAGATGGGCAGCTATATAACATTTAAATAAATAAATATCAGAATAATATGTATAGTTTTAAGTTTATTTTAATACTGCCTTAATAACTAGTTAAAAATGCCACATCCTGTTGTTTTACAATTTGAAAATATACTACTGTATGTTAGGAGAAACACTTAACTATGCTATGAAAATTCTACAAATTTAGGTTTCCTTATTTAAAAACTGATCAACATCAGATATGGTGAAAAAGAAAACATCCACTTTTACACTACGCTATTCTGGAGAGATATTGTATATATTAAAGTAAATATTATATCTATTAGATGCATATATTTTCATTTGATATTTCCATTAATGTTAATTTTTCTATATATAAAAAACAGAAAATAAAAAAAAACAGCATTTAACTCTTTTCACCATGTTCCTAACTCAGAAGGCAATGCCACTAATGCTTTAGAAATTATTTCTTTATATTTCTTACACACACACACACACACACACACACACACACACACACACACACACACCTATATCTGTCTATTTGGTACTTTGTAACCATCAATTGGGCAAAAATCCTACATCATAGGATGAAACTTTGTCAAGAAAGATACCTCAAATGAGCTATCTTATGAAATGCCGGGGCCCATAATTCCCAAGGCAATGAAATTTGGGGATTTTTTTATTTTTATTTTTTGCTGCTACAGCACAATTTTTATTTTATTTATTTATTTATTTATTTTGCTGCTGTTTGGCATCGCCACCAAGCTGCCGCAGTCAGCCACAGTCACATGATCCTCATTTTCAACATTCCCTGACAGCTTCCCACAAAGCAATGGGGTACCCAAAAGGAATTGATATGATTGTTGACACTGCTATGCTCCTTGGCACCCTTCCCACTCTTTGCTTGCGGGAAGTTTGCAGGAGAAAGCTCACTCTTTTACCAGAGAATATCATGGGCAAAAGTTTTTAAAAGAATGGATTGGGGTTGTGGGGGAGAGAGATTTGTCTGCACTATGTTTGAAAATCTCCGATTTCCCAACAGTCACATTGGTGATATCTTGTTTGCTCATATAAATATACAAAAACATGTTTTTTTTCTCTTATAAAATCCTTTCTATTCCAAGTTCTTTGCTTAATAGGTTTGTTTTTCATTTAACAGCCCATTTCAAATCTCTTAAAGTCCTTTTCTTTTTGCTAATTTTAAAGATGTTTTCTGATAAGCGTTAGGGAGAATTAATGCTTTGTTTGTTTTACAATGAACAAATTGTAAAAGGCTACCTTGCTTAAAAATTGCTCCATTGAAGAGATGCTTATGCTTACAAATAAGAGTTGTCGTAGGGTAGGGTACATGGATAAAATGTGCCTTGTAAATTTAGAGACAAGCCTCTGGGCCTCTACCAGCCTCTTTCAATTTCAAGTCATGCATATTTATTTTTATATCTGTCTTGACAGTTGGTGTCCGAGTGCCTTTAGTGTTGTTGGAAGGAAACCTCAGGTTTAATCTTGCTCTTTAGTCAGTGGAGTAAGAAAGTTTATTGAAGCTAATAAAAATATAGTACTGCTTTGGGGATTAATGTGAATTCAGTATATTGTTGTGGTGGAGAATATTTTATTTTATTTTTATTTTTATTTTATTTTGAATTTGTATACCGCCCTTCTCCCTGAGGACTCAGGGCGGTGAACAGCCAAGTAAAAACATCAAGTACAAATATTAAAATACAGTTAAAATATACATATATAAATTTGGCCCCATTAATTAAAAACAATAAACAAAACACTTAAAAACACTTTAAAAATTAGTCCAGCCCGGCTTGCTGGAAAAGGAAGGTTTTAAGGGCACGGCGGAAGGCATTGAGGTCTTGGATTCTCCTTATCTCTGGAGGCAATTGATTCCAGAGGGTAGGTGCCCCCACAGAGAAGGCCCTCCCCCTGGGGGTCACCAGCCTGCACTGTTTGGCTGATGGCACCCCGAGGAGGCCCTCTCTGTGGGAGCGCATGGGTCGATGGGAGATCGTCGGTGGCAGCAGGCGGTCTCGAAGATAGCTAGGCCCTATGCCATGGAGCGCTTTAAAGGTGATAACCAACACCTTGAAGCGCACCCGGAAGACCACTGGGAGCCAGTGCAGCTCGCGCATATATATATGCATATATTAGGTGGCAATCAGAAATTGTTTGTCAATGTGCCTAACTTCCAATACTTTGCACTATTTCCAAGAGGGGAATATGCTTACTGACATGGTGGTATGTTGAAATATTTTGGTCAAAAGTTTTGCAAATTCCTGGACAACATTCAAACTATCAGAGACTATTACTGATTTATTGATTTTGTTACAATGACTGGTGAAGTTATAAAACATTAACTTCTATGCATCTATTTTCAGAGTACATTCATTGGATGCTTATTAATTGAATACTAAAGTTTCTTAACAAGATGGTACCTGAAATTAACTTGAAAGTTTGGAGTTTGCTTGTATGTTTGTTAATTTGCTTGCTTGCTTGCTTGTTTGTTTGTTTGTCTTTGCTCATTTGTTCTGCTGCCTTGGGGGTCAGAATGATTCTTAGTCAGGTGGAGGCCTTTAGGGCAGGATGGGTGGATGCTTACAAATCTACGGGTGTTTCACAGTGATTCTCTTCCTTCATGGTTGGCTCCATTGGTGTTAACAGGAGGAGAGAGGTTCTGCCCCCAATCCTTTATTTGTAGAGTGACTCAAAGCTTGGTAATCTTCTTCTGTTTAACAACTACATGAACCCACTGAATGAAATCATCTGTCAGTTTTGGAGTCTATTATCAGTTTTGTTCATGAGAAACAGGGTACAAACAAAAACTGCAGGGAAGTCCCAGCTAAATTAGAATTCCTCCTGTAGACAAAGGACCTCTGTTCTGGAAGAAGACCTGAGTTCTAGTCCATTAAAAATCACATTTGTATTTTGCTGAGATTTGGATGATATTTTATTAATATCCATATGAATGATACATATTATATATCACAGATATATTTCCTCTTGGACAATCCTTTAAAGTTTTTCTTTTTTAATATGCTCCACATAGGGTATTTTCTCCCTTGTCTCAACTCTTGTTCTAACCATTAGGATGAGAATTGGTAGATATATCAGCCACCTTTACAAAAATCAGTTGTCTCTGTAGCATAAACTTGTATAACATGTACTGCTAAAGCTCATTGTACTAATTGTAAAAAATAAAAAAGTTTGTCTTTTTTGTGACCAATTTTCAGTTACGTCCCAAAAAGCTGCAAAATTTCTATCAAGAGTTATGGTTTAAATATGGCATTTGGTGCCTCCATACATTATTGTTTCAGGTTTGCCACCCTCTTTTTCTGCATTTATGTGTGCATTCATTTGTTTGTTCTCTGGTATTTGATGTATTTTTCATGACTGGTCTTGGACCATAAACAAATAGATTGACAGAATTGAAGACATAGGAGAAGAAATCGCTCTAAAATATTTTGCTTGCCAAGTTGAGTGAAGTTTCAAGAGATGGATGAAATAACTTTATAGTACTTCATTGAATGCTATGCTACTGGGTCATCCCGAAGGAGCACTTATTTTGAAATGGTATCTCCAATTGAAAAAGTACTCTCTTCAGGATTGAAGTAAGAGGGAGAATTTATTATCTACAGGTATTCTTCAGGTTACAATGGCAATCGGGGTTGGAATTTCCATTGCTAAATAATGTCATAAAAAGGGCGTTGGTCCTACCTGATACGCCCGTTCTCTCCCGCGGGAGGGAACGGCAGGCAGCGCGGGTAAACTCAGTCAGTAGACCAATCAGGACCGGGTCTGCAATGACGTTTAGCCCCGCCCTTCCTGCTGCTCTCTTCAGTTTATCGGCGAGGTAATCACTGCAGACTGTTGCGTGTCTCCTGCTGATAGAAAGGAAAGGTGAGTACGACCCACCCCACCCCGACACCCGAAGGCGCAGCCCCAATAGGGAGGGGGCTGCCTGCCGTTCCCTCCCGCGGGAGAGAACGGGCGTATCAGGTAGGACCAACGCCCTTTCTCCTCCCTGGTTGGGAACGGCAGGCAGCGCGGGACATACCAAAGCTTGATGTCCAACGGGAGGGCAGTACTCGGGCGAGCCGCAGATCAGGAAACATGGACCCGTTGGAGGACCCGTCTGCCGAACGCCGCATCAGCTGACGCGTAGGCATCCAGACGGTAGTGTCTAATAAAAGGTGTCGGGGTAGACCAAGTCGCCGCTTTGCAGACTTCTTCCAAGGACGCTTGAGTAGCCCAAGCCGCGGAGGTGGCTGCACTCCTGGTGGAATGTGCAGTCACCCTGTTGGGGACCGCAAGCGACTGTGACTCATAAGAGAAGGCAATTGTGGCCCGGATCCATCGGCCCAAGGTCGGAGCAGACACCTTGATCCCCATCGTGGTAGGTTGGAACGAGACGAATAAAGCCTCGGTTTTGCGAAAGGAGGCAGAACGAGAAAGGTATATCCGCAAAGCCCTACGGACGTCGAGCTTGTGCCACTGTTCCTCGAGCCGGTGAGACGGGCGAGGGCAAAAATTGGGCAAGGCGACCTCCTGTGATCGATGGTATACAGAATTCACTTTGGGAAGGAACGTGGGGTCCAAACGGAGGACCACCTTGTCGTGATGGAAAACACATAAGTCTTGTCGGATCGACAAGGCGGCCAGTTCGGAAATGCGACGAGCGGATGTAATCGCCACCAAAAACGAAACTTTAAAGGAGAGAAATTTCAGGGAAGTCGTCCGGAGAGGTTCGAAGGGCGATTGAGTGAGAGAGGACAAGACCTTTGAGAGATCCCAGGTAGGGAAACGGTGAATGACCGGGGGGCTCAAGTTGGAAGCGCCCCGCAGAAATTGGCGGATCAGAGGATCCTTGGTAACAGTTGTCAGAGAAGCACATGCGGAGATGGAAGCCAAGGCCGCTACCTGCCGCCTCAGGGTAGAAGGGGCAAGGCCAGAGTCGAAGCCTTCCTGGAGAAAACCGATGACGTGCTCAACCGAGGGCGAAGTCGGACAAACCTGGCGGGCCGAGCACCATGATGAAAAGGAGCGCCAGGTAGACTCGTAGATACGAGCTGTGGAGGGGCGCCGCGCCGCCTGGATGGTTTTGATGGCGGCAGGGGGGATGTTGGCCCTCGTCAAGAATCCCCGCTCAGTCTCCAGGCGGTTAACTGTAGCCATTGGGGCTCTGGGTGGACCAGAGCCCCCTGCAGAAGGCAAATTCGCTCGTCCGGTATTCGCCATGGACTGGCCGTGGACAGGGAGACCAGGTCCGAAAACCAGGGCCGGCGAGGCCAATGAGGAGCTATGAGGATCAGCTCCGACTTCTCCTGTAGGAGTTTCCTGAGGACCCGTGCGATGAGAGGTAGGGGGGGGAAGGCATAAAGAAGCACCCCCCGGGGCCAGGGAGAGCGAAGGGCATCCACCGCCTCTGCTCCTGGTGACGGGAATCTGGAAAGGAAACGAGGGACCTGATGGTTGGAGTGGGAAGCGAACAAGTCAACCTCGGGAAGGCCAAAGCGGTGAGAAAGGTCCAGAAAGAGGTCAGGGTGAAGCTGCCATTCAGAATGGTCCACCCAATTGCGGCTAAGAGAATCAGCCTGAACGTTAGATTTGCCAGAAATGTGAGAAGCCGTCAGAGAGGCCAAGTGAGTCTCGGCCCAGAGGCCGAGTTGTAAGGATTCGTGAAAGAGGGATCTAGAGCGGGTGCCACCCTGCCTGTTAACGTGGGCCTTGGCGGAAACATTATCGGTTAACACAAGAACGTGCTTGCCCTGAAGAAGGGGAAGGAAATGACGTAAGGCGAGGAAAATCGCCCGTAATTCCAGAAAATTAATAGAGGAGTCCTTTTCCGCTTCGGTCCAAAGGCCCTGAACCATATGGGAATCTAAGTGCGCCCCCCAGCCGGAAAGGCTCGCATCAGTCGTAAGAATAGACCGATGAGGTTCTCGAAACAGGGTGCCATTGGCAATAGCCGAAGAAGACCACCATTTTAGAGAGTCCAAAACCTTCGAAGGAAGGGAGACTTTGCGCAACGAGGAAACAGATAGAGAACGCTGAAAGGGAAGAAGGAACCATTGGAGGCGCCTGCTATGTAAGCGGGACCAGGGGACGATGTCGAAGGAGGACACCATTTTCCCCAGAAGACGGGAGAGAGCAAGAACAGACATGGGCCGGCCGTCCAGACATTGAGAAGCCAGGTCAGATAAGCTGACCTGACGCGCCGGGGAAAGAAACACCATGGATGACACCGTGTCGATGACAGCCCCTAAATGCTGGAGACGGGTCGAAGGCGTTAGAGAACTCTTGGCCCAATTGATTAGGAAACCATGAGCTTGAAATAAACGGATAGAAGTAGAGACATCCTGCTGAGCCCCGGGAAGGGAGGAGGAAAGGATGAGAATGTCATCCAAGTAAAATAAAATACGAATGGGAAGGGACCGAATATGAGCGACAAGGGCCGCCATCAATTTAGTGAAGACTCTGGGCGCAGAGGAAAGGCCGAAAGGGAGAGCCCTATATTGATAGTGAGAGCCCCTAAAGTAAAAACGGAGAAATTTACGGTGGGGTGGAAAAATGGGGACATGCAAATAGGCCTCGGTCAGGTCGACCGAGGCAAGGAAATCACCTTCACGAATGCACTCCAAGATGGTGTGAAGGGAGTGCATTTTGAACCGGCGGTATTTTATGAACCGGTTCAAAGATTTCAGGTCCAGTATGGCCCGCCAGCCCCCCGAGGATTTGGGGACAAGAAAGAGGCGAGAGTAAAAACCGGACCTGCGTTCTGATGGAGGAACGGGCTCGATGGCTTTAATTTTAAGAAGGTGAGCAACAGCAGCCTCCATACGGGCACGGGAAGGAGGATCGCGAGAGAGAGAACAGGGGACGAAAACCCGAGGAGGAGGTGAACTAAACTCCAAACGAAGACCCTCCCGAACAGTAGAACAAACCCAAAGATCAGAGGTAGTGGCGTCCCAGGAACTGGAAAAAAAGGAAAGACGGCCCCCTACCAAGTAGTCTGGAATTCCTTTAACGAGATTTGCGGAAGGGGCGGCCTCTGCCGCCGCGGGGAAACCGTCTCGGGGGGAATCTGGGATGGGATCTGACCTGAAAGTCCTGGTTCTGCATCCCTCTGGAGGGGAAGCTGCGCGAGGAGCGGTTGTAGGAGGTGCCGCTGTCAGATGGACGAAAGGACTGGGCCCGATAATAAGGCTGTTGACGAAAATCCGATCTACGGGAAACAACTGGAAAAATTTTCTTGTGATCCCTGGTTTCCACCAAAATAGGGTCGAGGGCGGAGCCAAAGAGGGACCTACCCTCGTAAGGAGAAGCTGCCAGACGCCATTTACTCCTGGCATCAGCCTGCCAATGGCGGAGCCAGAGGAGCCTCCTGGAGGAGACGGAAGACCCCATGGCCTTGGCTGAAAAGCGAGCCGTGTTGAGGGTGGCGTCAGCCGAAAATTCCATTGCGGCCAGAATTTTATTAATGTCTTGGTGGGAGCGTGTGTCAGAGGCCGGGAGGCGGTCCTGCAGCTGCTTCAACCACAAAATGGATGCCCTGTTGAAGAATGATGCCGCCGAAGCGGTTCTTACCGCCCATGCAGAAGCTTGATGATTTTTGATCAGAGTCCGCTCGGCACGTTTATCCTCAGGACGCAATGACTCCTCAGGGGGGCCAGCAAGATGGGAAGAGGAGGCTAAGGCCACAACAGGAGCATCCACAACCGGCACCTGCAACAAGTCAGAAAAGTCAGTAGGAATAGCATAGAGCTTTTTGTCCTGAGAATTGGGCAAGGGGCCAGTGCCCGGAGAGGCCCATTGTCTCTTTACCACATCCGTGAATAATTTCGGTGCAGGCAAGGTATCCACTCTGCTAGGTTGTTCTGAAAAGAGAGAAGCAGATGGGTCATCAGAGGAGGAAGCCGCTCCCTGGGAAGTGGGAGCAGGCAACATTTTGGTGACAGATAGGGCCTTAAAGAGCAAGGAGCGGAATAGGTGGGGTTTGAAAAGGCCAACGAAAGCTGGTTGATCGGGCTCCAGACCCTCATCATCAGACCATTCTTGGTCCAGGGCAAGGTCCTCAGCGGACAGAGAGGCCTGGCTAGCAGAAGCTGGAGAGCAAGGTCTGTCCAGGTGGGGAGAAGCTGCTCCCCTGTGGGAAAAACCACTGACTTGACTGGCGTAGTCTGCCACCTCCGATTCCGCACGCTGGTTGAGGCCCTCAGAGATCCCCTGGCGTATAGCTGATGATATAAGAGAAGCCAGGGCAGGAGAAATAGAAGAAGGCAAGGAGTCCAAGGTAGCAGGGAGGGGAGGTGGTGGAAGGACAGAAGATGGGGGGGGAGGGGGGGGGAGGGGGGGCTGGCAGACAGAAGAAACAGCAGGTAATGGAGCTTGAATGGTGGATTCATGAGAGAGACCCTCCTGGGGTAGGGTGGCAAACAGAATGGCCGCTGCACTGGAAGAGGGAGAAGCCCCCATTTCAAGGCGATCCGGTGAAAGGGAAGATCTGTGCGTGGCCTGGGGTTGAACATGAATAAGGGCAGCCTGGGAATTAGCATCCAGAGTAGAGGCCTGAGGGGTTTGAACAACAATCTCCTTGGCGGCCTGCAGCTGCGCTTTCTGAACGGCCCGTTCCAACGCTCTGTGCCTACGCTGTTCATCCTTCTTAAGCTGAGATGATTTATGGGGCTTTTTATGGCTCTTCTGAAGCCCTGAAGTGCCCTCCCCAGGATCGCTGTTATGGCGCTTCCTTGAATTATTAGGGACAGTCCCACGGCCAGCTCTGGATGAACGGGAGTCCGCCATCTTGCAATTCAAGTTTTGGCGCGAAGGAGAAAATGGAGGGAAGGCCCCAGTACTCACTGCGCACCACACACGACAAATCTGCGAAAATTCGAAGCGCCAGGAGGCTCGCCAAAAGCTGCTAAGCAAAGGCTTGATAAATAGCAGCGAAAACGTCAGCAAGGGCGAGAGGGGGCGAGCGCGTTGCAGGACAGGGCTCCGGAGCGAACTCGTGGGCCCAGCCTGATAAGGAGCCAGCCGGCAACCTGATTGACGCTAGGAGCCGTCCAGGGAACAGGAGGAGATTCCAAGCCGAAAGGCCTCTCGATCGCCCAGATAGCTCTTAAAAGAGCTGTTTGTTTGTTTTACTCTTTTTTTTTTTTTTTTTTGTGAAGAACAGCAGGAGACTAAACCGTCCAGGTCGACCGAGTCGATAAACTGAAGAGAGCAGCAGGAAGGGCGGGGCTAAACGTCATTGCAGACCCGGTCCTGATTGGTCTACTGACTGAGTTTACCCGCGCTGCCTGCCGTTCCCAACCAGGGAGGAGAATGTGATGTCATAGGACTGTATCAATTAGTGATGGCATTCCCGGCTGCCATTGTTAAGCGAGAACCACAGGTCCTTAAGCAAGTCCTCACATGACCATGACTTGCAACTTCCTGATGGCTTCCAACAAGCAAATCAACGGGGAAATTGACAAGAAGTTGCAAATCCCGGACCCAACAAACATTTATTAGATGATTCACAAGCTGGCTGGCAGGCAGGTGACTTCCACAGAGTGCAGGTGGGCAGGATGTATGTGCTGCAGTGCAGCTGCAGCCGGTGGAGAGTGTAGGTGCTATGGCCTGGGCCCACACTCGCTCTGCCTCCTGTGGGCTCCTTGAGAGAAAAAGTGGTGGAAGGAGGAACAACTTACTGGAATGACATGCAACCTCCTGACTGCTTCTGCATTGATTTTGCTTGTGTGAAACCAGCAGGAAAGATAACAAATTATGATTATAGCAAGACTGATACCACTTCATAGTGTTTTACAGCCCTCTCTAAGCAGTTTACAGAGTCAGCATGTTGACCCCAACAATCTGGGTCCCCATTTTACCAACCACGGAAGGATGGAAGGCTGAGTCGACCTTGAGCCATTCAGAATCAAACTACTGAAGTGAGCAATGAGTTACCCTGCAGTACTGCATTCTAACCACTGCACCACACTGGCTCTGTGTGTCCGCAGCATACCTCGACCATTGAAAATGCAAGCCAGTTGCCAAGCACTCATTTTTTTTAGAGTTTTAGATAATGCAATTTCCTGTTCTGTTTAGCTATTCATTATTAGAATGCACTTTTTCCAGTAGCAAGCAACTTCTGTGTGAGCATCCATGAAAAAAATAAGATTTTATGAGTCAAATTATTTTTTCATATTAAAAATGGATAATAAAATTTAATGTTTTGCAATTTTGGGTGTTTAATCACTAGTTATATGTAGAATTGTCTCCTAGAGTTCAGTAGTAGTAGGTTACTGAAACCACCTGTATAGAGAGGAACAAATTGCCACAAATTTTTAAACAATCAGCAAGCATTGTTGAACATACAAGCAATAAATCCTTGAGTTTACAAATTAATGATGCGGAAGAAAACTGTTAGATGTGCATGAGGCTTTATGCATGGGGATTTTAATCATTTTACTCATTTAAAATAGCAAATGGCATATAATACATTCACAGAAGCATATAGTGTACAGACAACTTTTGCAATTGAATGTGAACTCATTAAAATGAAGTATATCAAGTGAAATTCATTAAAATGAAGTATATCAAACATTTACTATTTTAATATTACCTGTATTAAGTGCCATTTATATATTCATTTCAAAGCTCTTTGTTATTTAATCCAAAATGAATTTGAAAAGATAATTACAGTGAGTTTGCTTTTGAGCAAGCATCTCTAAATTTATTAGCTTACAAACTAAATTTTATTAATTTGATTTGCACAATCATTTCTGCTCTATTTAATATAATTCAGTTTCTTTTCATTGAAATAATCTTTCTCCAGTGTGATAGTGGGAGGGTCTAAGAATGGGTTCAATGATGTCCTTTCTGCCCAGAGATTGAGAGATAAATTGAAGCCATGCCCAGGTGCCTTTTTCTCTGGCTCAGTTTTCAACTCAGTCTTGCTGAAGAGAGACATTTTGGACAGTCTGGAAAACATCAGTGAAACCATTCTTGGACTTCTTCTAGGGAACAGGTTTCTTCCATACATTTTAGGCTATTGGAGGTTTGAGGAAGCAGCAGGAGCTCTCACCCTGTGTTCCCACTGCCAGAGTTTAGCTCCATGTAACCGGTCGTGCTGGCTGATCCAGTTCTTCTGGCAATGCTGCCAGCCTGAAAAGCCTTGGGCTGGGATCAGTGGGAACGTGCTGGCACAGCCGCTGACCCATGGGAGTGCTGGGATCATGCTATTGTTGCCCCTGCGGCTTTTGGAGCCGTGTGAGCCGCTTTAAAATATTTCAAGCTGCTTTGCGTTGCTGCGCCAGTTTCGGGGCCGGTCTTTGACAGCGCTGCTTGAGATGGCATTTTTTAGACTTTTGGTTTGCCGTGGTGTGTGCGCTGGAACAAGCATCTCTAAATTTATTAGTTTACACACTAAATTTTATTAATCTGATTTGCACAATCATTTCTGCTCTATCTAATATAATTCAGTTTCTTTTCATTGAAATAATCTTTTTGGTGCTCGGGTCTCACCTGTGTTTCCAAGTAGCTATAACATACAGAGCATTCACACTATGAGAAAATATCTCAGCAGATAGGCTAAATCAGGTGAGGGTAGCTGACAGGACTTCAGCTCTTGGTAAATTAAGGGATTTGTCTATCCCAATATGAAAACCCTGACCCTGGGAGATTGAGCCAAGGAGACTGATCTACAATCCAACGAGCAAGAAAGCAGGCCCAGCAGGTGTTGTGGAGAACTAAGAACATGACAAACATTTAGATGTCATGATCATCCAATGCAGCAGGAGAGGTCATCATCCACAATGGTTGTCCATGCCACTGGATTAAGTTCTTTTCTGCCAAGAGAGTGGGACTTCTCCTGTGCAGTGGCTGACTTAAAACACCATCATATAAAGATTTATGTTGTGCAATTCATCTTCATGTACAATCCATCTGCATATCTGCAGTTCACCTCAGTTCCAAACCTAATTTATTGAGTCCTGCAGCAGTGGTGTGTGTGTGTGTGTGTGTGTGTGTGCAACAAGTGCAGCTGACCACTGGTACTTGTAGTCACAAACTTGCACATGGGTGGCTTTTGGACCATTGGCTGTTCATCTTCATACCTGGGGCAGCAGAGATATCCAACAGCATCCAGGGTAATTGGGCAGCCCTTTTCAGGATAGCGCTGTCTATCCTCACATGAAGAAAGGGTTAGAAGAGGTTCCCTAAACATTGCCTGCCCCACAATATCTGGCCAGCTAATTGTGGCCAGATTATCTCCTTATCAGTCAAGAATCAAGAAAAACAAATCAAGCCTTCTCTGTGGGAGCTCCTGCCCTCTGGAATGAATTGCCCCCGGATATTAGTAACATCTCTGACCTCCGGGTTTTTCGCTGTGCCCTCAAGACCCTACTGTTCTGACATGCAGGGCTGTCAAATTGAATGATTTTAAATTGGGTTTTAATTTTGGGTTTTAAAATTCAGCCAAAACTATTTAATGATTTTAATTAATTTTAACTAGGATATTGTATATTTGTATATTTGTATTTTAATTCTGACTGTACACCGCCCTGAGTCCTTGGGGAGAATGGGCGGTATATTATTATTATTATTATTATTATTATTATTATTATTATTATTATTATTATTATTATGCAAAACTTATCATTGGAGCCTGAAATGCCTGCATGTTGCTGGATCAAGAGAAGGTATCAAAGCCTGAAAGATAAACAGCAGTATCAGCAGACTGCAAGACCTGGGCCGAGTCCAAAGTTGTTAAGATGTACTTAATGAAAAATTCTCCAGCAATTTACTGCTTGTAGGAACTTGTTTTGAAAAATAGACACAGTTTAAAGATGTTATCACAGTGTGTGTGACAGCTGTACAATACTCCAAATGAAAACCTGGACTGATCAAGACTGGTTTGATGAAAACCAAGACCATCTCAGCAGCCCTCAGTTCAAGGACAAGGCCTATGCAGACTGGCAGAATGATCCATCACCTATCTCAAAGAAAGTTTAAGTTTAAACACCTGCAATTTCACCTTGCAGGTGGAACTGTAAGAAATGAAGGACAAGTGGTGGCAGAGAAAAACTTAGTAGGTATAACATGCATGTTAGCAATTCTTCAGCACTATAAAAGCAATTTATGGTCCTTTTAAATCAGAATGCTCCCCCTTTGTTGTCCTCTGATGGGTTGAGCCTGATCAAAGTCCAGGAAGGATTGAAAAACCGCCGAGCTGAACATTTTTCCAACCTATTCAATAGCCTGTCTACATTTGACCCTCATGTCATCTTATAGCAAACTCTTCAGCTGCTTGGATACAGGCCACTCTCTATTGATGAGATCAAGAAATTCACAGATGAATTCAAATAAAGCTACAGGATAGGGTTGCATTTCTCTTGAGATCTACAAAGCACTTGACCAAAATGCCTTACAGATATTCGAAGACAATGTGGAAGATATCTTGATCGAGTTCCCCAGATTTATGGTCTTGGGGTGACTTCAATCTGTCATCCCTGGACTTGACCTCAGAGGGAGAGATCAGGCCATAGCAGAAAACATGCTTCTTCTTGACCCCGCCTACTTTAATTAGCAGATGGGCTTTGTAGCAGGCCTTTTCCACTGGCAAGAATGGAGTGGGTTTGTCTGAGGTCCCATGCCATTTAGGATTTTAAGGTAAAAATCAATACCTTGAATTGTATCCAGAAGTAAACTGGTAACCAATGCACCCTGGGTAGTAACAATGTTACATGTGCAGCCCTAGGAGCTCCCAGGATTAGGCATGCCACTGCATTCTGCACCAACTGCAGCTTCCAAATACCCTTCAAAAATAGTCCCATTGTAGAGCATGAAAATGCACCAAAGATGGCTAGAGCACCATGGGAGGAAAGCTAAGAATGACTCCAACCAAAACATTATTATTTTTCCAGTCTTATTGCATCTGCAGTGTTACCTAATGGCTCTGGACTCATGACTTCTGTTCAAAGAGCAGGAGGGCCTTTATGCAACTTTGCGTTGTGCATCAGTTGCACCCTTATATGGATCCTGATGCCCCGTGCATGGCCACTCACGCCCTAGTCATCTCTTGGTTGGATTACTAAAATGCTTTCTACAATGGGACTATTCTTGAAGGGTATTTGGAAGCTGCAGCTGGTGCAGAAGCTTTTATGTGCAACGATAGTGATCTACAGTTGATATTGATTCTCAGATACTACTATGTTCTTTGACCTGACTAGCACCCTGGACAGAACTGAAGTGCTTTACTAACCCATGCTCAATATCATCCCTGTAAAATAAAAAAATCACAATTAACAACACCCAGCTGACAAATGTAAACAACTTAAAGCATCATTTTGAGTGATAGGACTTTGTTAAGTAAATTTACCCCAGAATCAATAAGAGTAGCCAAATTTTGGGGCAACTGTGTTTTAAGTGCTCAATCAACCCTACAGCTATATCATGGGTGTCAAACTCGCAATGTCATGTTGCCAACACGTGATGTTTCACGACATTTTTCCCCCTTCCTGGAGCTGGGGTGGGCGTGGCCTGCGTGTGATGCATTCGGCCCACGGCCCACCAGTTTGACACCCCTAATCTATATCTACACAAAGCTGAAAATCTACAGAGCTGTGATTGTAAACCCTGGGCTCTGGATCAACAATGCATTGGACAACTGGAGAAATTTCACATGCACACTCTGTTCTAACCTTGGTATTCCTTAGCAAGACTATGTCTCCAACCTGGAGATCTTGGATTGTATGAAATCTACCAGCATTGCGTCCCTAATAATCAGAGCCCTAATTCAGTGGGTGGGACACATCGTCAGAATGGATGACCACTATATATATCTTTACCTGCTCTGTTCTGGAGACTAGGAAGTGACTTCCTGGTAATCCATGCAAGTACTACAAAGACTGTGAAGGAAATCCTCTGCCATTGTGACACTGGCTAAGGGAATTAGAAGATGTGACTGCTGACAGAACCCACTAGTTAGTCTTCTGCTATAGAGCCTTCACTGGCTTTGAAGATAGGCACTGCCAAAAACTGATAGAAAACTGTGAGTGGCATCACAGAATAAGACCCACATTTATTATAACAATGGATTTCTAATACTCCCATTGTGCTAGAGCCTGTGATTCCAGACTGGGACTGCAGAGCCACCTCTGTGTCCCCAAGTGAACTGCACAATATTGTATCTTCTTCTACTCCAAAGGACTATCTATGTGTGAGACATATTTTTGAATAAACTCGGCAATCTTGATGCAATACTATGCTTTAGGAAAAACAAGAACTTTTCTAGTGAGAATGTCTTGTTAAGATCTAAGAAACATAAAAAAAATTTGAGGTCTTCCAGAAGATCATTTGTACTTAGCAAAAGGATTAAGCAAGGAGAATTCAGGATTTCTGCATTTAATCCCAAAGCTAGCTGTGTACTAAACTTAGAATGCTTATTTTGGAATGAAATATGCTCATGGCAGATGCTGAGATTTAAGGCATTTCTGTTCCTTACAGCTTGTAATTTTACCCCTTCCCAGTTCCATAAGTGCAATTTTTTATTTTCTACTCTTTTCCTGCAGACATGGTGGTCAATGAAAAACTGATGGTCATCTTGAAACTGACAACATCTTCCACACAAACAGATCTCCTTTTAAAACAAAATTTGTAATCCTTTTGTAATTAATGGCTTTGATTCCCTCTTATTGGCTTCACTAATGGCAAATAGTGTTGGTGTTACTTCAGTTGAAAAAGTAGTCCAAGTTCAAATACTTTTCTTTATTAAACCTGATAGAGCCTGCAGAAAAAAAATAAAGAAGTCTGTCTTAATAACTTTCTTCTTTCCAAAATTTCTGTTGCTAAGCAAGACAGTTTTTGAGTTTTACCCCATTTTACAATGTTTTTTTTTTGACACAGTTGTTAAGTGAATCACTGTAGTTAAATTAGTAACACAGTTGTAATAAGTGAATCTGACTTCCCCATTGACTTGTTTGTCAGAAGGTCACAAAAGGTGATCATATGATCCTCAGACACTGCAGCTGTCATAAATATGAAGTCAGTTGCCAAGCATCTGAATTTTAATCACATGACCCTGAGGATGCTGCAACAGTCATAAGGGTGAAAAATGGCCATAAAAATGGTCACTTTTTTCAGTGCGGTGTGATTTTGAACAGTCACTAAATGGACTATTGTTAAGTCAAGGACTACCTGTATAGAGTATCTTTAATCTTTCATCTCATTTAGGCCTCAATTCTTTGTATAAATAGTTTTTCCGATTCATTGGAATTTAGTTTGATTCAATTCAATGTTGGGTTTTTTTTTTCTGCTCCACAACAGGCTATTCATTTTGACCAGCAAAATTGGATATAGTGTGTTAATAGATTCTCTTTCATTTGAGGCTGCATAGCATGTCCTTCTCAAGGCTGCAAATAAGATTCCTTCAAATTGACAAATTTGATATTTTTTCCCTCTAAATTGTACCCAACCCAGATTTGTCCGATCATATCTCTTTACCTTGGTCTCACTTGCTCCTCATATTTTGATAACAGATATAGCCCAAATTACAGTTCTTGTGATGTTCAAAATTTACTGGATTCAAGAAATCCAGCTTTAGCTTTTTGGGATTTCTTATTGACTACAAGGTGCTCAGGTTTTTTGAGCCAATCTTTTAAAATCTTTTTTTAATAAAATTGAACCTATTTTTCTATAGGTGGCATAGAACAACATTGCAACAATTTTCTATATTTTCAGAGAAGCCTAAACTCACTCCAAAACTATCCTTGGCATCCTCTGGGATTGAATAATTCAAAACAGTGGTGCATTTTGTTTCCAGTCTGACTTGCTTTTGGTTGCAGGTTGGCCTCTTATGATTACCAACATTCCAGCAAGTTCATTACTGGTGGTTGTCACTTAATGACCATTTGCTTAGTGACCATCAAAGTTATAATAGATCCTCTCCAAATCTTCATATGACCCAGTTCCAGCACTTCCCAGGGCTGCACATACCCTGCAGTCACACAACCACTTTTTGGGTGGCTGGCAACCAGCTCATCTTTATGGCTTTTTGGTAGTTTGCAGCCTTTTCACCCATAAAATTACATTAATTTGCTTAATGACCGTGGTGTTCACTTAATGAAAGCAGCATATGCTTAAAGAGCACTGAAAAAAATGTTGTAAAATCGGATCTGGTTATGTGGGTGCCTCAACTTATAACCATCATGACTTACAATTAAAATTCCAGGTTCCATTATAGTTGTAAATTGAGGACTACCTGTAAACAAAATCATTTTTGAAGTGCAAAAGTTTCTGTTCCTGGATGAGCATAGGCAGGACTTTGCTTATGTCTTTATCACTCATAGATGGAGTCTTTCCTGTTCATTTTTCTGTCAATTCTGCTGATTATAAAAGCTCCCAAATGGCTATTTCAGGTATAAACACAGTTCACTAATGGTTAAGACAGTCATGGTTGTCAGCATTTATATATATATTTTTCCTTGAAAATATTTTCTCCATTTCCTGTGATAAGATGTATCTTCATATTTAGGTCAGTGGCAGCTCTGTGTCCTCAATCAGACCATGAAGCAATTAGAGATTACTAAATTTGATTGCAAAAGCCATCATGAAGTCCTTTAGTAATTCCCACTGCCCTTTTAATAATTTTCTACACTAATTCCCTGGTTCTTTACATCAAAGATAGCTTTTGTTATGGTTGTTAGCTGAGCATAGTGTACTGTACTGATGAAATAATTGCTGTTTGGGTACTTAACCCTCCACCTAATCTTCCATAAGGTTGAGTTGTTTGAGCTGAGTTAATTGTTGGAATGTTCTGAGTTAATCCAACTTTTCAAAAATTAATTTTCTTTAAATACGATAGACAAGTGATTGTGCCATATACAAGATACATCTGGGAAAAATAAGGTTTACATGCATTAGAGCTGGGCAGTTCTTTGGATTCTAAGGCTAAAGGTGATTCAGAATGATTAGGTACACATACACACATCCAAAACTGTATCTAAAAGTCCTTGAATTAAACTTGTCTTTGTTCAGGAAAATTGATACTGTTGATTTAAGGAGTTGCAAACAGATTGTATGCGCCCTCAAAATCCAAAGCAGCGTTTTGTCTTCAAATTCAAAAAATTCCCAAGTCCTATTTATGCTTCAGGAGGAAAACTGTTTTTACTTTCTGGGTTAGTAAAAATGTCTACAAATAATACAAACCAAGGGAAAATTTATTTTAATTGAAGTGATATCTGAGGACTTTTGTAAATGACAACAGTAAAGCTGGATGAAGTTATTTTTAGACTGTTAACACTGAATTGAGGTGACTCATTTAGTAAGGTTTTCAAAATGAATTAGTGGCTCAGTTTATTGCACAAATATAACATACATGATGGTTTAAACTATGCTAAGGTTTTACAATTATGTAAACTGGGTAATATCGCTAGATAACTTCTTTTCTAAAAATGATAGTATGTACACTTAAATGTTAAATAAATAAAAATGTTCGTGTGTTTTTTGTAGCCACCAATCTTTTAGAACTTTAAAAGATTTGTTTTGTCCTTTTGTTTTATCCTTCCAGTGAAATCCTTAAAGACCTTAACAAAATTCTTTTATATACCCAGTAATAAAAAAATGATCCAAATCCATTTCCTGGTTCAATGGCTGTACATCTCCTTTAGGGAATAAATTATTTATCAATTCTATTTGTATGTCCATGTTCTATTTCTCCGTATCATTGCTTGTCACGTTAAATCTCCCTTCAGACTAATCACAGAATTATTCATTTCAGTATGTTCTTGTTCCATAGCTTCATTACAATATACTATCCATTTTATCAAGAAGTTTGTCTATTTTCAAATAGATTAACAAAAAATATGTTTAATTGCTTCTGTTATAAAATTCTGCTCTGTTCTTTTCTTTATCCTCTAGCTCTCTCTTCTGTCCAGAAGAACACATAAAACCCATGTTATTATCTGGTTATTTATTTGGTTTACTGGAATTCCTATAATAATAATTATTCATTTATCATTACTTCTGTATAAAGATTCATATATTTATTATTTGTAGTAAAGTGTTAATGTAACTATTTAGAAATAAGAGGGTGATTTTTGTCGTTGGACTGGATCCTGCTTGTGGTGAATTACCTATTGTGTTTTCCCAAAAATAAGACTCTATCTTATATTTTTTTGAACCCTGAAATAAGCGCTTGGCCTTATTGCCATGCGTTCAAAAGCCCAACTGGGCTTATTATCAGGGGATGTCTTATTTTGGGGGAAACAGGGTATGCATGTGGCTCTTCCCTGATTTTCAGAAGAAGTCTGATGATGAAACAGAATAATAAATGCCTAGAATGCTGTTAGAGGAGGACAAAGGGTTTAGCTTGACTGAGCATTGATAAAGAGATTTTCTTAAATATTCCCATTGGCAGGCTCAAAATGAGGATAAGATATCTGTCCTGGCCCTCCTTGATCTCCAAGTGGCCTTTGGTACCCTGGCTCCCAATAGTCTTCTATATCTAATTGAAGATACTAAATACCACCTAAAGCGGTCCACATGGCAAAGGATCAGCCTGCCACCCATTGTTTCTGCCCACCACACCAGGTCCAGTAGCAAAGGCATGCTCCAGGTCCTATCATCAAACGGGGTCATCTTGTTGAACTTTTGAGATGTGCCTGCCCTGTGGAACTGCATTTCCCTAGAGATTCATAAGTCTTTGAAGGCCTGGCTGTTTCCCAGGAATGCAGGCCAGGCAATTAGATCAGCTCTGTTGGTAATATGACTTTTTTGGTTGGAAGGTTACTTTTTATAAGGTGTCATGGTCTTATATTGTTATGGTGGTTTGAATCTTTGTACATGACTCAGAGTCACTGTTCTGTAAATCAAATAAATACATAAATAAATCTACCAATGCACTGTGTATGGCCATCTAAACTACAGTTTCTTGAGGTGAATTCAGGATAGACTGCTTGAATCTCATAGAATAACGTCTGACTACCTGGCATTTCCAAAATGGATGAAACTGGTCATCTGGTGCCTGCCCCTGGTAGTCTGTGTAACTAGTTTCAAACTCAGTATTAACATCCATAGTATTGTGCACAGTTAATTAGTAAAATATGAAAAATGATGAACCCTCGAGTTCAATTTTTGAGAGCCAGTATGATATAGTGACAAGGAGTTGGGCTAGAAACAGGTAAACCATGAATTGTGGTCCTCCTTTGAACATAAAAACCAGCTGGATGATTTTGGGCCAGTCATTCTCTCTCAATCCAACCCAAATCATTTTCCCTGTGGTGAGCAAAATAGAAGGCAGAAGCATTAGATAATGCATGCTGTTTTGAGTTGACTAGAAGTAAAATGAGATAAAAATATAATAAATAATCACATAAGCTTGCAGGAGACAATCACTTGAGGCCAAAAAAAGATTAACTTAACAAGAAAAGGATTATAAAACAAAGATGGACTACAATCCTCATAGCACAATACTTGAACAAATTTCTTACAATGGAATGACAATCCCATTTTGCTAAAGGCATTTTCTCTCTTTCCTTCAATCTGTCACTTTCATTTTCTTTTCATTCCTTTCCCCTACTTATCCCACTGACAGAACTACCCCAGTCTACCCAGCCTTTGACTCTCCTCAACCATCAATGGCATATCCTTATTCAGCAGATTCCAAAGCCCATTAAACCATACCTTTGTTTTACGTATTTATCATATATATTTAAGGGGTGGGTAGGTGTATCTTGGCTATGTATTTAAGTGAAGATATGAAGAAATGTATTAACTTAGATTATGTGTGACTCACTCAAAATAAGTAGTAAAGAACAAGGATATGGCTTGGAAGATTTCAACTTGCTCAGCATATGGAAAATTACAAGAATAAGACCTCTAAGAAGACTTAACAAGAATTGATTCGGAGAACACAAAGTGTTTCTTAGAACTAGAGGTGGTTGCCATGTGAACTGGATGAAGCAATAGCACTCCAGGTACAAAGTATTTAGGCGTATAGGGAGTATGACCAGATAAGACTAGCATAGGCTTACTAGAAGTCATAAACAATGGTTTAATAGTATTTTGGAGCTATTGCATAGTATTCTGAAAAACAAGTCTCTTTACCATTTTAATGTGACATTCTAGAACAGATCTTGTAACTTTTTCAGTATATATCATGATGGCTATAACTCTTAAACTATCTGTAAGTACTTCAGAAGTCTCATGTTGCTGTGTATCTGTAGCATAGGAGAAATTTTAGGGAAGTTATCCTTTAAGTCTTCAAGATTCATGGAATAGTTGTAGATTTTGATCAAGAAGGTACAGAAGGGATACAGTGATCCACTGCCATAGTGTTGGGCAAACAATCTGAATATGAATCTTACATGGAGTAAATATGGAAGACCTCTTAAATAGAAGGCATGACATTTGAGACATACTATGGTATTTGAATTCTACTCAAGTATTCTTAGTAATATTAATAGGTTATAGTTGAGCCTCCATTTTTTGATATTGTTAGAGTGAAATGGCAAACAATGTATTTTCACACATAAGACTTAAATAATACTCAAGCTGCTTGTACTATTTATTAACATCTGCTGCTTGCACATGTCAAAAAGAAAATGGTAAAGAAACATTTGTAATATGCAAATAAGCAATTCAGCAAATATATATATTCAACTTTTCAAACCTAATTGTAGTAAGATCCTCATTAAACTTTTCTGTGAAAAAACACCCACTACATCTGGTAACATATAAGCCTCACTTATTTTCTTCAAGATGTTGTACGCTTTTGCTGCTATGCATAATTCCTTGGCCAGCCAAGTTTCATCCTAGCTGTTAATGGCAAAGATTGTTTTTGTTGTTAATATTAACATATTTATTTCTTCATATGTTGACTGATGTGCTACTGGTTTTGAGAATATTTTCTTCTCCAAATTTCAGATTAGGTGGAACTGTATCTGCATACAAGATAGTGCCAGATGAGATAGAAGAAATCAAGGTATAGTGTTAATTATGCTACTGCTCAATTCTTTATTATATTTGTAAATAATATATAATTATGAACATAATATCATAATTCTTAATTTAACTAGTAAATGTTTTAGTATTTCAATGTATTTTACTTCCACATGATAAAGTCCTTTTTAACGAAATCACAATGATTCTTGCATTAGTGAAATTAAGTGCTTCTTTTAACAACTAGTATAATATTGGGATATAAGAGTTAATATTCTTTATTTTACCTATATTTCTGCAAAATTAGATTTAAATATCAATTAATGAATTGAACAATTGATTTATACAATCTATACAGATAGTCCTCGACTTAAAACAGTTCATTTAATGATTGTTCGAAGTTACAACATCACTGAAAAAAGTGACATGATCATTTTTCAGTTATGACCATTGCAGCATCCCCATGTTCATGTAATCAAAATTTGGATGCTTGGCAACTGGTTCATATTTATGATGGTTGCAGTGTCCCTGGATCATGTGAACACCTTTTGCGACCTTCTGACAAGCAAAAGAGGAAGCCAGATTCACTTAACAACCGGGTTACTAACTTAACAACTGCAGTGATTCAGTTAACAACTGTGGCAAGAAAAGTCATAAAACAGGGCAAAATTCACTTAACAATTGTCTCACTTAGCAACAGATTTTGGGCTCAACTGTGGTTGTAGGTTGAGGACTACCTGTAATTGATATACCAGTATATGATTGATATATATTTAAATAGTTATGTGGATTGTGTCTTTTACTCAATTAAACAGCACAAATGTAAGCTAACAAATGTAAGCTAACTTAAAAGTTAGGTTTGGGTAATATAATTTGCATTAATTTCTTTTCTCTGAAATTAAATATGTATGTCTTCACCATAAAGTCCACACTATTACACATCAGTCAAGATAAATATGTTTTTGCTTCAAAGATAACATAAATTACCAATAAAGGAGAACATTTGTAGGTCAGGGTTGAAATGAGGGGTCTCTGAGCTTGGTTGTTTTCTTGCAGATGTTTCATTACCCAAACTAGGTAACATCATCAGTGCTAGTCTAACAGTTCTAATGCAAGTAAAACAGTGTTAATATAATAGTGCTAATCTAATCTAATAGTGTTAATCATGTAAATTATGAATAGAATTTTATAGCATACATGCTGCTGAAGAGATCCATACAAATGCACTGCAACAGAGAGAGTCAGAAGTCAACACTTTTTCTTCCTCCCCTCCTCACTTTTCTTTCCCCTTTTCCTCCCCATTGTGTCTTATTATTTGCTTTCATATTTTTGTATCTTATTCTATAATCTAATGAAAAATGATTTTTAAAAAAGAGATCCACACAAAAGCTTATGAATGGAAAACTTAGTTCTAAGAAATTTTCCAAATACACATTTGTGAAATCAGAAAACCATTCTTATTAATTAAATCATGTTGCCTATTTACATTTAAAGTGTGCACAAGATCCTGCTACCTCCATTAAAGGATTATATATGAAATTAGTGGATGGATAACGTAGAAATGTATTTTCCTAACAGTGGGACCATACCTGTGGAATGATGTCCTCTTCAAAATTAGCTCACCTGTTTCTCTTTCTTTAGTGCTAACCTAAGCCATTGCCCTGCTGCTTCTAAACAGTTTTGTAATTAATTTTTGGTTTTAAGCTTCTTCATTTCACTGACATATATTTTAATAATATTTGCTTCATATGGCTTTTAATGTTAATGTTATTGTTAGTAACAGTTTACCTTTGTAAACCACTCAGAGAGTTTTATCAGGCAAAAAGGTGTAACAATAGCAACAATAATGTAGTACAAATTTTTCACAGTACAAGAAATTGTAGAAAGAAGTATGTGTGTGTGTATGTGTGTGTGTGTGTGTAAAACACTTCAGTGAAAATGTTGAAATCTATACAAAGACTCCTGGACCCCAGTACGCAAAAATATTATAGCTTTTTTTTAGTTTAACTAGAGAACCAATGTTTTGTTTGAAGATTATATTTTATTATTTCATGAACAAATATTTTATTAATAATTCCATATTATTTAATTCCCTAAAAATTTCAAGATTATGTATTTTTATTCTTAATATGAGGTTTTGTATTGTTATATGTTTCTATGGAAACAGGCTACAGTATTTAAAGGAAATAATTGATTAGCAGCTGCTTGGATACTAGTAGTGTATCTTATTAACTCTTCTTATCTTGAATTTGATATGCTAGGTATATCCATATACTTGATTTGGTTACTGCCTTAATTTATTTTTTAGAGCTTGCACAATACACCGAATTGTAAGCTAGTTGAACAGGCTAGGTTCATAGAACTAACTAAACCATAATATTTAATATTAAAATTAAAAGTTACTAAGGCTAAAACAGGTTTAATATATAAAATTTTTAACTATTTTGTTAAAGAGTGTTTGGTAATGCACTGTAGCCAAAATTAAACTGACAAAAACTTGTAAAAGTAATTGAGGCCAAGTTCAAGACATAGTGATATCTAACAATTTGGCATTATTATCTGAGTTGCTCTGACTTGCAACTCTGGAAACATAGTTGCATTAATATTTAGCAGAATGTGCTTTCTCCCTATCTATTTTTATGGCACAGGAAAGTTATTTTTACAAACTGACACTAATTTAATTACTGTTTCCTATGAGAAAAATATTGTCTTGCCAGAGATTATTGGCATCCATCCCAGCAACATGTTTAAGAGTAATATTTTTTTGGAGTTATCAAAACTTTTACTCCAAGATATCATATATTTCTTAATGTTATGTCATCTTGGACTACACTTCTGTATCAGTTACATTCTAAGTATTGAATAAAATATTAACAGTGGCTGAGTTTGTAGATATTGTAACTCTATACATATTAACATATGAATCTGGCCTATTTATGAAATAGCTGTATAACTTCTTTAATATGGAAAGATTGCATCTGTGCCTGACAATTGGAAGAATGTTAACCACTTCTTCCCCTTTTTGGACACATACATATATAAAATTTAATTCAGAAATTTCTCACACTTTCTTTAAATATTGATTTGATGCTCCCAAATTTTATAATTCTTATTATTTTATTGTAATTATATGTGTAGATTATTTAGAAAATAATTGTTTTCATTTATTTATTTATTAAATGTATCTGCCTCCCACCTTGCTGTCCAAGTTTTAAGCTATCATATCAAAAATCAGTGTTGTCAAAAAGTAATTCTGTCAGATATGTTTTAATGAGAAATCCAAGTATGGTTTTTTCCCCTTGGTATTAAGATTCAGGCAGGTTCAAATGGAAGAAGGACAATCTAACCAGTAATCTTCAAGGCTGGCATCCTGTAGGTATGTTGGACTGCAACTAAGAATTGTAGTCCAGCTCATATGAAAGGCATCATCTTGAAAAAGGGTGATTTATGCTCACACCATCATAATACTGACTGAATGTGCTCTGAACATTAGATGACATAAAGAACTAAAAAAAAAATATTGGGAAGCAATCTCAAAAGGCAAGAAAAAGTTATTCTCCCCAAATATTTCCCTTATTGATCAGGAAGTTAACTAAAGTAATCTTAACATCTAGCATTGAACATTCAGATTTTTTTTTTATTTTGCCCCACAATAGTTTGTGATATTCAACAGATACTAGGTTAGTATCAACAATAAATCTAGAATAATCATTTCTCATTCTAATCTGAAATCATTCAGGCATGAGTTTTTGGCACAAACAGCTTTAACGATGAACATAACATTATATAGAACAAGAGTGTTATTTTAAATTGTTTTATTTGTTGTAAATAATTTTTTTTAGTTTTTTAATATAATTTCTTATAGAGTTATATGGGCAGATTTAATAAGAGCATCTTGGTTTGAGTAAATTATCACTTTATCAGTTTAAATACTAAATTATTAAATTTACTTCAGCCAAACCAAAATATTAACTTTATTTTTTCTATCAGGTTCTTTTGTTTTAAAGCAATTTATGTCTGTACATCTCCAAGCACCAGCTTAGCAGCAAATTTCAATAATGTGGTTATACAAATGCTGTATACTATTTCAGGCTTGATAGAAATTGCAAGGTATGGCATTTTTCAGGATTATGTCATCCTGCACATGTTATTATGTATAGACAAATGATTTTAATGCACATTAGACAGATTCAGAATTAGTTCGGGAGCTGCAATCTATTTTGAACAGTTATAGTTCAAACTGCTCTTTATCACTTATAAATCTTGTCATGACATAGGGCTATGTTATTGGAAGTATCACCTAATTCCTAGGGTTTCTTTCCCATGGTAAGATTTGGCAGGGTTGGAATATAATGCCATCTGAATGACATTATTCCATTCCAATGTTTTCTGAAAAGATATTTTCCCAGATTTCCATGTACTACTGCCCTAATAATATTCTAGAAGTCCTTAAAACTCTTGACTGTTCTTCTTGGCCTTAAGGTTTATTGCATGTAGTATCCCTGATTGCTTGTTTAAGATGTGGTTTGTCTGGACATATGTCCTTATTTTTATTTTTTATTTATTTTTTAATAAAAAATGAGCTGTACAAAGTTGTTCTAGAGTTAGGCGGCTCAAACCAAATTAATAAATGCAGTGCTAAAATGGTTTTCAGAACACTGGAGCATGCTTTTTGATAATTGAATGTAAACAAACTTATATGTTTCTCCTGATGATTAAAGATCCAAATACTAGCCTGTCAGCCCTTTGAAGTAGATCAGATCAGGAAACTTATTCTGAGGAAGATTAGACCTACACTTTATGGAGATAATAACAACAGAATCTTGCACATCTGATTATGCTTTTCTTCTTCTCCCTGTTATATCACAGTGAGTCAGGAAGGCTGCAACTTTGGTCTCTTTCTTAATACTACCAGCATTTCTAGGTTTAAGGAATGTTTTGGTCCTGTGTTATGTAACTGTTTTTGACTATTTGCTTCAGTGCTATTTCTATGACTCTCTATATGCCTATTTAGAAATTCAACTCCCACATACTGCTCTTCTCCAAAATTGACATAAGTTTGACCTATATGAAGTTTCTAAATGTAATGGGAAAATTAGCAGCATGAAATGAGAACACAGTATAGATTCAGATATAGAACGAGAGGTTTATAATGGAAGAGTGTTTACAAGCATGAACTGCTCATGTAATTCTCAATAGTGAATTATTCAGGAATTAAAAATTGCAAACTTCCTGGTTTGCTGTAGTCTGTAGATCCACAATGGGTCTTTTTGCCAACAACTGGAGTAGTGTTATTTGCAAACTACCCTCTGCAGTTTGCAAAATATTTAACTAGGTAATCAACAATGGAACACTGCTATTTCTGTCATGTTGCAAAACACAGTTTATATTAGTGCATCATGTCATTAGAGATAAATTAACTTACACATACTAGGGCCTTGATTTGGAGAACACACTTAACTGTTTTCCAAATCACAGAGTATAATTTGCATAGTACAAATTCTTTAGATTCATAAATATCTAAATTGGAACCAATACTTTTTAATTTGCTTATAAATTATCTGACATCAGGGTGAACATGAATTAGTTAGGCTTTCTAGCAACATCAAATTATTCTAGTGGTGCATTTGAAATCGACCATGAAGAGTACTATAAAGGCATATTTCCAAACTGGGTGAATAAGATTTGAGCCAGTAAGTATAATTTAATGCAATGTATAGTTTACATTGGGTTATATATATTTGAACAAAAAGTCTGAATTTTCACATACACAGAGTCTAAACAGAAGAGATGGACTAGGAAAAGAAGTTATGAAAAGGGCTCATTTATTTTTACTTTGCATCATATTCAATAAAATGATGATTCAGTAAAATGACAATTCTTATCCCAGTATGTTACTAGGAATCACAAAATGGAATTGAAAATAAAATGCTGCTGATATACCAGTGCTTTTATATGAATCTGTGATATATTGTTTACATTGTTGTTCTGATACTGAGAAATGTTAGGAACTGAACAATATCTCAAAATAGGTAGAAATTCTGTGTTGTTTGTTAATCATGCATGTTAGAGAGTATTAGTTTTCAAACTTTGTTCCGTGGAACCCTCGGATTCCACAAAGACTTGAAGGGGATCTGTGGGACTAAGGGGGAAGGAAACCTCACGATGGATTAAGCAAACAAACAAACAAAAAATCCAACACAGTGTAAGCCATCTGCTCTTACCTTGAGATTGATCTTCCTCTCTCAATTACTATACATTAGCAGCATTTGCAAGCATCCATTCAGGAGGCTACTGGCTACCTTTCTGTTGTCACATACATGAACACAAAACTCCTTGCCTATTCCAGCAAACCTTCTAACTCTTAAGAGCAATTGAGGGACATATTTCCTTCACTTCATACTGCAGACAGTATTTGTGTCTCCAAGAGATCTGTTTAATAAGATGTCTAAGATGTACACCTACTTAGCTTCATTAACACAAGTGGGAATTAATAAAGAATTGCATGTGTATTTCAAATCTCTTTAGCTTTGAATTTCCTCTGGGAATCATATTGTCAAAGGAAAGCTGGCAGAAGGACATTCATTGGGTGTTCAAGTGGCTTCGGCCAAGCATTCAAAATGGAAAAAAAATCATGTTGTCAAGACAGATTTGAGATATGTGCCCTTCCACACATGCATACCAGTTTTATATAGGCTTTTTATGAGGCCCATAAATATGTATGTGACGTGAATATTTTTCCAGATATGGATAACTGGTTACAAACTAGTACAACTGCAAATAGTACAGAAAAGGAAGGGGGTAAAGGGGGGGATAGAAAAAGCTAAATAAATGCCAAGGCTGCTGATATTGTTGCCGCTTCTTATAGCACAAGTTTTAAGAAATTAAAATTAGTTGATTTTGCATTGCAAACAATATTTCCTAATGTAGAACATATTAATTGCTGGTGAGAGTTTTTAAAACTGATGTACTGAAATTGCTACTTTAGCACTGGGTATGCCATTTGCAACAACATATATTTATAAGAGAACTTTTCGTTTCTACACAGCAATAAAAAACAAGTGTGGAAATAGGCTAAATAATTGAAGAAATCTACACTTACACGTAACACTAATTGCTCCAGATATTGAACTTTTATCCAAAGAACAACCCAATCCCAGTAATTGAACATTGATTTGTTTAGTTAAGCATTAATATTCCAAATAATTGTGAAATTCAAGTATATATGTATGTATTTATGTATGTATGTATGTATGTATGTATGTATGTATGTATGTATGTATTTATTTATTTATTTATTTATTTATTTATTTATTTATTTAATTTTATATGTGTATGTGTGCTTTTGAGTCAGTGTTGACTCCTGGTGATGTGAACAACTCCATGCAGTTTTCTTCGCAAGATTTTTGGAAGATGTTTGCCATTGCCTTCTTTCTAGGGATAAGAGAAAGAAGTCACGATCTCCTAGCTTCTAATGCAGTACCTTTAAACACAGCAGACAGGCTCTCTGTTTGAAAATTGGTAATTTTGCATTTACAATAAAGAGTTCACTTTTCGTTTTATTATTAATTTTCTGTCACTAGTGCATTGCCTATTGATCAGGGTGCCAGGATTTTTCAGTTTCAGAACTCCTGCTATTGAAAATGGAAGCTTTTTTAATCTTTATTTTAGAAAAATTAGAATTTAGAATCTATTAAAAAGTTATGTTATGCTTAGAAAAACAATGGAAATCATTTATGTGGGGATAGCTGCAAATTGTTGTGATTTTAAATTGAGCCCAGACAAATTCTGGAACATACAGCAATAATTATGGTTTCTAGTTTTGATGGCTGAACTAACCCCTAAATAAGGAAGCATGCCTTAAATACCAGTTGCTAAGGAACCACACTGGAAGAAGGCTATCATTCTTATATCCTGGATATGAGCTGTGTGTAATACAAAATGCTGGACTAAATCAGCTTCTGGTGTTAAGCACGGGAAAATCAGGAAGTTCAGGCACTTCAAAAGAATATGTAAGTTTATTGCAAGCTTACGGTCTCTATAAGAATCTGAACTAATGGTTAAGGCAAAGAGGTTATAGATAATGGAATTCAAGGTGGTCTGACTCAGATCTCTTTTGGGTGTGAAGGGATTCAAGACTGATGGCCCCTTGAGCTCAGCCTGGTCACCTCTTGCAGAAGGACTATCAACTGGAAGAAAGATGCAGTCATCTGAATGAATTAAAAGGGGACAAAGAGTCTTAATTCATGTGAATTAATTAGAAAAATAATATTATGGCTTAAAACAAGATGTAAAATAAAGCCAAAAGTGGTAGGTGTTGGGGGAAAAGAGAGTGGGAGAAAGAAGTAAAAACAGGAAATGAGACTCTATAATAATTTCCAAAGTTGATCTTGCTTCATTAAATATAAAAAAAATCCTTTCAGACTGGACTTAGAATTTGTTTTTTTTAACATCCAATTGCTTCTATTCACTTTGAAAAGCATGTATTTTGAAACCTGTAATGTTCCAGGAGGATAATTTGTGCTTCATAAAAAAAGTTTTAAAGGCATGGTTTCACCCTATAGAAATTATATGGTAGCAACTTAATGAGATGCAAAAATTAGCAATTCAAATAATTTATTCCAGATTTTTTTTCATGAGTATTTCAGGTGGGAACACTTTCCTGGATGGAAGAACTTGTAGTGACTCACCAAATTGACCTATTAGAGCTCTTAAATATGTAAAGGAATATGACTAGTATAATTTTATGTCCCTACTAGACAGTCCATGGTCATTGTTTCAGGGATATTTCCTTACCTAAATAGAGAAACAAAATGACCATGGGTGAGTAAAAAAAAATCAGTGGGAGCAGAAGTGATTTCTGACTTCCTGCTGTCTTCTACATTGATTTTATTTGTGGGAAGCTGACAGGGACCATTGGAAATCTTCCTTCCCTCCCTCCCTTCCTGTTCCTTATTCCCTCTTTCCTTTCTTCTTCCTCCTTCCCTCCTCAACCCAGCAGCAGCCTTTTATGTGCCTATTTACAATTGCAACTTTCTTCCAGCTTCCCCACTGACTTGTGTGAGTGGTTCGCAAGAGGTGCTACACAAGTCAGGGATGGTAAACAGGTGCCACAGAGGTCAGGAAGGATGCATGAGAGATGCTGCACTTGTCAGAAAAAGCCGATGGAAATGATACGGGTCACGAAGAGTACATGGGAGTGCACGAGTGGTGACAAGTGAGTCAGGAAAGACATGGGTTAGGAAGAATGTGCAGGGTTGTACTGTGTGGATTGGGAAGGGTATGCAAGGGCTGTGGCTCAGGTCAATAAGAATGTGTACAAGAGGTTCAGCACAGGTTGGAGACTTTCCCAAGGAACTTGCAACCAACCCTGCCAGTTTCCCATAAGCACAGACTTTACTTGTGAGAAGCTGGCAGGGAGCATTGGCAATCATAATCAAGTTTACACTTCCTGCCCGACACCACAGCAATGGTTGAAGATATTTATTTTGGTTACTCACATAAAATAATAACTATACTAATTTCACAACAAAACTAGGGGTGAAGTTTGATTAAGAGCTTCTATATGAATTTCCCTTTATCAACTTTCATGTGGATACATGCTATTTAGTTGTTACTTTACTTCTCACCTTTTAATATGGACATGTATCCAGACGGCCATACTTGATGCTTCCTTCGCAACAGGGTTTTAGATTTGTGCAAAAGCACTTTAAATTAGGGCTTTGCAACATCTGTTGGCATGAGTGAAGCACTCCTCATTGAATAGTAAAGCAATTGCATTTCCTTGAAGGGTTAGTGCAATTGCTCTGAAAGCTTTTTCCATTTTTCTCTGCCATCATGTACACATGCAGCTATTTTACTTCATTTGTAGTCCTAGTTAGTGTTTTGAATTGAAACAGTGATCGTATTATCAGAAATGAACATGGTAAAGATATGCTTAATGCACTGCTTTCTATATTTTTTACTCTGTATTTGGTTCATTAGTATATCTACGTAAAAACAGGAAAGAACAAAATCTAGGCAACATTTTATTTCCAGATCCTAACCATTTAAATATTTAAACTACTGCTACATTTGTTGGTATTCTGATCATTGTTATATTGTTATTGTTGGAATTATCAATATTATTCAACGTTAATTATACTATTGGTGATTTGTTTACTGTCCTGGTATTATTTTCAAATCATTTTCCCATTAGTTATTTCAGTGTATACTCAGTTTTAGTCTACTTCTTGATGTCTTTAAAACTATTTTCTGTGTCTCTGAAAACTGAGCTGTTTTAGTCTATGTGTTGCAGTTCTCTGTGATTGCCCATGACAGAGATCTAAAATGAAGCTGATAGAAAGCAGCAATAAGCCTTCTGAATCACTGGAAAGTGTGGACTCTTTTAAATGCAATTGTTGTGATGCCAGCCTGCATTCACAAGAATGACTGTCTACTTACCAGACTAGGAATACACATTTCTTCATCTCAAGCAGAATTAACATTGGGAAAACCATGTCTTCTGTCACATAAAAGCAGATGTCCCAATATTTCCCTTTTGCTGAATTTAAGAGATTTGAACTCTTTACATTAAAGCACATCTCCAGGGCCATGAAGCAAAAAGCTCCTTTATCTGAGCAGGAAAAACTGGGTATTTTTCTGTCTCCCCAACAATTCTTATAAACAGCTAAAACTTTCCCAAGAAACTAGGAAAGGTTCATGGAAAAGAATCACTGGATTTTGCTTTGAAATTCAGGGAAATAAACAACTCCCCAGTCTCGAAGTACCTTCTGATTTTCCTCAGGGCAGTCTATCTTTCAGATTGCTTCTTTTTTGGTTTTTGGGCTTTACCTCTTCTTTATTCAGCCCTTTCCTCACAAGGCCTATAGGGTTTCCTGGCAGTCATCTTTTCTTCCTTTTTTCTTCCCTCTTATCCAGAACTTCTCTTTGATTGGCAGTTGGGCTGCCCTGATGATGGGGGAGGTCAAGAGGAAAGGGGAAGGAAGGAGCACAGATCCTTACATTCCACTCAGGTAGTCTGCCCTTCCAAAAATACCATAAAGCTCAATAATGGACTATCTATTGTATTCTTCAAGATAACTCTGAAAATTGGTTGATAAAATATGTGTAGGAAATGACCAGGCTGAGCCCGAAGGAGGGGTCAAACATGTCATCAGTCATGAGTCCCTGTGTGCCCACAAGAGATCTAAATCCAGCCCACCTTGAATTCCTTTCTATTCTTAACTCCCACTAATTTCCCTTGAAGTTCAGATTTTTGTAGAGAGCTTAAGCTTGCAATATATCTTTATACTCATTTGAACTGCCTGAATCTCCTGATTTCCCCAGCACTTGATAATATGTACCAAATTCGAAGGTGACAGAAAATTGGAAAGAACAACTAATTCTCTAGAAGATAGAAATAAAATTCAAAATAATTTTAATAGCTTAGCCTTAGAAAAATGTTTAAAATGTCAATGAAATTTACAGAGAGAAATGCAGTTTTTCACTTAGTACTTGTGATAAAAATGTAGTTGATTATAAAAGATTCACAATTACTTATGAGCAGTCCTTGCACTTACAACTGTCATAGCATCCCTGTGGTCACATGATCATGATTCAGGCACTTGGCAACTGTTGCATATTTACAAGAGTTACAGCATCCTGCAGTCACATGCTCACTATTTGCAACCATCCCAGATTGTTTCAGACAAGCAAAGCTAATGGAAAAAGTTGGCTGGAAAGGTTGCAAGTCAATCATGTAATATTTTGCTGAATAGAATAGAATAGAATAGAATAGAATAGAATAGAATAGAATAGAATAGAATAGAATAGAATAGAATAGAATAGAATTCTTTATTGGCCAAGTGTGATTGTCTCGGTGTACATAAAAGAAAAGATACATTTGTCAAGAATCATAAGGTACAACACTTAATGATAGTCATAGGGAAACAGTCAATATAAATCTTAAGGATACCAGCAACAATGACTGCATCACTTAACAATGAAATTTCCTGTTTCTGTTGTGGTACTAAGACAAGGACTATCTGTATTCTAATTTATTCTACATTGGTCAAACATCACATCAAATAATTATGTCAAATTTGGAGTATCACATCAAGAAGGATTAAGATCAAGTGGCATATCTTTGAAAGAGGAAAAGGAGTGAGAGTAAATATAGGATTAAAAGAAGTCTGGTAAAGATATATTGATGGAATCGGGAATACTTAGCCTTGAAGAGACTGAGAGTGGTTATGAAAGCCATCTTCAAGTAACTGAAAAGGTTCTAACTATAAGAAAAGTAAAGACTATTTTCTATCATTCCAGAATGCAAGACATGAAATAATGGATTTAATATTACAGGAAGGTCGTTTCAGATTGGTTGTTAAGAAAAAATTGTCAGGAGAGCAGTAGAACACTGAATACTGAAGTGATCAGCTATTCTTCAGTGAGTGTGTTCAGAAGGATATAAAGTTACCTGTCAAGGATGTTTTAATTTAGGTTTCTGTATGGAAGAGGATGGATTTAGTGGCCTAAATGACTCCTTCCAACTGTATCCTTCTGCAGTTTGTGAAAAGACAGAAGGCTAGCTGTATGACTTGATTTAAATTGAGAGGTGTACAGACTATGAGTGACCACACAAGAAATCATAAAAATGTATCATTTGTATTTAGGTGTCATTTAATGTGCTATATAGAACTTCAAATGTCTGATTCAGTTTCAAGGAGATCTGACTTAATTGAAATGTGTGCTTCTAAGTCAGTTTGGAGAAATTCAAAGGCACTTTGGAAACTGGACTTCCTGCAGAGTTTGCAGACTCTCAAACACTGCTGAAGCTTTCAATCCAATATCAGCAAAGCTGAGGAGGAGGAGTGATGGACGGCATGATACCGACAGGAGTAACTGGCCAGAAAATTTGTCATTCTCCATTGTTGGTGGAGACAGCAGCCAGTGTGGTGGCTCGCCCAATCAGCTGAAGGACTGAGTCAGCCAATAACATTAAAGCCTGCCCTTGTTGCCGGGCAGGTCCAGCTTTTGACTCAGTCCCTTCAGTTGAACGGGCGTGTGGGTTTTTGGCTCTGTCTTTCTACTCCTTTTTTCTATTGCTCTGGATCGTGTTTTTTGCTGGTTTTGACCTTGGACTGTTTGACTTCGATTGTATTCTGGTGTGCTGATTATTGCACCTTGGATTGCTCGACTACGGTTTTTTTCTCTCTTCCTCGTGGCTTGCCTGACTTTGGACTGGTTCATTCGACTTTGTGAGTTGTCTATGCCCCCTTACTGACTATTGTGACTGGTGGGGATATTTATTGGTCAAGTTTCCTTCTCCTCCAGGGAGAGGACTCCTTCTTCGGTCCATTGGGAAGCTAATTTGTGCCGTTTCCCTTTCTGTTGCTTTGGCCGCTGTCCCTGCAAATGGAGGCAGTTTTTTTCTTCCTTGGCGTTTGCAGCGGCCATTTTGATTCGACTGGCTAGCCGCCTCTGCTTCTCTTATTGCAGCAGAGCTTCGATTTAGTGACTGCTTGCCTTTCGTGCCCTGTGCCTTTTCGCTGCTCCGGGCTGTTGTCTACGGCCGTGAATTGCATTTCACCGGAGCGAAGATTGTGATCTCCCTCCTGTCAGCTGAGTGTCGGGTGTTCTTATCAGCGATGGCTCACTCCCTCTGTCTGCTTCCCTGGCCGGCTGTCATTATCGTTTGAAGGTGCGCAGCCCTGCGTTCTTCCCCCGGTCAGCTGTGAGGCTCCTGCAAGCTGGGTCTCAGTCTGTTTGCCTTCTTCGCCGGACCAGCTCCTAACCAAGTTGGACCTTTCTCATCACTATTGACTGGCTGCCATTTTGTTGCCTGTTTGTCATCACGGTGGCCATTTTGAGTGCATAAAGAGGAATCTCGTTTTGACATTGGACTTTTGGAGTGTTTGCGCTCTCTCAAGTACATAAGGCGCTGGATTGTGGAGTTCTAACGCTCCCTCATTGACATTTCACCTGGTGTGTGGAGCTTTTACGCCCCCCCCCTTGGTCTATTAACACAGCGTTGGTGGAGTTTTTACGCTCCCTTGATTATACTTATTGCCAATCAGTGGAGTTTATTGCTCCCTTCAAGTGCCATGCTATCAAGGAGCTCTATATTGCCAGTCAAGACCTTGCTTAGCAACTATGCCTAAAGCCCTGGCAAAGTCGAAACATGGCCGTTCGGCCAGTACTGCTGCCCATGTCCTGCCAGATTCTGCATCTCAGGACAGACCTCAGAAAAATGTGACATCTAAGGAGTCATTAACATCTTCTGACCCCTCGTTGACTCACCAGAGGGCACTCAAACATGGGGCATCTTCTAAATCTGAGAGGCGTCGGGACAAGGTCTTAACAAAGCTCTGCGAAAAGGCGAGCGCTGATATTGCTGCAAAAAGCGTGGTGACCGCTCCTGTGGCTGATAACCCACCTCCTGGGTCACTTTCTAGACCAGATACACCGGATCAGTTGTCTCTATGTGATTGCCCGGTGACCATTTCTACTTCTGACTTGTGGCGTTCTTCTGATCCTCCTCCGCCTGCTGCGCCTGTTCAGGAGGTGGTACAACCAGTTGCCTCTTCCCCTACGACTTCGTCTCCTGTAGCGGCGGTTTCCTGTCAACTGCTCCCTGAGCAACTTCAACTTCTTATCGAAAATGCAGTGCAGAAATCTTTAGCCGCTCGAGAGCAATCAAACAGTCGTCCTGAATCGGTGCGGTCAACCTCTTCTGTCTCTCCTGAGCGACAGAAGAGGTTGACCGCACCGATTCAGGAACCCCAGGGCCGGGCTCCTGATTCCCCTACTTGTTCTCACTCCAGTCAACCATCAGTTTTGACGGATGTGGACTTTTGTGACTCAGCTCTGTCTGACGATGAGAACTTGCCTCAAGAACAACCGGCCTTTTCTGGTCTATTCCCACAATCGTTATTTAAGTCCTTACTATTAAGGCCGTTAACACTGCTCATTTGTCCTCGCCCGCTGTGGATCCAGTTCCAGCCTCTGAGGCATTGGATCCCATGTTCACAGAGCCTGCCAGGCCTATTATTTCTATTCCGACACCTCCTCTATTTGTTGATGTGGTGAAACGACAGTGGTCCTCATCAGGTACGGCCCCTTCACCTTCGTCAAATGATCGAAAGAACTTCCACGTTGCTACCGAACTGGATTCTCTACTTCAGGTGCCATCTGTTGACGCCCCTATTGCTGCCCTATTGCCTAACGCCAACGTTCTGGGTGATCCTGATGAGGGCCTGCGGCCAGATGAACATCGCTCGGATTTGGTACTCCAGAGGGCACATCAGGGTTCTGCCTGAGCTATTAGGGCGGCCATTACGGCATCGTTTTTTAACCGTACTACCTTGCTTTGGCTATGCCAGCTTCAAGAGAAACTACCTCCGGAGAACACACGGGTCAGGCAGGACTTGAATAAAATTGTTGCAGCCTTGCAGTTTTCGGCGGACTCCACTCTGAACGCTGCTCGCTTTGCTTCCAAAGCATTGGCTTCAACGGTCGCTGCCCGTCGCCTTGTCGGGCTCCGTCACTGGCAAGCTGACGCCCGCCATAAGTGGCGTCTGGCTTCAGTCCCCTTTGGGGGGGGTCCCGCCTATTTGGTGATGCCTTGGAGCTGTTTCTCACCGAAATCAGAGACAAGAAGAAAGTCTTGGCAGCTGCATTTCGAAGGGGGGACTCACGATTTACTCCTTATGCCCCTCGCTCCCAATTCCGAGGTGCTGATGGCATGGGGTCACCTCCTTTTTCTTCCTCTAGGCCGTATAGTAATTTTAACAGGCAGCGGGCTCCTCAAGATACGCCCTCACGGGGAAAACCCTTTGTGTCTAGGTGGCCCTTTCGAGGGGGAGGAGGTCATTCCTACCAACGCCGTCGCTAATTGCATCGTGAATCCTCCCATTGGCAGCAGATTAGCCCTTTTTGTTGCTGCTTGGGAGAAGTCTACTCCCGATAAGTGGGTCCTGGCTACCTTAAGATCAGGGTTGGCCATTGAATTCCTTTCCCCTCCTCCAAGCACCTTTGTTTGCTGTCCGCTTTCTTGTAATCCTGAAAAGGGAGCGCGTATGGACGCTGCGGTACAGCATCTTCTCTCCATCAGGGCTATCCAATCTGTTCCGCCTGAGCAAATCGGGTTGGGTTTCTATTCCCGGGTTTTTCTAGTCCCTAAGTCCTTGGGGGGGGGTGGAGACCCATTCTGGACCTAAAATGGTTAAATCGGTATGTTGTATACTGTAAATTTAAGATGCAATCGTTAAAAACCATCCTTGACGGTGTTAGGAGGGGCGATCTCCTTTCCTCTATCAACTTAACTGAGGCTTACTTGCATATCCCTATTCTCCCTTCCCATAGACGGTACCTGAGGTTTTGCTACGGGGGAGTTCACTATCAGTATAGGGCATTGCCCTTTGGGTTTTCGTCTGTTCCACGTACCTTTACTAAGGTGTTGGTGGCTTTGGCGGCTTCCCTCAGGGTTCAGTCTGTTAGGCTCCTTTGTTATTTGGACGACATTCTGGTGTTGTCCTCTTCCACTCACCAAGCTGTTCTAGATGTTAAACTCACTCTGGAAACGCTGGCTTTCCATGGTTTTTCTATTAATCTGGAAAAGAGCAACCTTGTTTCCTCCACCTCTCTAGTTCATTTAGGGGCCCTAATTGATTCTGTTCAAGGTAGGGTGTTTCTCTCCCCTGACCGCCAAGATAGTCTGCGGGGTTTGGTGTCTCGGATTGAGGCATGTCGGTCCAGTTCACCTTATATTCTTTCTCAACTCTTGGGGAAGATGATTTCGGCCATTGCCATTGTTCCCTGGGCTCAGCTCCATGCCCAGGAGCTTCAATGGTTTCTCTTACCTTTACAGAAGTCGGGCAGAGGCATTTCAACCAGGCCGGTCCCTGTTCCCTCCTCAGTCTGCAAATCCCTCCGGTGGTGGTGGTCCCCAGCAATAACAGTGGGCTGTCTCTTCCTGGAACCCCAACGGGTGGTGGTGACCTCCGACGCCAGTCTCCAGGGCTGGGGTGCCCATTGCCAAGGTCAACTGGCTCAAGGGACGTGGAGCGACTTAGAGGCCCGTCGTCCGATCAACTGGTTGGAGTTGCGAGCTGTCTTCCTAGCTCTCAGAGCCTTCCACCACCTGGTCTCTGGGACTCATGTCCTTGTACTGACAGACAATGTGACGGCCAAGGCACATTTGAACAAGTTAGGGGGCACCAGGTCCAAGTCCCTCTTGTCTCTAGCCATGAAACTGGGTCTCTGGGCAGAACGTCATCTCAAATCGCTCCGGGCGGAGCACATATCCAGGGCCGCCAATGCTCAAGCAGATTGGCTGAGCCATCAAGCAGTGGACAATAAAGAATGGCGTCTTCATCCCAGGATATTTCAGGACCTGGTTCATCGGTTCGGAGCTCCAATTGTGGACCTTTTTGCGACACATTCCAATGCTCAGCTGCCCCGCTTCTTTACCTGGTTCCCGGAACCTCTGGTGGAGGCCATCGACGCACTTCGGGCCCCATGGCCAGACGGACTTTTGTACGCTTTCCCTCCAACCTCTTTGCTTCCCAGGGTCATTCGCAGGATTCTGGACAAATGTGCGGAGGTGATCCTCTTGGCTCCCCACTGGCCACGCAGAGCATGGTTTGCGGACTTGGTCTCCCTATCTGTCACTCCCTCCTGGCGCATTCCTCTCGAGCCAGACGCACTGACACAAGGGTCGTTGAGCCATCCAGACCTTCCTTGGCTCAGTCTGACCACCTGGAGGTTGAGCGGCTCTCCTTGACAGATGCTCGGGTTCCAGGTGAGGTTATTCGGACGATCCAGGCCTCTAGGCACCCCTCCACGGACTGTATCTATTCGTCGACCTGGCGGTCCTTCTGCTTATGGTGTGACCGGGCCGGTGTTAACGTTCTCCAGCCATCTAATGTGGACATTCTTGTTTTTCTACAGCGTGGTCTCTCCGACGGTCTATCGCCCAACACATTGCGTCGCCAGGTTGCTGCCATTTCTTTGGTACTTACCTGCGGTTCGCTGTCATTGTTGGCTCAATATCCTCTGATTAGACATTTTCTGCGGGGCGCCACAAACCTGTCACCTCCGGTCCTGCATCGTTACCTACCTGGGGCCTTCCATTGGTTCTCGAATCCCTCATGGGTCCTCCTTATGAACCGCTGCGATCGACGTCTCTTTGGTTGCTTTCTTGTAAAGTCACCTTTCTGGTGGCCGTGACCTCAGCTCGTCGTATTTCAGAGGTGGCGGCCTTATCCATCCGAGCCAACCTCTGTGTATTTCACGCGGACCGCGTTGTTCTACACTTGGATCCTACGTTCGTGCCGAAGGTCAATTCCGTTTTCCATCACTCACAAGAACTTATCCTACCTAACTTCTGCCCATGACCGTCTCATCCCCGTGAATGACGTTGGCACACCTTAGACGTCAGGCGGGCGTTGCGGATTTACATCAAGCGGACTGCCAACATTCGCAGATTTACATCAAGCGGACTGCCAACATTCGCAGATCGGAAGCTATGTTTGTCTCCTTCCTTCCTGTTTCCTTGGGTCTCAAATTGTCATCTTCTACAATAGGCCGCTGGATTCGACAGACCATCGCTTCGGCTTATGACTTTCGTTCTCTGCCATGTCCTTCCCAGGTGACGGCTCATTCCACACGCAGCGCGGCCATGTCGGCAGCCTGGGCTACTCAGGCTCTCTTGTGGGAGATTTGCAGGGTGGCTACCTGGACCTCGCCAGCGCCGTTTATCCGGCATTATAAACTGGACAAGTTCGCTTCGGCTGAGGCGGTGTTTGGCCGTCAGGTGTTGCAGCGGGTTGTGGCTGGGAAAGTTGTTTCGGACCCGCCTGGCCCCTCCCAGACCTTGGGACAGTGAACTGGGGTATGTCCCACACTGGCTGCTGTCTCCACCAACAATGGAGAAGGGGCGTTGGTCCTATCTGAGACGCTCCTTCTCGTTGTGTGGAGACAGCAGCCAGACCCTCCCTTTGCCTGTCTGGTCCTGTTATTGCCTTCCTTCTTGAGTCTTTCCTTTCTGCCTACCCACACGCCGAGTCTGCCATTATAGTCCTTCGTCAAAAGCTGGACCTGCCCGGCAACAAGGGCGGGCTTTAACATTATTGGCTGACTCAGTCCTTCAGATGATTGGGCGAGTGCTACCCACACTGGCTGCTGTCTCCACACAACGAGAAGGAGCCTCTCAGGTAGGACCAACGCCCCCTTCATAAAACGTGTCTCTTGGACTGTTTGAGGAAGTACTGCTTTTCTGTTGAGATCTTATTTTTCTGATAGAATTTGTGTAACTATGTTCACTTGCAGAGTAAAAGCAAAAGAAGTTCAGAGTGATTCATTGTGCGAGTCTGAAATAGTTTGCTTGTTGTTAGGCTGTTGCATATATTAGCATATATTATGCAGATACTTGTTTATCTCTGACAGGTTTTATACTAAATCCCAAGTTTCTAGACATTGAACCCAGTATTCGTAACTTGTTTCCAGCAGAAATTCACAGACCCAATGTAGGTAAACCAGCTACTTTATTGCAGACAAGACAGAAGTTATGTATATAGAACATTTGCCTCTGCAGAACAGAAAAAAATATTTTTATTTAGCTAGCTAGCTACATTCTTAAGTTCTAGACCAGGGGTGTCAAATTCACAGCATCACATTGTCATCATGTGACGTATCACGATTTTTTCCCCTTCGCTAAAACGGGAGTGGGAATGGCCAGTGTGTGACGCCTCTGGCCCACTGGCTGCGAGTTTGACACCCCTGTTCTAGACCAAAATTACCCATTCTCTCCCTAGTGTTGAGATTGGGAAAAGTGTGTCAAACCTAACTAAAATTGTACATAAATAAAATAAAACCTAATAGGAGAAATTCTGATTCCCACTTCTCCAACTCAGTCCTTTATAGTATCAAAATGATTACACACACAATATTATATTATGTTATAAAATGTAAAATACTACAAATGTATGTATAACATTATAAAACAGTAGTATATAAAAATGTTTCAGAGCATATTCTCCAAATTATCTATAAGTGGGTTTTACTAAGAGACATATCAGCCCAGAAAACATAATAATCAAAGAGTAATTTTAATAACTTCCCACTTCTTAAAAAAACTTCAGTGTTTGTTTGCTTTAATGTTAGTATAAGGCATTTTGAGTATTTGTTCAATGCAACTTATCTATATAGTCATTTCTGGACAATTTGAAGGCTGCTGTATTATCTTTTATCTTGCTTTTGCTATCCTGTCCTCAAAATGATATAGAGGCAATATTTCAAAATGTACTGCAATAAAATCCTTGAATCCTCTTAACAGTTTTCTTTTAATAAATCAAGACTTTGCAGGGTTAACATATTCCAAAGGGTTTACCATCCCTGTTGCTTTCATTCCATTCTGTCAAATAATGAAATAACTGCAGCTTCCTCATTAGTCTATGCTTTAACTTTTTATTGAATTAAATATGTTGATGAAATCATTCAAATCATTTTATATCTGAATGGGATTATGTCCAATTGACAAACCCATAATCATTTGGCATTCAATCAAATTAATTACTCTAATAGCTGCAGAAGTCTAGTTTAACTGTCTTTTTACATTTGACTGGGCCAAATATGACACCCAAGGTAAATGAGTATTTATAAATAAAATATAAATGGTATAAATTAACTAATTAAAAACAAATACATATTTATAGTTATTTATATAAAGCTGAGAGTATTCCAAAGCAACTTCTGTAAAGATCAACGAATGTAATTTTCTTCTTTCCCTTTGTTTCACAATATAAAAGAAGCACAAAAAAAAAGATGTGAAGAAAAGAAGATAACAAGCTCAGTACCCACAGTGGAAACAATTCAAGATGAGAGCCAAAAAACCTACCAGGTTATAGCCCTCTCTTGATACTTCTTTCTGCTGTAGCTTAATAAAATAGATGCAATTAGATAATAGTTGAGAGTGGGAAGAACCAGATGGGAACTAGTTTGTCATTAAGCCATTTACATAATCATATTTGAACTTTTTTTAAAAACAAAAGCAATATATTTGTAATTGCATGTTATATATTTTACCATACATACAGGCTTTGGAGATTTGTGTAATAGACTTGTGAAGTAGGAGGTACTTTGAAGGACTAAGCTACTGATAATAATTACCACAATAATGCCAATTCTTTTCTGGAAAGGGCTTTTCTCTTTCCATAATCATAAAAATGAGGGAAATCAAAAGTTGAAGTTGTGTTCAGTTTTAAATTCTGAGATAGTTGCTTATATGGGTGCTACAAAAAGTATAAGAAAAAGTGCTTTGGTTTTCATGATACATTCATATATTTAAAGACAAAAAAATAGATTAACGTTATAGTTCAATTACAAATTAACGTATTCTGAGGCTTCTAGAGCAGGTATGGCAAACTGAAGTGGTCTCTGAGAATGTGGAACTGTCAACAGTCTAAAGAACCAGTTAGCAGACCAATTTTTTTGAAACCTCTCTGGATAAGGAGAGGACAGGAGACCGGCCACATCTGTTCCAGAGGAATTTTTCTCAGAAGAATACTTGACTCCTTAAAATATCAAATATCAGAAAGCAGAAAATATAATGTTATTGTTAACACCTCATTTTCTGTACTTAGTTCTGTTCATCATCAGTTATATTTAGGTGGAGGCCAGGAGGTTCCATCAATTAGGTATCTGCCTGAAAGCAACTGAGCTCTGAAACAACTTTCTGACAATCTGACACTGGTGTTTGTCTCCAAATGTTCATAGCTTTGTGGAATTCCTGACTTGTTGCTGAACCTTTTAGCTCTTCATTGCTGATACTTTTTTTTTAAAGCAATATATTTGTCGTTGCAAGTTGTATTTTACCATACATACAGATTTGACTGTCCTATTGCCTACTATAAATACACTTTAGTGGCTTTAGATTCTGGACTGTTTATTCCACTTGATTTATTAAGTGAACCCTAATACAGGATAATAGGTGCTCATAGATCAACCATACAATGGCAAGGAATAGGGGTCTGCAAATCTTTTGAAATGTATGGAAGAGTGTATATGAAGCACTTCTTGATTCTCTGACTCATTAAAATAGCAACATCTTTTTCCAGACATACACAGTTGATTCAGAAACTATTGCAATATACATGTTACACTGATGCAAAGACAGCTAGGATCGACTTCTGAATCAGCTGTATAAGACTAGAAAAAGATACATGGCTGCTTACTTATTCAGGAAGCACTTCATGGCAGTCATTCTTCATGAATTATGAAGGTGGTTTAGTAAGCCCGTAACCACAAAATCATCTTTCCAGTGGTGAAGGAAAGGTTTTTAGTAAAAAGATACTTGGCAAATTTCAGAAAATGAAGAAAACAACAGATTGGGAATGATTTGAAGTATTGTTAGTATCATCCATAGCCCTGTGACTCTAATGCTATTAGTATTCCAACTTGTGTATTTCAGTAACTGAATGTGGCAAATAATTGTCAATCTTCTGATACACCATTAATATTTCTTCTTCTAATTCATTCATTCCTCAGGCTAAAGAATTTCTCACAAAGATAGTTATGGTGATTTTTTCAGCCTCCCACAAAAGAATAATCTTTTTTATGGTCAGTCCATAAAACACATTGCATACATAAAATTGATATGAATTAACCAATTAGTTAACAGATGAGCCAAACTGCTGTGCATCTTACCTATTTCATGACAAAATTTGGCCATGCTTCAGGAAATTGAATCATTTGAGTCTGAAATATTTAATTAGACATGTAGTTAACAGCTCATGATGAGTGTTGATCCAAAATGGTCAGTATAATAAAACATGCTATTTACTGGCTCCTTTAAAACATGAGTAAAGTCTGAGTTTAAATGGGATACCTTTATATGGTATTGCCTCTGCTGGTGGAAGCATGTTGAACTTCCTTAATTTGGTAACAGTAATTTGGTTTAGATATCTGGCAATTCTATAATAAATATTTAGATTTAGATATTTGGCAGTTTTATAATAAAAATAAATAAGATGCAGGCTTTGTTGCTGAGGTGTGTGATAAAATCACTTCTATGTAGGATCTGAGAAATAAACTTTTACTCTCAGTTTTACTTCACCATCCCTACATTTTAGGGGGATGGGGACAGGAAATTATCCTCTTTTATGTCTTCAAGATCTGAAAAGTACATTTGTGTCAAAAAATATTACTTCAAAATGTTTTACTCTTGTTTCCCTTACTTGATGGATCTCTGGAACAGAGATTTTTAGGTAGCAGTCTGATTATAGTACAATGAATGCCTCTAGTTTACTCTAGGCAGTGACATCTTTCATTTTCTGTTTTGGCCTTTCTGTGATTTTAAGAATCTTTATAAAATGGTGATAATAATCATTCATCTTTGCCTTTTAGGAATCTACAGTTAATTTCAAAATGATGTACATAGATTTGTGAAGTATCAGGTTCTATTATGATGCTGTAGATTCTCCTCGGTGTCAGAAATATTTTGATCCTAAATATAAATTGTTAAAAACTGGTGTGTGATGGGGGTGGTTATTCATTCACGGTAATATTCCTTTTTTTAAAATTTATAATATAAAATACAAAAGAAAATAGTAGGATAGTAAGGGAGGGAGAAGGGAAGGAAAAAGTGTAGGGAAAAAGAAAAGAGAGAAAAGGCATTGACTTTCAACTCCCTTTGGTGCTGTAGAATAAGATAATAGCAACAAACCTCCACTTTTTACTTTTACATAATAGTATAAACTAGTAGTATTCTTATAGGCAACTAGTTGGATATGTGGGATATTAGAATGCTGGATGTGATAGACTTTTGCTTAGTTCTAACAAAGCTATTCTTATATCCTTAAAATGTAGTAGAAAGTCCTGCCTTTGGGGATATTGAAAGCAAACTTCATATCCTTAAAATATTGAAATAAATGAAAAATAACATCTCAAATTTACAAGAAAGAAATAGTTACCAACTAAAAGCAAGCTAGCTATTTTTGTGCATTGTAATCTATAATTGCTGTTTTAGCCCTAAATGTTCTGGGAATAATCATAGGGCTGTATATCAAATGCTTGCAACCCTGCTGGGAAAAATAACTGGCAAGGAGGAGTCTTTTAATTTATTTAAGTTTTAATTTGTGAAAATCAAATTCCAAATAGGAGATATGAACTTTGTATAAATTTGTGATGTTTGCTTTGATACAGTAGTCTCTGAACCAATCATGTTATACAATAGATATTGTATAAGGGAGAATAGAATAGAATAGAATAGAATAGAATAGAATAGAATAGAATAGAATAGAATAGAATAGAATAGAATAGAATAGAATAGAATTTTATTGGCCAAGTGTGATTGGACACAAAGAAATTTATCTTGGTGCATATGCTCTCAGTGTACATAAAAGAAAAGATACATTCGTCAAAAATCATAAGGTACAACACTTAATGATAGTCATAGGGTACAAATAAGCAATCAAATCATATTAGGAAACAGTTAATATAAATCATAAGGATACAAGCCGTTACAGTCATACAGTCATTACTAGAAGGAGATGGGTGATAAGAACGAGGACAAGATTAATAGTAGTGCAGACTTAGTAAATAGTTTGACAGTGTTGAGAGAATTATTTGTTTAGCAGAGTGATGGCGTTCGGGAAAAAACTGTTCTTGTGTCTAGTTGTTCTGGTGTGCAGTGCTCTATAGCGTCGTTTTGAGGGTAGGAGTTGAAACAGTTTATGTTCAGGATGCGAGGGGTCTGTAAATATTTTCACAGCCCTTTTTTTGACTCATGCAGTATACAAGTCCTCAATGGAAGGCAGGTGGTAGCAATTTTTTTTTCTGCAGTTCTAATTATCCTCTGAAGTCTGTGTCTGTCTTGTTGGGTTGCAGAACCAAACCAGACAGTTATAGAGATGCAGATGACAGACTCAATAATTCTTCTGTAGCACTGTATTAGCAGCTCCTTGGGCAGTTTGAGCTTTCTGAGTTGGCGCAGAAAGAACATTCTTTGTTGTGCTTTTTTGATGACGTTTTTGATGTTAGGTGTCTATTTTAGATCTTGCAATATGGTAGAACCTAGAAATTTGAAGGTCTCTACTGTTGATACTGTGTTGTCTAGTATTGTAAGAGGTGGAAGTATGGAAGGGTTTCTCCTAAAGTCTACCACCATTTCTACGGTTTTGACCATATTCAGTTCCAGATTGTTCCAGTCGTACCACGAGGCTAGTTGTTCAACCTCCCGTCTGTATGAGGATTCATCATTGTCTCGAATGAGACTGATCACTGTTGTGTCATCTGCGAACTTCAGTAGTTTAACAAATGGATCGTTAGAGATGCAGTCATTGGTATATTGAGAGAGAAGAGAAGAGGAGAGAGCACACAGCCTTGGGGGGGGAGGGCTGTGCTAATTGTACAGGTATCTGATGTGATTCTGCTTAGCTTCACCTTCTGCTTCCTGTTTGTTGGGAAGCTATATCTCGTATTTTAATGTATTTTTAATGTAAGGAGTGGCCATTTCCAGAATACCTGATCATAATCTGTTTTATATTACTGCATCAATGAAATGCACAACTTCTTTTGCAAATAGTTCTAGTTTTTGCTTTTGTTTTTAAAAAACAGTTAATTGACCTATAATAAGAATATGAATTTAGGCTTTATTACTTCCTTTTCACATTCATTTCAGCAATAATAATTTTAGAGTTTGTGATAAAAAAAAAAGTTTGCAATTAATTTTTAATAATAATTTGACAATCCCTTCTCAATTTGCACGAAATTTGTTTTTGCAGATTAATTTATCTGAAAAAGATGGTAAGGAACAATAAGCTAATTGCATATGCCTAATTCCAAGGAAGGATCTTACTTATTTTATTGTTTCTAAAACTGTTTTTTCCATTGCTCCACCAAAAGACAATTTGGCCAATATGTTTTATACTTCCCGTCCTAGACAGAAAAGGGCTGGCTGCACTTAGCAGCATCTTTCAGTGTTTGACTATTACAATGCTGGGGATGTTGCAATGGTTGTAAGTCTGAAAGCAGTTATAAGTCACTTTGTTCAGCGACCTTGTAATTTTGATTGGTCAGTAAATGAATGGTTGTAAATGGAGGACTACCTTAATCAAGGACAGAGATGATAGGGAAAGTTGGAAACAGATAATAGTAAATGGTAGAGTTTATAAAAATATTCTGTAAAGTATTGGAAAAAGAAAATGAAATCCGAGCTTTTATATAAACAAAATAATACATTTACTAATTAGTAGCAGAGGTGGAAACAACTTAGCACCCTAAAACAACTTCACAGTCATGGATCACCAAAGAAAGAAAAGTGGAGACGATGCAGTTCTGTTATTTTGATAATGGTAGAGATAGAAAGATGTAGTGATATGAACTCCCTTCCTACATTTTTGCCTTTAAAGGGAGTTCATACCAGTACATCTTTCTAACTGCCATTAACAGAACAACATAGTTGAAAGGAACCTTGGAGGTCTTTTTGTCGTCGTCCCCCACCCCCTCCTGCTGAAGCAGGACACCCTATACCAGTGATGGTAAGCCTTTTAGAGATAGAGTGCCCAAACTGCAACCCAAAACCCATTTATTTATCGCAAAGTGCCAACACAGCAATTTAACCTGAATACTGAGGTTTTACTACCTAAAATAATGATAAACAAGGCAGAGTTCAGCTAATCGTTCTAAGAAAAGCACTTTTATGCACCTTCATTTTTTTTCAGCTTTTGAAATATTACGTTTAGCAACAGTAAAAAAGAAAAACTTTTGTAACTTCATTTCTCTTTCCCTCCCCCTCTCTCTTTCCCTCTCTCTCTGTTTTACTCTCTCTCTCTTTCCCTCCCTCTCTCTCTGTCTTTCTTCCCCCTCTCTTTCTCTTTCTCTTTCTCTCGCTCTCCGTCTCTCCCTCTCTCTTTCCCTTCCTCTCTTTCTCTCTCTGTCTCTCTTTCCCTCCCACTCTCTATCTCTTTCTCTCTCTTTTTTCTCTCTCTTTCTCTCTTCCCCTCCCTCCCTTTCTCTATCTCTCTGCCTCTCTCTCTCTCACTTTCTCTCTGCCTCTCTGCCTCTCTCTCTATTTCTCTTCTTCCCCCCTCTTTCTCTCTGTCTTTCCCTCCCTCTCTCTTTCCCTCTGTCTTTCCCTCCCTCTCTCTTTCCCTCTCTCTTTCCCTCCCTCTCTCTCTTTCCCTCCCTTTCCGTCTCTCTCTCTCTCTTTCTCTCTCTTTCCCTCCCCATGGGGGGTGGGAAGGAACCCCTGAATTGGTACTGGGTGGTGAGAATCTGACGTCTGTAGGCTGATGAGCCCAGAAGCAGCACACCAAAGCTCAGCTGGCCAGTGGGGAGGCAGGGCATCCCAACACAGGCAGCTCTGCAGGAAAAAGCAACCGACATCCGGGAGGCCAGAACAAGCTGAGATGTCACAGAGTAGCATTGTGGCTCCGCATCATAATGGGCTTCAGGACAAGGGGACCCCATCTCCCCCATTGTGAAACACGCAAATGAAAAAATTCACTCAATCAATTCAAACTTCGCGAGATCTTTTTCTTTCGCGGGAAGTTGGAATTGATTGAGTGAATTTTTTTTTAGTCCCACAAACTTTTGTTTCCCTGCAAACGATAGTGAGAAATGTGACTAAGAAATGTGATGGAGCTGAGCTGGGTGACAGTGTGCATGCCCACAGGGAGGGTTCTGCATGCCACCTCTGGCATGCGTGCCATACGTTTGCCACCACAACCCTATACCATTTCAGATAAATGGCTGTCCAGTCTCTTCTTAAAAACCTCCAGTGATGGAGAACCCACAACTTCTGAACACTAGCTGTTCCATTGATCTCAGTTCTCTTTGAGGGAATAGCATGATTCCTTCCTTCCTCTGTGCTTTTATTAATCCTTCTTATTCTACTGATGCAGAATTATTACTTACAGGAAAACCTGGGGTTTATATTACAGCTTCAGAAAAGTAAGATGTTCCTGATTGTTTTTCCTCTTCTGTATATGTCAGCCTAACAAGATAGACCTGACAGAAAACACAAGTAGATGAGCTAATTCTATTTTATTATAAAGCTATATTAATTGAAACTTGAAATTCTTACATCTCTCCCCCACATCTCCTTTTCAGCCCAAGAAAGTAATGTCAGCCATCCCAGATATACCAGACACAAAATACAACTAGATGAGCTAATTCTACATTATTATAAGGCTACTTTAACTGAATTTTGCAAGTCTGAAAGTATAAATCTCCTGCTGTCACTTTTAACAGCTTGATTGAGTAGGACAGTCCTTCCTGAGTTCATTTCTCTGACCTTTAAGGCACTGGGAGATCCTGTCTAATCATTATTTTGGCATCATCTCTTCCCCTCATTACTCAAGGACTTTCCTCCATATCATTACAAATAGGGTTTCTTTTGAGCCCCTTCCCCCCCCCCCAATCCTGTCTGGGTTCAGCTGCCTTTTATCTCTCCATCCCCTTGGTTGTGTCTCCTTTCTCTATCTCCCAAGGTCATTCCCATAAGCCATCACAATATAAAATTCTGCCATGTATACTTTTTTTTTTTTTAGAAATTGGCCCAAGGTATTATCTTTTCTGAGATACTTACAATTTGCTGTTCAGAAATTCTTCAATGTCTCTGAAATATGGTTTATATCTCACTTTCTTCCTAAAGGTGGATGGTATTGTGCATGAATATGTCCCTTAATTTTATTCTGTGAGATAGATAGGTCACAATCCATTCGGTCAATCAATATATGACACTGGTACTCAGATTGGAGGCATTACTTTCCTAGCTGACTCCAAAACTAATTTATTTGATTCCTATAGAAATTCTATATTTATTACTCTAGTTCAATCACTTTGGCTTATGAATTCCCAAGAGCTGTTAAACTGCTTACCCATCTGCGAAACATTGGGTCATACCGCTAGCTAACTAAGGAATATATTCTGGGGAATTTAGCAATAGCGCCTTTTATACAGGCAAAGGAGATTGATAGTATTGGATTTACTGTTGCTATCAGGACATTTTCAAACTTCATAAGTTCTTTTTGGAATTTTAGAAGAATATAACTTCTATACATCCTTTAACACAATAAAGTAATATTTATAATCATATTTAAAGATACAATTATTGTTTATAACCATAAACAATATATATTTGCTTATGTTGTTTATAACCAAAACTGTATTATATGCTCCATCACTTAATATATTGTATATTGTATATTTCAGTATAATATGTATCTTATTTTTGAAGACTGTTTCAGATGACAATAGTGAATTGCAGCCCCTTCCAGCTTGCTAAAATTTCACATAGATGGCTTTTGATACAATTGTTGCAAAAAGTTACAAGATATTGCATTGTTTGTGTTACAGTGCTAATGAGAAGATAAAATTAACTAAGGAGACATAAATCCTGGTTCCTATTGCTTCTATAAAAAGGAGATAAATAAACAGAGATAAATTCTGATTGCTATTTATTCTGGAGATTTTATTTAGGGTGGGAATTGAGAAACTTGTATTTTCTCAATGTTGGCAAAATTGAATCTCCTTAGCGTATGCACTCAAGGCCAGAATTAACCAATGTGATAACTCTAACAGGTCATCTATGGGAGAACTTTTTTTTTTTAAATTTTGATTTATATGCCGCCCTTCTCTGGAGACTCAGGGCGGCTTACAATGTGTTAAGCAATAGCCTTCATACTTTTTGTATATTTATACAAAGTCAGCTTATTGCCCCCACAAACTGGGTCCTCAATTTACCTACCTTAGAAAGGATGGAAGGCTGAGTCAACCTTGAGCCTGGTGAGATTCGAACTTACAGTAATTGCAGACAGCTGGTGTTAATCACAATGCTTTCAGTCTGCTGATCCACCAGGCCCCTACAACTTGGTATGTGGTATCGGTATCTCTTCATGGCCATATAGGTTGAAAGGGAGGTAGATAGAGAATCCAGTAACTCTGAAACTTTAACATCTGGGAAAGGCAGGATGGAAGAATCACATGCTGTATATGGTACACTGCCGACATGATGCAGCTAGGGACGGGCATTTCTGAACCAGGAAGAAAATATAGCACCAAAATATAGCATTTGGATAGCTGCTGGTAAAAATAACATGTACACTCAGCTCATTTTGCAACTATCAGTATCATTCTTAGAAAGGTGTCACACAAACTAATATAATTTTAAAGAGTCATGGCACCATGCTGCCTGAGAGCTTTGCAAAACTCTGTTGCCCAGAGTTGTTGGATATGAGATGGATGGCAAATATATTTTCTAAATTAATTAAACCAATAAATAAAACTCTATGAACAAAGAACAGCTGCTAATTTTGTTTTGCATTTTTCAGGAGACACTGATAGACTGGTGTGATGAAAAAGAACTCAACTTGATTTTAACAACTGGAGGAACAGGATTTGCACCAAGAGATGTCACACCAGAGGTGAGATAGTTCATTTTCCTATTTTAAACCATTAATATTTCTCAAACACTAATATTGAGTTTTTATATATATATATAGTGCTTCAGAACTTGTGTATTTGATGTAATATGAATATTCTGTTTCTTAAAGAAATAAAAATACCTTTATTAAACAACTGAGAAACATAGAATTTATTTTACTTGACTACACAAAGAAGTTTGTATTTTGTCTCTAGGCTACTTTGCAGTGTTCCTGTTTATCTTCAGACATGGAGATCTTTCTTTGGTAGTGATTTTCAGGGTAGAAAATATTGCAAATCCTTAAGGCAAATAAAATCAAACATCTTATTATAATCTTTTACCAGCCTATACAGTAAAAGAAAAGGGCAATTTAATACAGATGTAATGAACATGAATTTGGACAAACTCTGAGAAACAGTGGAGGACAGGCATGCTATGGTCCATGGAGTCACAAAGAATCGGACACAATTGAGCAACTGAATAACAACAACAATTTAATATGACAATTTGTTATTGGGTGGGGGACAGGGACAATGAGTCAATAAGCCAACATATGTAATTAAATGTTTTGCATAATTGTATAACTTTATGGCCACCTTGTATGTGAGTGTAGAGTTAGTATCTCTTAAAAAGTAATAAATTTAAAATTTATCACCCTCAAATTTAGAGATGATTGGGAAGATTAGAGTATGTCTTAGGGCATCAAAAACAGGACTCACTGTTATCCTTGTGGCAAGTTGCTCATCTTCCTATTTGTGGTCTTAATTTGGTTGGTATTGTTCACTTTATTTTTGCAAACTCTGCTCTCATACCAGAATATTATTGTTTAGAAATATTTATGGTATGGTGATCAACTGCTCTTTTCATTTGAGATATTTGGCATGGTCCATAAACAAATATTTCTTATGTATATTACAATTCTAGATGCTTAATAATATATATTCTGACAAAATTATGTCCCTTTAGTACATCTATCATTTGTTGTTTAATGGTTTCTATAAAATTAAATTATGTATTGCAATTGTATTACATATTGAGTAAGGAAATCACTTAAAGTTAGCTAGACTGATGTTGTCCTGTTGGGTGGGGGTAGATGGAATACCTGTTAAATGATGATGCCACTATTCACATTTCTGTACATTAGAGTGTGGAAGTGTCCATGGAAAATAAAACAGATGGAATTTTTATGTATTTAGAGATCCTCAGATCAAATTATTTTTGTGATAGTTTGCTCCAGTTATATAATTTTAGATTTATTCAAAATTGCAGGAGTAAGGGAATGATGCTCTTACTATCAACAAACCTCTTATAATATACTTATAATAAAAAAAAAAGCCTAAAATGATTAGGCTTAAAGATGCCACAAAACTGTCTTTATTATTTAAACTGAAATGTTGGTTAGCTTAGGCTTGTTGTTTTGTTGGGTTTGGAGATTTTATTCATTGATTTTATAATAATTACAAACTGCTTAGAGTCTCTAGAATGCAGCAGCACTCAAATATTTGTATAAATAAATAAAGAAATAAAAAACATATACCCAAAGTAAAATGCAATATTTACAATGCTAAAAATAATATCAAAGATAAAGGTGAAATAGGAGAGAAATTTGTAAATTTTCAGTTTTTTAATTTATTTTTTTCAAAGCAGTATTCTTTCTACAAAAAGGTGGAATCAAAGGATTACTGGTGAAAGACGGATTTAATGTAGCATTTTGAAGGAATTAATAAAAGGATATATGCTTTGTTAGGAAATGTTTTAAAATACCCAGTACTGTAAACACAAAGTTAATAAAAGGCTGCTGAACTGACATCTAGGTAAATGTGCTTTTTTCCTTAAAGAAAGTTTTGATTGGTTAGTTATATTAATGATGGTACATTTACCTTTCAAATTGCTTTTTTTCTTTTTTGCTTCTATTAATAAATATACTATTTAATTTTTTTAAAAAATTATGTATTAAATATCAACAAATATTTCTGGGTTATTTTATTGAATTTAATGCAGAATCAGATAATCACATTTATTCTCTGATATATATATAATTTATAGTACTTAAATTATTATTCCCAATAGCCCACAGGTTGAACTACCCTTTTCAGGTATTACATCCAAAAGCTAGGTTAAGCAAGCCAGAGAAACTGTTCTTTGATTTTTAGAGAGCTTCCTTAATCTCCTAGGCAGCTGCACCAGTAATAAATTTAGTAACGTCACAATCAGTACTTACATCATGCTCAAGGCTTTCCAAAGGCTTTACCTCAAGATTCAGTTGCAACATTTTCCAAGCCATTTCCATTTTTAACCATGACATTAATCTAGCAATCCACTTTTGTCTTCTCCAGTGCTTCTTCCATTTCTGGGAGAGCTATCTAATTCTAAAAAGCATTTGAAATAATATTTCTGAATACTCTAATACAATAGTAATCAGACATTAAGAAGAGATGTTCTTTATTTTCAATCCAGAAGTCTAAACATGTGCAAGAGAATCAAATTCAATTTAAGTTTCAGATGTGAAAATTTAGCCTCTGTTCTCTCATCTAAGATGGTTTCCAGAGCCAAAGTGCTGGTTTGGACAGAGAACTCTTACACCCCTCTCTGGTAATGCTTCTTAACATACATGATACTTCGGTTTTGGTTTTGTTTGCCAAGATGTTAACTGACTGGTGTTCTTATAATTTCAAAGTATCCAAATCACATTCCTGCGGGCTTTGTGCACTAGAACTCCACAATACCCTACAGCACAATAACTATATATATTTCCCTGCTGACTCTGAATCATGGCAAGTTTTTAAAACTTCTCTACCACTTCATAAAACCTTGTGAATATTTTCTACCGTACAATTCAGATCCAGGTAATTATTACTTTGGCTGTTCCACCCAGTTTGCAGACAAACTTTCCCTTATCACATAATCAGACTGTGGAAGACCAGTTAGTATTTTCCTCTATATGAAGATACTATCGCTATGATTTGCAGAGGTGTTAAATCTTGACGCTCATTGTGGAAAATAATCGGTACACAAGTCACTATGACTCCATCATATCAACTCCAGCTCTTTAGAATCAGTAGCCGTTCCAAAATCATCAGCTCTCTTCCAGTTTTAAGAACCACAAATATAGTATGTGTCAAATCCATCTTGTTAATAAGAAATCCTCTTGACCATATCTTACATGATGTGTATAAATCTCTTGCATCACCTCTACTGCCCCAGCCTAGCAATTTATAATTTTAAATTATCTATTTTAAAAAAGATATTTTTTCTCTTGTATGTAGACTTATAGATCTTTTTCTCTAAGGTTTTCCTAAAACCTCTTAGTTTTAGAGAAAGCTGTTAAGAGCTGGCTTTTCCCCCAGGCACTGAGATAGCAAGGTTGAAGCCTGGAAACTATATAGTTGAATAGATATTGTTGGTTTGGCAACAATATTTCTTGTTTGTTGGATTGTTTTATTTTTCTGTTTTTATTATAACTGTTAAATGGCTTGAGTCATGTCTCATAAGATGGGCAGCCGTAAAACTTTTACATAAATAATTAAAAATAATATTGCCAGATTTTTTAAAAAAAACATTTATCTCTTTACATCTTCCAGCAAGATGTTCCACACTAAATGGTTTAAGGTCATTAACTTGAGATGTAGATAAGGAAAAATTATTATCTGTATCGCAGTATATTCCCAAAAAGATGTTTTATGACATGTTAAATATAGAAAACTAACTACAAATATGCTGGGATTTAATTTTGAAGCACAGTAAAAATCTAGACAGTATGCATATCCAATTTCTAGATTAAGATTACAATGAAAAAGATCATGTAAAAGTGTTTTTTTTTTCATAAAGAGCACTAGAGTCTTGCTCTTGCTCTACTTTAAAAATGATATTCTTACATTATTTCTGAGTAGCATGCTTTACATTTGAGTTATTTCAGCACGGAAACCCATTATTTCTTTTGTACATTTTTATCAGTGTTTTGAGTTGATTAGACCTTATTTCAGGAAACCACCATATCTTCTTTAGCTCTTTCATGTAATTATGAAAGATATTAGTACCTCTTTTCTCTATAATTGTACCAAATTCAAAAAAGTTTTAGACTCCTTATAGCATTTAGGTGGAAGGTTTTCTATAAATGACATTTTCCATTTGAGGGACAAGAGGGTGGTGCTATTTTTTTAAATAAGCTTTTGGAGACATTGTTCTTCTGATAAGATTCAAGCTCTAGTCCTAAGAAAAGTTTCCATATATTAATTAATTGAGAAATTAAATAAGTAGTCCAAAGTAAGAGATTTTTTCCAAAGCTAATGAGATGAGCCCAAGAGCATTAGCTAACAAGTATTCATCTTATCTATAAAATCTTTAACTAACAGCATGGATAATGTTCCCAATTACTTTTCACAGGATTTCATAGACTTTCTAGTTGTAGCCTAAATATTGCATTGCCATTCATTTCCAGCCAAATGAACCCATTATTCCAGCATTCTTTATAACCTGAGTACCCAATTAAAAGTTTTTGACAACAAGTGTTCCAATGTTTTATTTCCCTGTGTTCCAGTAATTGAGTTTATCTTCAAATAAGATATTTCCTAATTATTCAGACTTTCTTTCAGCTTCATACAAAATATCTCCTCAAGGGTCTCCCTTACCTGTACCTCTCTGTCAGACCCCAGGTACTAATCTGGAATCTCTCACTAAACCTTTTCGTCTTGACCAATAATTGTTCACCAGATACCAGATGGTGAACCAGTTAAAGTTTGGCTTAGGATGTTCTGGTGATGGTAACTCATGCAGTACATGTGATGGGCTTTAAAAATAACTTGAAAGCTTTCATTTGTGCCAAATACAGTGGCCAACTTATTTGCAGGTAGAATTACTTGAGCAATATTATGGGCGTTGTACTATTTACTGATACTTTCAAAGTGCAATGCGCTTTATGTGTAAAGCTCTTTCTGGCTTCAGTACTCCTTATCTATAGAACAATCTTATCTATGGGACAAGTCATCCCATAGATGACACAGAATGCCCGCTGAATGTCCTCACTTAACAAGTGCTGCTATAGAAGGAGACCCAAGAGGGGCATTCTCTCTGGGGAACCCTGTCCTCTAAAACAAATGGTCACCAAGGCAAGAGTAGTTCCTATTCTTATGACTTTCTAAGAGCTCATAAAAACTTGACTTTACAAAAGCCCTTTGAGATTTCATTCATTCTGATGCCTCAGAATTTTATATTAATTTTATTTTACCATAATTGTATATTTGTTGTATATTGTGGCATTTTATTGTTATTTATTGTTATTATTGCTTAGGCTGAAGTTGCTGCTTCCATTTAGGCCTAGATTAAAGCAATTTATAAATTCATAAATAAAATATATTCCCCCTCTCAAAGAATAGGTAATGAATAAATAAGCAAGCATTCATGCATACATATACAGAAGGGAACAAACTCCTTATTCCTCCCTCCCCACCGGATCAGTCTGAGATTGCCAACAACAGGGGTAACACATTCTGGAAATTCCAAACTTATCCCCACAAACAGAACAGCAGGATGTGAAGTTAAATTCAGGCATAAACTACAGGGATATGCTCCCAACAGAAACAATAACTGATACAAAATGGGATCAATTGTCATCAATGCAGGCAATTTGAAATGAAAGATCACTTGGAATTTACATACTGAACCACTGGGAACGAGCCATTAAATTTTGAGTCCAGCTCCTTGGACAATCGAAAACTTAATAAAGAGCCATAACAAAACCCTCTTGGGCTTCTCTTGTCTGTATCTGCAACTCACCTGTATGTAACCTTTACGAAATCTAGCTGTTCTTTAAGAGATGCTGTATAGTTTGCCTCTCCCACAAGAAGTCTGGATTATGAAAAACGTCAGATGCAAGAGTTTCATTTGGATAGAAACTATAAGTCACCTGTAAAGAAGACATGCCAATGTAAGGATTACTAAATTTCTATAGGCAAAATCTGTGTGTGGCAACTAACTCAGCCGAATTGTCTTGTTGATAACTCTGTGGATGTTAACATAACTCTGTGGATGCTGTTCTTGCATATGATTCAGTCATTCAACCTATCTGTTCATCACTAGATGTTGAATAAATGACAAATGCATTTTTACATCTATTATTTGGGAAAGGACCTTCCAAAATCTGGAGGTAAATTGAGATCTATGAGATGAGACAATACCTAAACACATGTTCTAAAAAAGTTGTACTGTTTTTTGAACAGATCAGAGGCCCTTGCAAGAAATGAAATGAATTATCTTTTTAAACAAATCCACCACTTCTAGGATGGCAGTATACCGTACTTCTTTTTCAGAGATAGAGCAGTAATAAAATCCATTGGCACTGTGTCTGAAAGTTGCAAAGGGGAATTCAGCTGCTGCAGCAAACCATCTGGAACAGATTTTGTCCAGTGGCAAACATAACAAGACAAAACATAGTTCTTGACATTTGCCTTCCCTTAGTTAACTTTCCTATTCTGGATCGAAAGACTCTTCAAATGGTCATTCACACTCTAGTCACCTCACGAAAGGCTGAAGCTGCAGTTGATCCAGAATGCAGTGACACTAGCATTATGCCAGTGTGACATAATCACTCTGTAAACTGCACTAGTTACCATTTGGCTTCTGAGTGCAATTCAAGGTCCTGGTTATCACCTATAAGCTTTTCATGGCAGAGGGCCTGGTTGTTTGATGTAACACTTCTTTTTACCTGATTCTGCCTGTCCTGTGTAATTGGGTAGAGTGGTGATGCTCAAGACCCAGGAACTGTGCTGTTTCTGTCATAGCACCTGCCCTCTGGAATGATATCTCCTCAGAGATTGATATCTCCCATCTTGGTGATATTCAGGAAGCTGTAAATGACCTGACTATTCTTATAGACTCTGTGACAGAGTAAATATTAACGTAGCTGCTGAATGAGATTTTTTGAGTTATATATTATTTGGGGGAAGGCATTTATGATTTTTTTTGTGAGTGTTTTGTATTTTTTATTTTTAATTGTAAGCCAACTATTGTCATTGGAAATCAGGCAGCCTATAAATTGTGTAAATAAATAAATATTTAATAGTTTTCTTCATATCCTCTTTCACAGGCATAAAACCACCACACACCAAGAATCATACAAGAATTTAGATACGTGTATTTCCTTCCTTCCTTCCTTCCTTCCTTCCTTCCTTCCTTCCTTCCTTCCTTCCTTCCTTCCTTCCTTCCTCCTCCCTCCCTCCCCCCCTCCCTCTTCTTGTAAAGAAAAGAGGGAGTGGTAACAAAATACAGGTAATCCTCGACTTATAACAGTGGTTTAGTGACCATTCAAAGTTACAATGGCACTGAAAAACTGTGACTTATGACCATTTGTGACCATGGATTCATTTTCCTTGATTTTGTTTAATACCACATTATCTAAATTGATGGTCATTTCTTGCAAGCATCCCGATGTCATCCGCAAAATCTAAGTCAAGTAAATGAGCTGTTACCCATAGATTGCCAAAGCTAGGGTTATTCCTCACTCTATGGGTGATAATATACATCCCCTTTTTATTCTGTTAAAGAAGGCTGTGTTGCCAGACTCCAGTTTCCCCAAATTAATAAGGAAGTTGGCAGGAGACTGCAAATGGTGACCATCTGACAAACACACACACACACACACACACATTTTCACGGGTAGAGGTATGCAAGTTTTGGTGTATTCAGGTCTTTTCCCGTGTAAGATTGAGAGTATCTTGGCAACGTTTTGATGAGGTCCCACACGTCATCTTCAGGCTGGTGTTTTCGGTTTCATGCTTGTGCGAGGAAAGCGTGATTGGAACTGCCGTCTCTCTATAAATACTGATGGGGAGGTATGGGGTGCTGGCTTTGTTGCTGTGAGCGGGTTGGTTGCCTGTGTTGTTACATCTTGATTGGTTGATGGAGTTGATGTTTGCAGATTAGTCAACTGTTTCGTATCATCCTGTGTGGGTGAGGTCCTTGATGTGTGCCCATTAGTCTTTTGTGTTTTAACAACCTGGGTAATGGGCTGTGTTCTAGTGTTGTGATATCCTGAGTTTTTTGATGTAATGTCGTGAGCAGATGGCTGTGATGCCACATCCCGGGGTTTGGTTTGGCTCCGAGTTTGAGGTCTTGCCGTGTGTCCATGGCGTGTGTCAGTTTGCTTTGTGTGGGGATCTGAGGGGGGTGCAGCAGCTGGTGTTGCTGCTGTGGTCTGGCTTCTGGATGGTGATTGTATTTCGTCTATGGGATGGGTTTGGGTTTGAATCTGGTGAGGATGATTGGTGGTGGTGTCATGTGTTATCTTGGGTCCGGTGTTAATCTTCATGGCTGGGACTCTTCTGTTGACTAGGGCTAGTTTCCAGATGTCCGGTAGGCGGGAGGTATCGTCACGTTTATTCATGTTATGGGGGTGTTTCTCTATTTCAGTGGCTTCCATGATTATTCTCTTGTTGAAGTGTTCATTTTGGAGATTAATTTGGTTCCTTCAAAACATCGCCAAGATACTCTCAATCTTACACGGGAAAAGACCCGAATACACCAAAACTTGCATACCTCTACCTGTGAAAATCTACGAAAACAAATATCTTACCTCTACAGGAAGGAAACCTTCCTGCTGACCAGGACCTACAAGAAACTCGAAGTCTGAAGAGATACCATCTTATGTGACTTCACATTCCTACACAACTGCCGAGAGAAAAACGTGATCCCCACATGCTTCCAAATAAAATTCCATTCTAAAACCTCAGCCACCGAAAGGATCCTGAAAAGAACCGAATTAGTCCTAATCAGAAACTAACTCCACAGGAAAAGATTCCTACTAGGCCAAACCAACAGGGACCTACTCACTCTACACCTCAAACTCAGTAACAAAATCCATCCAGCACTCTGGAACAAATCCAAACAACTAGCCCTCTGGAGAGCCGAAACAGAAACCTCCCACAAGACAGACAGACACACCAACAAACCCCACAGACTAGAAAAACGCCAGAAGCCCAACCCCCCTCCACAGCAACTCATGAAACAAACAGTACATAACATATCAGACAGGACCCTCACCATAGCAGAAACCAATGTCCTTTCCAAAGGATTCAACTTTGCAGTCGCCCCCAAATGCATCCCCACTGAAAACATCATATGCGTAGTTGAAGCTAGCCTAACCAAAATCAACCCAGATGAAGCCTATAAAATCAGACTTGAAGTCACCATCTTCTGCTCCAGCAATCCACCCAGAAACAACTTACACAAAGAAGAACAAAAAGCACTCACCAACTTGAGGAAAGACAATAACATAATCATTCTCCCAGCAGACAAAGGTAATGCCACAGTGATGATGAACACATCTGACTACCAAGCTAAACTATCCAATCTACTCCAAGACCCCGCTTACAAACCTCTAAACACAGACCCCACCACCTACCTGGAAAAAAACCACCAAATCCAAAATAAAAGCCTCTCCCATCAGTGAAGAGATCCAGCAAAGAATCATCCCCAGAGAGAAATCATCCAGATGCCCCAAGCTCTATGGCCGCCCCAAGATACACAAAGAAGGAACACCACTCAGACCCATAGTCAGCTCCATAGGTTCACCTCTACAGAATCTTGCCAAATTTCTTGCCAAACAACTTCAGCCCTACGCAGAATCCATTACCTCACACGTACAAAACTCATTCCACTTCATAGAAACAATAAAGAAACAAAACCTGCAACCCAGCAACCTACTCGTGAGCTTCGATGTCATATCCCGCTTCACCCAAATACCTATTAAAGAAGCCTTGACAGCTATCCAAAACAAATACAACCCCCCCAAGCACATCCTAGATCTGACCAACCACTGCCTAACCAACACATACTTCATCCACAATGGACAAAGATACAAACAGATAGAAGGAGCACCTATGGGATCACCCCTCTCACCTATCATCGCAAACTTATACATGGAACATTTTGAAACCAACACTTTAGATAAATCTGAACACAAACCCAAACTCTGGCTTAGATGTAGATGACACTTTCGTAATTTGGCCACACGGAAAGGAAAAACTGGACAACTTCCTCACACATCTCAACAGCCTACACCCCAAAATACAATTTACTATGGAAATAGAAGCTAACAACCAACTACCCTTTCTGGACGTCCTAATCTACAAAAAACCCAATGGCTCCCTAGGACACACCATCTACCGGAAAAAAACACACACCAATCGCTACTTAAACACACAATCACATCACCACCCTGCACAGATCAACTCCATAGCCAAGACTCTCATCTCCAGAACCAAATGCCTAGCCGACAAAGACCACCTGAAAACTGAATTATACACTCTCACAAACGTATTAATCTCTAACGGATTCTAAAGAAACACAATTACCAACCTAATCCAAAGGGAGACACCCCCCAAGAACCAAGACACAGAACAGGACAATGGCATCGCCCTCCTCCCTTACATCAATGACACCACAGATAAAATCAGCAAAATTCTCCACAAACACAATATCAAGACAGCCTTCTGCACTGACCAAAAAATAGCCAACATATTAAGAAACCCCAAAGACAAGATCCAGCTAGAAAACCAAGGAGTCTATGAAATACCATGCAAAATCTGCCCAGCCACATACATTGGACAAACTAATAGGAGAATAAATGCACGCATTGCAGAACACAAGAACGCAGTCAGAAAAGAAGAAAAAACTTCCTCCCTTTTCCAGCACTTTAAAACAACAGGACACGAAATTGACTTCGAAGGAACCAAATTAATCTCCAAAATTGAACACTTCAACAAGAGAATAATCATGGAAGCCATCGAAATAGAGAAATACCCCCATAACATGAATAAACGTGACGATACCTCCCGCCTACCGGACATCTGGAAACTAGCCCTAGTCAACAGAAGAGTCCCAGCCACAAAGATTAACACCGGACCCAAGATAACACATGACACCACCACCAATCATCCTCACCAGATTCAAACCCAAACCCATCCCATAGATGAAATACAATCACCATCCAGAAGCCAGACCACAGCGGCATCACCAGCTGCTGCACCCCCCTCAGATCCCCACACAAAGCAAACTGACACACGCCATGGACACATGGCAAGACCTCAAACTCGGAGCCAAACCAAACCCCGGGATGTGGCATCACAGCCATCTGCTCACGACATTACATCAAAAAACTCAGGATATCACAACACTAGAACACAGCCCATTACCCAGGTTGTTAAAACACAAAAGACTAATGGGCACACATCAAGGACCTCACCCACACAGGATGATAGAAACAGCTGACTAATCTGCAAACATCAACTCCATCAACCAATCAAGATGTAACAACACAGGCAACCAACCCGCTCACAGCAACAAAGCCAGCACCCCACACCTCCCCACCAGTATTTATAGAGAGACGGCAGCTCCGATCACACTTTCTTCGCACAAGCACGAAGCCGAAGACACCAGCCTGAAGATGATGAGTGGGACCTTGTCAAAACATCACCAAGATACTCTCTCTCTCTCTCTCTCTCTCTCTCTCTCTCTCTCTCTCTCTCTCTCTCTCTCTCTCTCTCTCTCTCTCTCTCTCTCTCTCTCTTTCTCTCTCTCTCTCTCTATCTATCTATCTATCTATGGTCTAACCCAACATGTGGGAGGGGGCATTCTGCTCCCTTTCACCTTTCAGCTCCAATCCAGGAGCCCTCAAGCAGTCGCATTCACGACAAACCATTTTATACCAAATTTATATTTTGCTGATAAAGAAATAAAGGGATATATATATATATATATATATATATATATATATATATATATATATATATATATATATATATATATATATATCACCTAGATTAGTAAAATACAATAAAATATAAATATTAAAAGGATCTATGTTCAAATACCAATGCCTAGGCCATCTGAACATTGAAGCGCGGCATCGTTTATATTAACAAAAAGTCAGATACTGGACTGGTATATGTCTTCAGCTTACAGCTGGTCACAATGTGATCTACAGTTTGATGTAGGACCCCGCAGTCACACTAAAGGGAGGATACTATGCCCCATTTATACAGAGAGTCCCTGTAGATGCTGTGTGAGATGCAAATCCTATTGAAGATTGTCTGTTACTGATGTGGTAATTCAAAGTCTGTCACCTTTTTTGTGGGGTTATTTATATGTCTTCCTATGTCTGGGCACTCAGCAACCCATTTGACTTTCCATTGAGAATCAATATTAAAGTGGATTTGAGTCTTCCGGCTGATAAATGAGGAATGTCAGCATGCACCAGTAGGAGTGAGATGTTTATAATTTTTCTATATTGTCTCACTAGTGCACTTTGCCTTCGTAAAGCTGGTGGTGCTATATGGCTCAGAATAAGAAGCCAGCAAGTAGGAGTGATTTTAATATATCCACTTATAATCCTCAACAACATTATGAGAATTATAAGCAGATATATTAAAATCATGCATAGGTTCTAAAGCTTTGTCAAGTGTACACATATTAAGGATGTACAAAACATTATGTTCATGGAAAACATTTTTAGGTATTCCCTGCTCAAAACTAAGCATGCATAATTTGGATGTTTTGGACTATGCATGGAACAAAATGGGGCTGATTAGTCAATACCCAAGTCCAAATAGCGTGTCCTAGGCAACACTGGTTCATAGGGGAGGAGTGGGGACAAAGCCAAGGACATCAGCTGAAAAAAAATGTTTCTTCCTTCAGTAGCCTCCAACATGGCACATTCTATTAACTTGCCAGCCTTTGATTTTTTTGGTGCCTTGCTCCCCCCATAGTAACTGTCACTGTCCCATTGCCTTTCACTTACCCATGCTTCAGAGCAGGGTGGATTTGATTTAAATCAAGTTGATTTAAATCACAATTTAAATCATGATTTAAATCACTAGTAAAAAGGCATGATTTAAATCAACTCGATTTAAATCATAATTTTTAAAGAGCAGCTGACATCTCTTTTCTGGCAGTGGCTCCTCCTCTGACCCGCTGTTGACTCACCAACAGTCCCAATATTGCAGAATATACAGCCTCATGCTACATAACTAAGGTCCATTTCATGCTGATTAAACTAAATTATTAATGTATCTTAAATAGAAAACTATCTTTAGATAGATTTTTACTCCCAAAGCATTTTATTAAAATAAATTTGATAAAAATACAAAAAAATCCGTTTTAAGTAAAAAAAAAATTCAATTTCAATTTTAAAAATCCATTTTTTAAAAAATCATCGATTTTTACCCACCCTGCTTCAGAGCCTTTCCTGTCCTGCCCTGTCTCTTGCAGGTGTTGAGTATTGACTAATTTACTCTCCAAGTGCACTTTCTATTTACTCATATCTCCCTTGGTTTGGAAGGAAGGAAGGAAGGTAGGAGAGACCTTAATATTTTTTAAAAATGGGATTATAGCAAGAAGATTTTTTTTATTCCTACTTTAGTTTTATGTAGACAAACACAATTTGTGGAAACTTCCAGATTTCTTTTTTCTTCTTCTTAAGGTGATAACAGAAGTTATCAGTAATCTAGGACATAATTTCTATTATTTCGTTGACTGATTAAAACACCTACTCATTGAAGAAAATTGCAGGGAGTTCTTCTATAGCAGTATTTTCCAGTCTCTAGGTATTAAATATCAGTTTCTAAATATGGGCATGCTGGCTGAGCATAAGGGAACCTATAGTCCAATATACCTTGAAGGTATCAGTTATGAATCACTGTTTTAGAATATATTTTTTTACTTGTGTGGACTGCTGGTCAATCCAGTGTTGAGTTTTCCTGTTATCTAAAATGAATTATGGTCCTATGTGCCTTTGCAGGAAGGACGGAAAGAAATTTGCTGGGAATATGGGGGAGGCAGGAGAGTTAATGAGATATACCAAGCTGGGATTTTGTTGGCAAATGGGAGAAGAGTTTGTTATGATTGAGATCTGACATGCCATTGGGTTATGCCATACTGGAATATTTCTGGTTAGAATAGTTTATGAAAGGTTTTGGAGATGTTAAGCATTATCATCTCTCTATTCTGCTTTAAGTTATGATCATTTGGTTTTTTTTAATAGTGTAAAGCTATGATGCCGTGTGGAATGTAGTGATATATAAATAAAGTAAATAAATAAAAAGTAAATAAATACAAATGTCACTCAGAAAGGTGTTTCAACCTGTTAAATCATGGTTGACCCGAAACTGTTCAGCAGAACTTGTAGAATGCAGTGATCTTTTCCAGATATTAAATAAAATAGCTGTCAGGGTTCCAAGTAACTCCCCCAATGAAAGAAGACTTCGAGGCTTGAAGTTCCTCAAAGTTCCATTTTATTAGAGATGTCATATTGGCACATCTGGGAAAACCCGAATCTGAAAGCTTCCAGGTTTTCCCCACCCAAAGGAAAGTCCAAGTCCCTGCCCAGCACCAACAAGTTCATCACATGGTCCAATCAAAGCACCATCCCAACTGGAGATGGCTCCCAGCCACACCCCTCCAGCTGCAGGGCAAGATGTCGTTGGCTCTCTGAGAAAGAAATGTTATTATGACTATATATCACCCGTGCTCCATACAATCCCCCCTCCCAGTTTCCCACAGCAGTAAATGTGGCAGGCCTGAAGATCCAATGCAAAAGATGGCTTCCATCTTGACAATAGTTTTTCTATATCATGCACAGCTCTAATATCCATATTTTTCTTCTCAACAAAGAAACCCCATATTAATTCATTAATTTATTGTGTTATAATCCAGATAATATTATTTCTAATGTTTTACTTTAAACCTTGATATTTCCTTTTTCTTTGCTGACACACATTTTCAATGAGATGTATTATACAGCCCTAACCCCTTTTTTCCTAATTTCTCATTTCCAGGTTAAATAAGTGTATTCTCTACAATAGCAGATTGGTCACAACACAGTTTATGTGTATATTTATTGGTATTAGGAGCAACCACAATGTCAATTCCTTGAAGTATTTTTTGTGTGTGTGCAACAGTGAGTTGTCTGACCATTGAAGATACAGATTCTTTCTATGAACTTCTTCCCTATTTCTCTGAATGTGGGGTTCTTTCCACAAGAAAGCTGACTAATTTTACCACATTCCTGAAGTCTCTAAATTTTCTGCCTCCGTCACTTGTACAGGTCAGCTATTTTGGCCTCAAATGAACAGATTTTATCTTCTTTGTCATCACTTTGCAATTCCACAAAGGCACATTTAGAACTTTGTTATATATGAAAGGTATTTTACAAATGGTCATAACCCACTATGAAGGGGACATGTTTTCACCTTTGCATTCAGTTTCATTATGACTGTCACTGTAGTAGCTTCAGGAGAAACTTCTGCTTTTTCTCCCTCTGAAATACTGAATTATTCCTTCATTTACTTCTTTTTTGCTTGTTCTTTTCTGCTTTTTGCCAAGAATATTCATGGACATGTCTATGTAATCAGTGTTTGTTTATTTAATTTCAGGGACCTTTATTTCATATCAGTTAATATTGGGTAGACCAATGGATAACTTCACTTGCTTCAGTAAACATCTGTGGTGCAGCAAGCAGTTTTTTAAAACAATTGGGAAACAAATTACCATTGTTGATTGGCATAGCCATAGCCACCTCTGTCTTGGAGTGGAATTCTATAATAGATACGTGTTTTCATTATCAGCCTTTTACCAGCACATAGTAAAGTTGCTCATCCCAGGTACAGGTGGCATTATAAAAGCAGGTTTTCATGGAGATAGATGCTGTGAGCAGTGTTTTCAACTCTCATGAGCTACTATTTTTCTATTTCTGGACTGTCCATCTTGTTACTGACTGCTAAATTTGCCTTCCAAATGAGGAAATCACCAAACTATTTCAGTTTCCGTTAGTCTGATTATTACATCGATTTTCATGTATATAGAGCTACCTTTGACATTAACATGGCTATTACTACTTTGCTATCATTTATTTTAGTTCCACTATAGGCTTTGGAGCATTATTAGGCAGGCAATTCCCTAGATACCAATCAAGTGTTATGCATTAGTTAATGGAATGTAGATATTCGAAATTAAGCAGACAAATTCCTTGTATCTAAAATCGATTGATGAATTGTGTACCATCAAGTTGATATTGACTCTTAGAGACCACATAGATAGATTTTCTCTCTTCCTAAACTTCATGTCTTCCAACCGTGCACTCATCGCAACTGAAACTTAGTCCATCAGCCTTGTTGCTGGTAATCCTCCTTTTCATTCTGCTTCTACCTTTCCCAGTATTACAGCCTTCTCCAAAGAGCTAGTCTTTAGATAATGTGTCCAAAGTAAGATAATTTAAGCCTAGTCATTTATGCCTTGAGGGAGAATTTTGGGTTAATTTGTTTGATGATCCATTCATTTTGACTCTGTATACTATTCTGGAATCCAAGGCTGTTGTAGAATATATGTGGAACAGCCTTGACATTTATTTGAGGATATACAAATATTTTATTTTCAATAATATTTATTTATTTATGTGTTTGTTTGTTCATTCAATCAATCAATCACTCAATTAATTTCTATAGCTGGCCATCTTAATCAATGGCTCCAAGCAGCTTAACATTCAAAAAGAAAAAAAATATTACAATTAAAAATACTAAAAACATTTTAAAACAATGAAAATGATAAAAAATACTAAAAGTATCCAGATCAAATATATATCAGAACAAGATACTTGACCAGTTAGCAATACAGATAGGAAACAGGACATTAACGCATTCATAACACATATGATTAAATATTTTGTTTGTTCTTTAGACACATTTTTGAGGTGTGAGTATGTGTGGGTGTGTATGTGTTTATTAGTCCAAGAAAGCCTGGTTAAATGTATGGAAACAAAAGCAAATAGCTTTTGTCATAGCAGATTTAATATACCAAGAATGTAATGCCACATTGTTAAGCATGACGGTGATGGGGAATGGGGATAAGAGAAATGTGTGTTTTGTAACAAATATAGGGAGGCATGTTTATCTGAAATGTTAAGAGTGCATAAGACTATTAAATCCAGAATCTCAGATTAGTTACAGTGGCTGCAGCACACCTTGTGGAAGAGGAAATTCTATATGATCATGATCATCTCCTGCCATATAGCAGACCACAGCCTTTTTTCTTTTCAGATTTTTATTTGTAAATAGTATTTATAATGCATTCCTCAATAATCTGCTGTCTCACACGTATGTTTATCCATGATACATGCTTTAATTCTTTCTCTAATGAATACAGTGCACATAACTTTACTAACTAGATTTCCTTAATCTTTTTAAAGTAAAATTTATGATATAATTATATAAAAGTGATGATACAACATTGTACATTTGTACACAGTTTTAGATTTCTGTCCAATTACTATAGAAACCCAAACAACAATAGACTTTTTATATTAGTTTCATATAAAATTTTTTATATAAAATGAATTATATTTTGGGGGCATCTTGTTATATTATAAACCCTATACTCTAAACAAAGAAATCACTTATATTATTAGTTTTAGTTATATATATATATTATATATTAGATCTTCACCCAGATCTATGATGAGGGAGAATCACTTCATTGCTCTTACCATATTTTGTCTTTATGTTTTATTGCAATTCATTTAATTGTTGTAAACTGCCCAGAGTTATTGAGAGTGGGAAAGTATACAAATTTAATACATTATTATTATTATTATTATTATTATTATTATTATTATTATTATTATTTAATCTTTAGTGAGATTCACAGCCTTTGAGGCTGGTTAATAGCTTAGCAGCTCAAGTCCTAATCAAGGACCTAGGAACTCTTAAGGTATCGTCGGAGGATGTAAGCTGTTCCGAGTAAGGTAGCTTTTTGTAGAGTCAAAATGTTCCAGTCCAGTAAATTTAGAATTTCTAAATAGCGGGGTAGCCCTTTGGGTATTGCTGCTGCTTATTATTATTATTATTATTATTATTATTATTATTATTATTATTATTATTATTATTATTATTAAACATGAAACTCCGTCAACTGAACATTTAAAAATCTATCATAAATACCATTGACTGGTGCTAATGGTTGATACAGGTTGCTGCCAGCATCCTAGGTTTGTTTGTTTGTTTGTTTATTATTTGCAAAATAATATGCAGTAGTATATTTTTCTTGTTTCATCAGTTTTGCATTCTTCTACATAGACACATTAATTTATCATTTAAAGAGATCACAAAGGGTAACTGATTCATTCATTATACTGCCTTTCGAAATAAAAAATGTATCATATTCAGGTGATATTAAATTCAAAGATCCCTGAGTCCTCTGTTAAGCTTTGCACTTAATTTGTTCATTCTTTTAATGAAAAAAGTTTGCCTATTATTCAATATAGAAGAACTGGAGAGCTAATTTGTTTTATTGGTTAAGGCACAAGCTAGAAGCCAGAAACCTGTGAGTTCTAGTCCCTCTTTAGGCATGAAAGCTAGCTGGGTGACTTTGAGCCAGCCACTTTCTCTCAGCCCAACTCACCTCACAGGGTTGTTGTTGTAGGGGAAATGGGAGGATGAAGGAGTATTGCATGTGTTCACCACCTTGAATAATTTATAAAATAATAAAGGTGGGATATAAATAAGCAAGCAAACATTGTTTAACTGCAGAAAGCAAGTCTCATTAAAAAACATCAACATTTTTGTAAGGCAAAAATGTGAATTTGACTTTAATCCAATGTACTGATTTGCTTACAAAATATTTCTACTATTTGGTGCGGTCTACAGAATATTCATTTGGAACAGTCTGTTTTCTTTTGTATTTGTGGCATATTTCATTGAAAGATATTGCCTCATTCCATGTGTAGGTTTTATGGGGGCAAACTCTCCTAAGAAAATTAATTACAGGTAAGTGGTGTCGTTTTGTGAATAGAGATGGAATATTACAATACTAAATGCTCTGTGCTTTTCAAACCTTTCTCAAATCTCAGAAAACGTTTGCATCTGGGAATGAGCAAAGGTTCTGACCAGTTCTTATTATGCTGTAAGCACATCATCATCCCTTAACTGATCTGCTTTTCCTTGAATCTGGGAGTCAGAAATCCCTTTTTCTCTTCTGTTTTTCTGCTGCAGAAATTCCCAACATTCCCATTTTGTGGGCTCCAGAGAGGGGTAAGCAATATCTTCAATCCCAGCCAATGATTTCTAATCCAGTTCATTGCTAGTATTTTTGTTTGTTTTATTTTGGCATCATTTATCAAAAACAATTTTAGATGCGTACTCATTTTTAAAATTTCCTTGTGGAGTCTCATGTTCTTAATTTTGTTTATTGGAGGATCCCCAGATCTCCATCAGGCATTAAGGCTTAGCCTCATCTCCATTTGTGTTCTGTATTCTTGTGAATTTTCATATAGCTATGTTGCCTTATATTATTTATTAGAACAAGAGCATCCAAATTCTGGGGTTCTTTTACTTAGAGTAATCTTAGTTACCAGAATAATAGTGTATTAACAGCCCCAATAGCTACTCAAGAGCTTTGTTTTTCTTCCTTGGCAGCTGCTTTTTCTAATCATACATGGGCATGGCCCTATTCAGTCTTTGCTTTTAAAAAAATGATATGGCTCTCATTGCTTTCTTTCTGCTTTGCCTACTTGCTGGCTACCTGGCATTGCAATGCACTGTTTGCTGCTTGATTGCCTGGAATTGGTCTTCTTTACCTTTGATTGTAGTATTTACTTAACGTATTGCCCATGAGTTCTGGCTGCCACTTGTATATGACTATTGATGGATACTCCCAGTTATCTCTTGTCAAACCTTTCCCCTCTTTTCACTGTTTCCAATGATATTATGCATCTGCTGACTTCATTGAATTGCTGTCCTGAAGATTTGTGCATCTGCTAATTGATCCTGCTCTGTCAATTTGCTATGTCTGCCTTTTTTTCTTGCCTTGTATGTTTGACCACTAGCTTATGTTGATCACATGATACCCTTCGAATTTGACTGCACATTAGTACTGCCATTTCTATGCAATCCCAATCATTTGCTGATTGTGTGCTCTTTCTTGTTTATATACTGCTTACTCTTCCATCAAAAAATTAAAAATGTGAAGAAGAGAAAAATGTTTTGATCTGGCTCCAGTTTACCCTTATTCGGTACCATATGCTTGGATTTTTAGAATGTATCTTTATTTATTTTTTAATCAGAATATTACTCTTACAAAGTTTAGAATAGATCTCCTACTGTATAGCTTTTTCTTTGCTAAATTTACTGATAAGAGTATCTATAAGGATTTGTAGCAGGGAGATTTGATGTTTAGAAACAGTACAAAGTGGGGATGCTTTCCACTGGGCTATATAAAAAAAGAATAAGGAATGTGTCTTGACTACATTTGCTTTATATTTGTGTAATGTGTTGTCATGTCCAGTTTATACCAGTTCTGTTCTTGGATTAACGTGAGTGACATAGATGAACAGGTCCTAATTATTGTTCTAGTTAACAAAGTGTTTGTCTACAAAAAGTCAGAAATAAGCTATAGAAAAATAGCCCAGAAATGCTAAGATACATTTAGAGAAAAGCTAGAAAGGGCTCTCAATGGAATAGCTGATATAATTCCATCATATATCATCTATTTTTTTCTTAGGGATATTATTTCATTTGATATACTTTTTTTAAAGAGAATTGTAAGGAAAACTTTTTACTAAATACTCAATTTTATTGAAGAAAAAATCTAGAAGGCATTAGCTATTCAAAAGACAGTAACATACTCTTTAAAATATCTTCTGGCAACTTTCCATGCAGTATTCCAAGAAGATGCAAGGACCTTCTGAGAAAGAACCCCAACTTCAAAGTAGGTCTTTCTCCTTAGTCTCAATGTTAAGATTTCACACAATTAAAATTGCCTGGGAATTTTTCTCGTAATCTTCTATTATAATCTCTGACTTGACATAAATTTCCATTCTCACATTGTCATTCAACTAATAGAGAATCTTGTTTCCTGAACCATGTATTGATGGCATCATATTAAATAAAGTTTATTTAAATTGCTGGTAGCAGTGACTTCCAATATAACAAGACAATTATTGTACATCTGGTTTTGCTTTTTTTCTGATATTAATACTTTGAAATGGACAGAGATTCCATGTAGTAAAACTGAGAAACACTCTTGAAGAATTCTAATCCTGTTCTAGTTTCTTAGAAATCTTATATTTGCTGCAGCATTTTTTCTAAATTAAGTCACAAATATAAAAATTCTTGCTTTTAATTCAAAGCTTTCCTGACAGCTTTCATTATGTTAGAATTAGAATTCAGGTAGTCTGCATCGTAGAATTTTCTATATTCTATCATTTGAAAATGTATATGTGTTCTGAAGGAGCAGGTATTTTTTAACAAATATTCCTAGTTACTAGAATGATCTTCCAACTCAGATATTAAATAAAACACACATTCTTGTGTTTTGATGTAGCATTTCTTGCATAGTTTTTCTGTTTGCAACTTCTTTTATAGTTTGAATAGTTTTTTTGTCTTGTTGTTCGTGATTTTCAATTCTTAATAAAATTCTGTTCTTGACTTTTCTATTTGAAAAACACTTCATTTTGCCTTTTGACTTGTGTATGACATTTCAACTGTGTTTTAAATCTGTTGCTCAAATGGATAAATCTAAATTATAATTCTTCATCTGAAATCTTTTAGCATCACTTTCAAGGAAGTTTCTCTATTATACTTGTAAAATTTTAATTTTGGGAGGAGGGAGGTTGGCAGTACTCTAATTAATTTCTTCCTAGTAAAACTAAAACAAGAATACTGAGTTACCTGCAACATTTTTCTCTTACCATTAAAGCAGAATTTTTATTTTTTATACGCACCCTCATCCCACCTCACCTCAATTTAAGAACTGCAAAATTAAGGATTCAATATATTAATTTCTTCTGGAGTCTTACCATTTTAGTTGTTAAATTGAAATCTTTGAAATACAAATTAAAAATCCCCCAGTGGAGAATCCCCTTATCTTTGGCTTTGCCATTCAGTTTAGCTAAATGTCTAAGAATCACACAAGGCCGCATTTGCAAAGATTTTTAATTACATCTAGAAAATTAATTTGTATGTTTGAAACTGAGTTTTATACTCTTGTGAGGAATTGGTATATTACTGGATCACTATATAATAGGCAAATTGATTTTACCAATACAGAAATTACAAACTTAATACTTCAGATTACTTTATATTACCGTCAGAATTCCATATTATTTATGTGTACAGTTTGTAATTTTTCTTCAGTGCGTTTTTGTACATATAAATGATGTGATAGGGCAGTCATGTAATTCCTATAATTTTTAAATTTGTTTGTTCATTTGTTTTATATGGCTGCCATCTCAAACAAGTGATTCTTGGTGGTGAACAACCATAAAATTTATTCAAACCAAATTACAAGCACAATACAAAAGAAAATGAAATATAGATAGCAGCTGAGAAAATTATAACACATGTATGTTAACAAGATCAAGAGTAATGGATGGGATTGGTTTTAAACTTTATGTGATGTTATTTTTAGAATGTATTGTTATTTCTATGGTGTTAATGCTGTTAATTGTCAGTTACATTTTTACTATTTCATGTAAACCACTTTTTCTTAGGAGCATAGTAGAATACAAATCCTAATAAATAAGCAAATAAATAGTAGAATCACTGAAGATTTATAATAGCTTTTGTTAATTAGAAAAATACACATAAAAATAATTGTACATCAAATTTAATTAGACTGTTTTTCCTCTTTAACTAGGTACAACTAATTTTGCCAAGCCATGACTTCCAGTCACTATCAGTTTGTTCCCTGCAAATCTCATGGTACCAGTGGCATGTTAATTGGTGTAGTCTTTGCTCCTGCTATGTTAAATTTTGTACGGTGCATGTTTCAGCCAAGGTTTGATGCAAAACTTACTTGAAGTTCCTCTTCTTAATCATTTGGTATATGTATTGCCTTAAGTTAACCTAATCTATTGATAATGCTATTATCAGTGCTATTTTGCTTCTAGAGCCTTTCAGTTTTAGTTGCTCTCATTTCTTGCATCTTCCTGAAGCACAGATGACCAGATGCGAAGCTTTTATATTTTTATTAAGCCTTTGCATTATAACCCTGCCATTTAAAGGATGAGAAGTAATGAGGAAAGAATATTGTTTCAAGATTCATTTGAAAGTTAAAATATCAATAATTGAGATTATATTAAAAATCCAGTCTAAAGAGGGGGATATAATGTCAGTGACTACTCACTACACAGATACATGTAACCCATAAAATATTCTTTCCTGAATCCTATTGCATCGGTGGGCTATTGGCCAGCTGCCTTGTTTTGACTGGTCATTCCCTTTTCAGTAGGGAAATGCTAATAGGTCGCCCACTTGGCAGCTGTGACTTTTATGAATAATATTTCACTAATAAAATCATTCAAAGTCTTGATTGGCATAAAGGAGTCATGGTATGTAGTTGAGGCTGATGTCTGACTATGCTAATTGGGACACCTTTAGGCCTTTGGGTGCCAGTGCTATAGGCAGGATTTTCATTATGTCCCTTGCCATTTATGGACTAGATGTATACCCTTTTTGGCTGTTCTGGAGGACAAAAGGGGGGGGGGCATGATCAACTGGATTCCCAAAATAATCACTGCATCATTGTGAGAGGGAGTATTTCATATAGACCTGAAAGAGGCTGTGCTATGCCCTCCTTAAAACACTCTTGGAACTGCTATATGAGATAACTATTACCTTGTCTCTAGGTTTCCCATTTTAGGAAGATTATTGGGAATATGTTAGGGAAGCAACTTCTAAACTCCCTAGGAGACATTGGTTATTGAATGCTTTTTAGTCAAGATTTAGGCTTACATGGGGGAATAGATTCCTTCTAATCCTTTTAGACCTCTCATCTGACTTTGATACATCTATCAAATATCTTTTTGGGATATCAGAGTTGGGGACACTACATTGCAGTTGTTTTTATCCTTCTTCAATTGATGGTTCCAGTTGGGGGTTGTAAGTGACAAAATGCCAAACCTCCTTTACTTTTAAACTTTTGTAAAAATCCACTGGGAGAGGTTGTATATTGGTTTAGAGTGTGGTATCTTCAGTATGTTGATGATACTCAACTGTATGTTACCTCTCCAGACTATTCCAGTTATGCAATGAAAGAGTTGTCCTGGTACCTACAGACAGTTGGGATCTAGATGAGAAGAGCCAGGTTAGGTTGAACTCAGGGAAGATGGAACTACTATTTATTTAGTGAGATTCTTAATCAATTTGCTGTTTTCTTTCAAAGGGGTTGCAGATAATTTTTGCTTAATCCCCAAAAAATTATTTTAGTTTTCATTGGTGTAGTCCATTATTATTGTTGTTGTTGCTGCTGCTGCTGTTGCTGCTGTTGTTGTTTATTAAATTTGTTTGCTGCTCATTTCATCACATGGAGTGGACCATAGTATAGTATAGTCATTTGCTAGATCCAAAGGTGCTGGCTAATGATGAAAAAAGTAATTTCAGCTACTACAACAAAAGTAACCTCCAAACCCTATATTCAGTTCTAGGCATCCCTGCTTCAAACCTGAGCATTCCGTTGCAGATCCTTTTAGAAGCAGAGAGGATAAGACTCAGAAATCTAGTTTGTAAGATTTCTAAGGGGTATATGTTATAGTATAGCAAGTAAATAATCAACTATTCAATTTCATTTTTAATATGAAACAAAGCAAATGATTGAAATCATTATTAAATTTATATTTATTAAATAAATAGGTAAATATTTAGTGTAGTAGTGTAGTATTCATATAGTGAATAATTAAAAATATAAAGAAACTGGTGAAATCAAACAGAAACCATTTTGTTTTCTTCAGCAAATCAAGACATTTGGTGAAACCATTTTCTGTTTAAATATCATTTATCGAAAAAGAATCCTTGCTAACCTACAGCACAAAGAGAATACTTTAAATCACGTAGAAAATCTATGATATGGTTTCCATAAAAAAAATATGGAAAAAAGAAGATCAAACTAGGATATAAACCATGAAATAAATATCATTGGTGCTATATGAGAAAATATCCTTATTAATTTATTTAAAATATTTATGTGGCTGCCAATATTTCATAACATAACACTGGATAGCTAACCAAAACAGAATCAAAATAAAGAAAAGCTTCACAGATTTAAAGCCATGGCAGACAAACAAGATGCCATAGACTCCTATAACAAATACCCATGTCCTGGCTCAACTCCTTTTCTAACCAATGCCTGGGTGAAGACCCATTGGAAAAACTGCCTAAGGAGATGAGAAACTCATTCAGATTTCACCTAGTTGGGAAAAAAACTATTAATGCTATGGCTTTTTTTTTCTGTTGCACACGTTTAAACAATGCAACAAAAAAAATTAAAGCATCCATGATAGGAATAAAAACTAAATATCAATAAAATAGCAAGTCAAAAGATAAAACAACTGAAAATAAAAGCAGAGTTTGCCTAGTCCAGAGCTGTCAAACTCGTGGCCCATGGGCCAGCTGCATCACACGCTGGCACTGCCCATGCCCAGTTTAGCGAATGGGAAACAAGTCGTGATACGTCACATGATGATGCCGTGATGACACGAGTTTGACACCCCTGGCCTAGTCGAATTCTCAACCTGTGGTCCGTGGACTCCTGGGGGAGGGCACGATATCATCATTGGGGTGTCCGTGAAGGCTTGAAGAAATTTAAATCTTGAGTTTAGTCTTTCTTTGTCCAAGAAAGCAAAAAAAGCAACTTTCATATATATCTGTCTAGTTATATTAAAAATGACAGTGGAATGGAATGTGACCATGGGGAATGAGGGGAAGAGAGGCTGCCTAGGAAACAATCAGATAAGAGAAGCAGGAGTCCCCAGTAGCTTAACGGTCAGCGAAAGAAACTTAGGAAAACCCCACCTTATAACCTGACTGCAGTTGTGGTGCTTTGTAACTGAATCAAAATTATATTCGTAATTATAATAGTCTCAACATCCTATAGTCACATTATTATCATTTGTGACTTTCAGTGCCGGTTTCCAGCAATCAAAGACAGTGGGGAAGCCAGGAGAAGGTTGCAAATGACAGTCTTGTGACAAGATTCACCTAACAACTGCAGCTTCCAAAACTGCTGTTGTAAGTTGGCACAGTTATGCTTTAAACTGCTTCGCTTAGCAATGAAAGTCCCAGTGTCACAGTTAATTACTGTAATTAACTGTGGACTATCTATATAAACAAAAAGTGTACAAGCTACATATTCTTAAAATGTTAGTTCTGCTTTTAGGAATTATGCCTCATTTATCTTGGAATGACAGTTTTTCATTGGGATAGATTTTGATTAAAAGAGTATTAATATTGGGGGTGCTAAAAGAATCATATTGAGAAATTGCACATTATATTATTTCAGTTGTTAAGGAATGGTTATCAGAAATGTGTGATCTATTTATTTGGAAAAGGCAATATTTTCTCCTAATCTAAGGATGTAGCAATATGTCTTACTATGGCAGAGACCTTTTGATGCTTTACAATAATATTTTGTATTTTTTATATTATGCTGTATTTATGACTCTTAATAGGTATAATATATAAAGATTCCCCTCTTTTCTGTTTCTTTGTTGTGGGTTGGGTTTTTCTATTTTTTTTTCTTTTGATTTTGTTTTACATTTTTTAAAATTAAGAATTGTTTTTTTTAAGAATTGTTTTGGTAACTGTGTGTGATAAAAATGTAAAATACATTGATTAGTAATTGCAAAAGAGGTATTAGAAATGTAGGATATACAGTAAACCCAGGACTTTATAAATTGGTATTTAATAGATATCTAGATTATAGTTATAGATCTATAGTTTCACATATTTGTAAGGACAAAATATTGTAGAGCACGGGTGTCAAACTCGCAGCGCCACGTTGCCGTCATATGACATTTTGCAATATTTTCCCATTTGCACAGCTGGGGTGGGCGTGGCCTGCTGTGACGCATCCGACCGTCGGGTTGCCAGTTTTACACCCCTGTTGTAGAGGCTAGATCTGTGCATTAATTATGATGCTGTCTCTGTCAGCAAACTATTGCATTCTGCATTATTTCAATTTTTAGATCTCTTCTTTCCATATCCCATCTCTTATCTATAAATGTAATTATTTCAGTCCTGGTATCAGCAAAAATCCATTAAAGGTTACCAGAAATAACAAAATATCTATTCTAACCATTTTAATCTTTACTTTATTCAAATGATGTTGTTATAGCACGTTGTAATTTTGAACAGTTAACTGAGCAAGCGTATGTATGTGGATACTATTTATTTTCTCAAGTCAGTGGTTGGTAATATTTGATACAGTTGAATAATATACAGTATTTGTAGTACATATCTGTTGTTATCTATATAGGAATATAGCACATTGTAGTCAGGTGTCGTATTCCTACCGGTATTTCTGCAAGGTTGAAAACAGAACTGAAACTAAAATGCTGCATAATTTTAATACTTGATGACCATTTATCTGTTCCCTGTCCATATTCATGTTCAGTTAAGAACAGCTGAAGAATATTCAGGTTTCATTTTTGTGTCAATAGTTCATTATAATTAATTGGTATTTTAAGAAAAATACTTTATTATCCATTAGTCTAAGGCAGGGGTGTCAAACTCAAGGCCCGCAGAAGTGCTTAGATCTGGCCCGCCGGGCCAGCCTGGAAACAGCAAAGGACAGGCCCCTGGTGCCTCTGCCAGTGAAAATGGAGCTCGGAGGGTCGTATGCGTGCCCCCACACCTCATTTTCACTGGCAGAGGACTATCCAAACAAACTAAAAACAAAACAGAACGAGAAATGTTTCCCCTTCTGCATTTGAGCATGCATTAAGGGAAAGGAAAGGAGAAAGGGAAGGAGGAAAGGAAAAGAAAAAGAAGGGAAGATGGGAAGCGAGCAAGGAAAGAAAGAGGGGAAAGAAGAAGAAAGGAGAATGAAGAAGGCAGGAAAAAGAAGAGAAGGATTGAAGGAAGGAAGAAAGGAAGGAAGGAAGAAAGGAAGGAAGAAGGTAGGTTATAATGAGAGTGAATGAGAGTCTCAGAAAAGTCCTGCCTTAGCACTTGGCCACCACAGGTGCCCCAACATGGGTGATGAGCTGGCCACATCCACTATGGCCACGCTCACCCCAGCCATATCCACCTGGCCCTCCAAGATCAAATACAACCCTGATGCGACCCTCAGTGAAATCGAGTTTGACATCCCTGGTCTAAGGGATAGATCCATTTTTTTCAGATCACTGAACTGAAAAGATGTCCATTAATTCTGAGACATTTTTTTAAAATGGAATTAAACAATATAAGGAATTCTTCAAACCAGTTTCCACTGGTTTCTTGAATAGTGCACAAGCAGGGCCTAATCTTGCATTCCTTTGCACCTGGTTTTCAGAGGCATATATTAGATTTAATTTTGTTAGTATCTTTGTTTTCAATAAAGTATTTTGAAAGAAAATTGGCATACTCTAAGGCAAAGCACAATTTTCTAACACAGACCTTGTACAACATGTAGAGGGTAAAGGGACATACTGATAAATTAAAAATAATCACAGCCGCAAAGGAGTACCTGGCATGCCAATCAGTTCTTAGTTAGCCTTCTGTAAATGGGTATTTTGTGATTAGCGACTGTATGTCCACAATATCAATCATTTGGTAAATAGACAAATATCCCATGGCAGTCACGTACCTAGTGTGTCACAATGTGTTTTTCAAATTACTAATGTCATTATCCCAAAAAGGGTTCTCTGAGTACTCATAACGAACAAAAACTGATTTCCTTTCTCTCAGCTCCTTGCTGCATTTCTCTCTCAGTATCTGAGAGTTTTCTGAATTGTTGGTTGTGAAAAATTAGTACAACCCATTGAATTTAACTTTTTTGACATATTTTAATAAACATAAATTTTGATCTTTATCTCAACAATGTTAATAGATAAAAGGGATGTTATATAATGCACCCTGTAGCACAGCTGTCCCCAGATGGGGAGAAACGGGCTCAGGCTCAACCCATCCAAGACCGAGTGGCTGTGGTTTCCGACGTCCCGATATAGTCAGCTGGCACCATCGCTGGCTATTGGGGGCGAATCATTGGCCCCCACGGAAAGGGCTCGTAACTTGGGCGTCCTCCTGGATTCACGGCTGTCTTTAGAAGAGCACTTGACGGCCGTGACCAGGAGGATTTTTCATCAGGTTCGCCTGATTCGCCAGTTGCGTCCCTTTCTAGATCGGGACTCGCTACGCACAGTCACTCATGCCCTCGTCACCTCTCGTCTGGACTATTGTAACGCTCTCTACATGGGGCTCCCCTTGAGGTGCACTCGGAGGCTCCAACTGGTGCAGAGTGCGGCTGCGTGGGTGGTTATGGGAGCGGCGTGGAGCTCCCATGTAACACCTCTCCTGCGCGAGCTGCACTGGCTCCCGGTGGTCTTCCGGGTGCGCTTCAAGGTTCTGGTTACCACCTTTAAAGCGCTCTGTGGCTTAGGACCTGGTTATTTACGGGACCGCCTACTACCATTAATAGCCTCCCACCGACCAGTACGCTCCCACAGAGAGGGGCTCCTCCAGGTGCCGTCGGCCAAACAATGTCGGCTGTCGGCCCCTAGGGGGAGAGCCTTCTCTGTGGGGGCACCGACGATCTGGAACGAGCTCCCCCCAGAGATACGGAAGATCCCGGATCTGCGCACCTTCCGCCGCGAGCTGAAGACTCTTTTATTTCATCAAGCTGGCCTCGCCTAAATCTTCTCCCTTTTAAGTGCAAATTTTAAATTTTAATGTTGTTTTAAAATATGGGTATTTTAAATTATGGGTATTAATGCAGCCAAATTTATTTAATTCATTTTATTCGATTTTAAATTTTTATATGTATGTGTTTTATTTCGTGGCTGTTCACCGCCCTGAGTCCTTCGGGAGTAGGGCGGTATAGAAATTCAATAAAATAAATAAATAAAAAATAAATAAATGTCCAGGAACGCCAACATCTAGCAGTGTCCTTGTTGATCTAGGCAATAGCTGATCTGGTATAGGTTTCTGTAAATTACATTTCACTTATTGTTTATGGGAGAGATACTGTTCATCTGGCTCCTCTATGAACCCTGACAAACGTGGTTGAACCATAGCTGTCATCCTTCTCAGAGTATGTAGACTTCACAACCACATCAAGGTAATGCCTTACTGGGATTGTGAGTAATTTACTTTAGATTCAGTCTAAAACCTGATAATTCAAGTCTTAACCAAGGATCTAGAATTATTCAGCTAGCATCTAAGAATATAAACATTTTGAAACAGGAGTTGGTTTTTTTTTTTTGTAAAATTAGGGAGTTTAGGTCTGATAAATTCAATATATCCATATTACAAGGAAGTCTTAGGTATTGCTCTGAGGGCTCCAATCATGATCGGATTTCTTTTCTCTATAAGCATTCAGATTTGATCCTACAATCAAATCTACAATCAATCCTACAATCCTCAATCCTACAATCATTGGATTTAGCAACATCAGTGAACCAGACTCTCTTCTTTTCAATAACTGTTATTATTATTCAGACCTCACTTACCTAAATCTTACTTAACTAGGCTTATGGAACTATGTAGACCTAGAAGAATTTAAATAATAATAATAGTATGCCCCAGGACCCTTTCTAATCCCTAAAAGTCTTTGTTTCATGTATCATTCCGATGGCATTTACTGTATTTTATTTTATTTCTGGCTCTTAATCATTTGGTTCCTTCTTATCTATTTCTGGAAACATCATTTGACAAGTGACTGGCTTTTGTCCTTTCTGTATAGCTGTTCAGCTGATTTTTAAGTTATAGCCACAACTATCAGTTTCGGCCTAGTGTCATACATTCCATTCATATTTTCATGCTAAAAAATATACAAGTACTATTTGAGGTGTCTGTGGAAATTCTCAGTCATCCAGGTCATAGTTGTCCCAAAGGTACTTTTTCAAGAGGCAATTGGACTTTCTTGTTTTTCTTTGAAGACATTTCACTTCTTATCCAAAAAGCCTCTTCAGCTCTGAGTGAGTGGTGGGGAATGGAAGGATTATTACTCCTTGCAGACAGCTGGTCATTTGCATTCTTTTAGGGAGTCATTGAGGCCATCTGGAGGTTTATCTGTGTCATCAGGTTCACCCAAATAGCACAAATGGGTGTGGAGCGTTCTTGGAACTGTTGAAAGGATTGTGTTACAGACTGGATAGATGATGTCGTATCCCTCCACCTCTGTTGAGAGAGGACTGCTCAATATTGACTATTTGGGGTCTATAAATTTTCCTCAAAAAATAAGAGAGATAAGCAAAAAAGAGATAAACAAAAAATTCAAAAGGGGGGGGATTTAATTTGGAAAAGTAGGACAAAGGGAGAGATTTATCCTAATGCTGGACCCTACCCCCCATGGCTTCTTTAATTTGTAAAAAAAAAAAAAACCATTTATAGTGGAGTGAATTTAGTTTGATCATTTATTTGTGGCAAATGAATTCTCATCTGAGTTTTGTAAACTTATTGTATCTAATATCCATTACTTTAAAATTCAATTTTTCATTAATTTTTTATTCTTCATATATAATTTTTATATATTATATAGGCATATTTTATTAAGATAATAAAATTCAGTTATTATTCCTAAAGTGGTTCATATATTTGCCAATAATAATTAATTAGATAATAATAATTAATTAGACCAAGCATTGTTGGTCTAGTTCATAGAATTCTGAAGTGGTATTCTTATATTTCCAAAGATGGAATAATGAAGAAACTTGCTGAAAAGAAAAAGAAAAAGAAGCAGAAAAAATGTTTCTGTTCTTTGTTATAAAACAGAATCTAAATAATATGGTTTTCTCCACCTAGTGAATGCAGAAGTAGTAAAAGAAGAAAGGAGTGGGAAATATTGCTATGTGGGAAGAAAGTAGTTTAGGGTTGGAACCAGAATTACCCAGTTTAAAGGCTATTTATATGCTACCAATATTGCATTCTCATTAAAACCTGCCTGAAGTTTAGGGGCATAAATGATGTGAAATTTAAGATATGGGACCACGGTGTACAGGATAATAGCTAAAAATGGGCCATGAGGCCCATATACTAAGTTTAGCTGTTTTGTCATCAACAAATGTTTTCAGTTAGTAATCTTATCTTTGGTTATGATTTGTGGAAGCTGGTACATTTTTCCATTAACTGAATTTCAGACTTTCTTTCCTTTATACATGCTCTAGAAAATCTGTTAGAAAAAGAGGGAAAATTAAGCTATACATTAGATCATCTGGTCCTGCACAAAAAAATAGGGTTTTTTTCTTTGTCCATCCAGTAATATTTGTAATGATCAATAGATGGTCATGAAAGCCAGGGCAAAGGAACCTGAATCTAGCAATAAGACTAACTTACTACAAATATAGATCTTCTACATAGGAAGGGATTTGCTACTCTTCTTTTTTCTCCTGCCTAATCTTATGTAATTGTCTAATTTTATTTCTCCTCGCATTAGCTTATACTATAACAGCCAACCATCTATTTTGTATTGAGTTGTGCATTTGATTGAAAGTCAGGGATTCAACTTTAAGATTATAATTCTATACTTTGTTTAAATATATTTATATAACGAAGAAGTTTCATTTTAAATTAGGTTTTTCTTTTTTAAAATAAGAGCACAGTATAATTGAAAGCTGGCTATCATTTTAATCTCAAAGATTGCCTCAGTATACAAATGCCTTCTAATTAGAAAGAGATCTATTATATCATTAATCAATAGAAAAGGACGGAAAATATAAATCTTCCATGAAAAGAAAATACTTATCTCTATTTTGAAGGATCATATGAGCCAATCCTTTCTAATAATTTTCTGAAATGTTCAGCATATTTGGATTTTTTTTTTTTAATTTGATTTATATGCCGCCCTTCTCCGAAGACTCAGGGCGGCTTACAATGTGCTCAGCAATAGCCTTCATCCTTTTGTATATTTATACAAAGTCAGCTTATTGCCCCCACAAACTGGGTCCTCATTTCACCTACCTTAGAAAGGATGGAAGGCTGAGTCAACCTTGAGCCTTGGCGAGATTCGAACCCTGCAGTAATTGCAGGCAGCTGGTGTTAATAAGCTTAATAACAGGGTGCCTTAAACCCCTGTAGTACCAAGGCTCTTATTTCCAGGAGAAATATAAAGGAACAGGAAAAAGTGTATGCAAATAATATTTAATATTTATAGATGCAAAACGGTTGTGGTCAGTGATTGAAAGATGCAGTTTTTGATACCGAACAAGTTTCAGACATTGTGGCAGAATGTGATATGGGCATAAGCTAATTTTAGTGAAATAAGTATATAATGATTGTATACCCAAATTGATTCACAATCAAATCCCATGTTGCACTGATTTTAGGAAAGGGATGGTGAAATTTAATTTATCTTTATATTTTATTTTTGTAGTTTTCACTCAGTCTACTGTTTAATCTTTGATTACAGGCTACTAAAGAAGTAATAGAACGGGAGGCCCCAGGGATGGCCTTGGCAATGCTGATGGGATCACTTAATGTTACACCTCTGGGCATGCTCTCTAGGTAAGAATGCTAATAAAAATATGAAAAGTTTTTCTCTAGAAAACATAAGGTAGTGGAATGGCTGCAATAACAAAAGTAATTCATCACCCCTTCCTCCTTTTGATATCCAAATGGCTTCTTTTTATAGTTTTTATTTGCTTTACTTTTATTGTGGAGTATTTTGACAGGTGGAGTTCAGAAAGAAAAGACATTGAATCTCTCTTGCAAAATTTTCATATAGTAACAATGTGTACCAGTTATGTAGCGCTTTCAAACTATTTTGCATATTTTGCTTCAGTAGACCAAACAACAATATTTTAAAATAGATTGTGGATCCCATAGTGCAGCCACTGAGAGATAGTAACTTGCCTAAAGCCTACTTTTCAAATGGGAGAGCTATTCTAATCACCCAGTGAACTTCTATGGTTGAGGGAGATGAGAATGTGGGCATTCCTGCTGTCAGTCCAACCTTAACCACTACATCAAACTACCTCTTGTGTAGCAATTATTTTTTTCAGAATTCTTTTTCTCCCCAGTTAACACTGATTTCCTTGTTTTCACTATAAGGGTCTTATACTAGCAGATATTTAAAAGAAATCTTGCAAATCAGTAAACAAATATGCATAGTTCGCATAGAAAATACTTCTGAATTGTGAAGAATCTATATGAATCTCAGGTTTAAATGAGTCTGAACTAATTTGTATCATGTTAATATGATTAAGTAATGCACTTGACTGAACTTCAGTTATGACTGTAATGAAGTCAAAATAGTAGCACTTGTCTTGAAAGAAATTACATAAATATTTGACATTGATATAGTACAGAATTGCATCATGCATGAATATTTGATTGATGGAGAGGGAATGCAATATATAATTATGAGTTAACATAATGTTAATGTGAAGTATGTTCCAAACTACCATGTTAAGTATGTTCCAAACTAGATAAGAATGTTGTAAAAGGATAGACAGAAACAAAATCCTTCCAGTGGGAATTACATATTATTTCTTTCACTAAGCACTTTTTTGTGGTTCTTTCACTAAGCACTTTTTTGTGTGTATTGAAACTTTGTGGAAGAGCCAGTCTGATGTAGTAGTTAAGGTATCAGAATAGAAACTGGGAGTCTAGTGCTGCCTGAGTCTTTTCCACTAAATGTCTAGTTTACAAAAGTAGAAGAGAAACTTCTGTATGTGTTCTAGTCAGTCTCGTGTATATAGAATTGATAAGTTGGTAAATTGCAGTTCAAAACTTCATCCTTGACATTTTTTTTTTTTTGTTCTACAAGATCAGTAACAGACTGACTTAGTATTGAAAGTTCTGCTGATTATTTCCTTCATTCTATTATAATCGTAGATATTTATTCTTTTCGGTCAGGATTGTTTGTTTTCCTATATAGTACACAAAAGGACAACAAAAGGGATGGCTAGTAGATGATAGGCATAGATCACATTGAAAAATGATCCAGCTGAATTAATTATTGCACTTGTGATTGATAATATTGTCATTATTTTAAAGATTGACTTGGGAGCTGGATTTGTTGTTGGCTCTAGTTCCTGTGTTTGTGTTTATATAGTTATAGGTGATGATGTATAGTAAGTTTTCTATAAGCAGCACTAAATCCAAAGATAAAGTTGTTTAAATGTTTAGGGTGGGCTGTAGTGATATACAAGGAGGGGAAAGGCTCTTCTTGGAATAACAGTAAATCAACTTTGCTATCCTTCTAGAAAGTAAATAGTATTTTCATAATATAACACTGACATGAAACAAATTTAATTAAGATTACATTTTATATGATTCTTGTCATACTGTCATCTCTTCAAGTTACACCAAGTCAGAAAACAGACTCCACAAGAGTGCTAGAATTCTGCTTTAGTATGAAGATATGTACTAGGAATAGAGTTACAATTTAGCAATAAGTTATTCAAATGCAATGGTAGGAGAAAACTTAATGGTGACCTTTTCAACTGCTTAATATTATTAACCTTGAGATCCAGATGGTGCATAATCTGTTGGGTTCACAAATGCTATCAAAACCTGGCATTTTCAGCAGGCTTTGAAAGATGGAAAGTTGTGAGATGCTTCCTCTATTAATATGGAGTTTAATTAATGTAGAATGTTATTTATCTCTGGTATCGTACTTTGTATTAGTAAAATACAAAAAATATATATTTATTGCATTGTATTTGTAAAACATACAGTTATTTGTATTTTAGACTTGTAGTTTTTAGTATTATGTACACAAATAGATATGAAAGCTGTTCTGAATCAGTTCTGATAAGAGTGGCCTGAAAATCAGTTGATCATTCATATCCACTTTCAATCTTTTTCACTTGATGAGAGTTTTAGGGAAAATACCAATATTCAGGGATGAACAGCTAATATAAGCAGCTTTAACATCATTGAGCAACAGTAAGCCTTTTGAAATGAGCTTTATTTAGCTGTTTCTAAAGCATTTAAATGGCTGCATATCTTAAATTTGGGGTGGCTAAAAATCCCAAAATAAAAGCAATATATGTCAACAATGAAACAAAACATTACAGCAAAGCACAAAACTGTTTAAGTATCACAGCTAAACGTTCCTATGCAGCCTACAATAAGTTTGTCATCTGACAGCAAAATGCCTCTAATCATCATAAATGCAAGCCAGTTGCCAAGTGCCTGAATTACAATCACATGACTCAGTGGTGAAATCCGGCCTGATCTATCCGGCTCGCGTGAACTGGTAGCACCAGCAGTGGGAGGCTTTGTCCACCCGCCGGGATGTTGTTATGTCCCGTTTTTGACCCTCTATGCTTGTGCAGAAAGCTCTATGCATGCGCAGAAGAGGCGCGCATTCACATTCCCGAACCGGTAGCGAAGGTAAGTGCATTTCACCGCTGACATGACTGTAGGACTGCTGCAACAGTTGTAACTTTGAGGATGGGTCATAGGCTACTTTTTTCAGCACTGTCAGAAGTTAGAACTGTCATTAAAAGAATTGTCATAAATCCAGGACTACCTATATACATACATGTGAAAAGGCTAATATTTCATTGATTAGCTAAGTAAAACTCATTTGATTATGAAGGTTTTTTTAATCAATTCTATTTCTAAGAAAATTAATTTTCCTCTGAATGATTGCTAAGACTTCACCTTTTTAAGATTGGTTAAAATTATGTTTTATTAAAAACAATTGTTAATTTCCTGTGACTTAGTACACACCTCTCTCCTCTCTTTTTCTCCCCCCCTCCCAAGACCTGTGTGTGGAATCAGAGGGAAAACTCTCATAATTAACCTTCCAGGTAGCAAGAAAGGATCACAGGTAAGCAATGTTTTTCATGAGGAACTAAAGATATTTTGATGGTTACAAAATTTACCTCCATAAGTAGTAAACATAATTTAATTTAGTATAATTAGCAGGAAAGATTAGCATTATTTTAATGAATACCTTTCATTCAGGAGGTCAAGGCACTCCTTCCATCTATTTTACCCCACTATAACTCTGTAAGATAGTTGAGATAAGAAAAAAACGACTGGCTCAAAAGTCAGGGAGGTTTCATTGCTGAGGATGAACTAGAACCTGAATTTCCCAATAGTAGTCCAGCACTTTATCCATATATCACACTGGATCTCATTTTTAGGATTAAAATCTGTAAAACCTTCAATATCCTACTTCCACTTATTAAGGTAAAAGTTTCCCTGTCCAGTTGTGTCTCACTCTAGGGCGCAGTACTCATCTCTGTTTTTTGGCCAAGGGAGCCAGCATTGTCCAATGATATTTTCCATGGTCATGTAGCCAGCATGGCTATATGACAAAGGGGTTCAGAATGCTGTTCCCTTCCCACCAAAGTGGTACCTATTAATCTGCTCACATTTGCAAATTTTCAAACTGCTAGATGGGCAGGAACTAAGGCAACGAATGGGAGCTCACTCTATTATGTGGTTCTTGGGTCTTCCACTCAGCTGTCAGCTTTCCAGCTGACAAACTCAGTATCTTTTCTTGCTGAACCATCGCTTCCATTTATTAAATGAAGGTATTTGCATTTGGAGGTTTTAAACTCTAATTAATTAGTAATTGTTCCTTTCACTTCCATTTTGAAATAATGTTAGCAAAGCATATATTTTAACATAATATGACATTCATTATTTAAAATGAAAGCACTGAATGCATTCAAACCTCCTTAAACCATAGCCATAATATATTAGTATCTTGTTCTTTTCATTCTTCTTCTTTTGTTGTGAAGTCAAAACTGGCAAACAATGATTTAGATGATCTCTCCAAAACTGGATTACATACCAGGATTTTATTACAATTTTCACCCCTTGTTTAGAAAGATTACTCAAAGCATAGTTTGCCAGATCACGTATCTCAGTAAATTGGTTTTACAAACATACATTAAATTGAGCACATAAGAATAGAATAGAGTATACAGTACATACATGATTCACTCATTAGCATCTTTGAATCTTCTATAGCCGCAGGGAACCTGGATACTTAGACTGAAGATAATAATGCTAATGTCTGGATTAACTTCATTGATATAAATGCCTGACAGCCAACATATCCATGTACAGTCTGCAACTTTATCTACTGGCTAGTAGATATGCTATGAAAAGTTCTTTACTATTTAACACTTCCAGATACAGTGTCATTCTACTGTATAGTGTGAAAGCTTATGGGGGGCTTTCAAACATAGCTATTTACTTTTTAAACATCAGCTCAGGTGACCTCCAGACAGAAGGGATCATTGTTCTATGTTTCTCTGGAATCATCTTAGACTTAGAACCAACTCAGCTACAAACTATAATTTGGACTATTAGAGAATATGACATCTGAATGCAATTCTTGCAATACAAATATTTTTTAGAATTAAAGAACTTGTAGAATAATTTTCTGCAATCTATCTTCTTCATACCTAAATATTCTGGCAAACAAACAATAATAGCATGCTAGCCTCCCAACGCCCTCCCCCCCAATGTTATGCAGGGAGTTTCTAGTTAATTGATTACTTCCATCTGTCCAGAAATTTTTTAATTTCTGTAATTTTTTTTTAACTGTAATTTTTTAAATAAGTATAACTATACCCTTAACATTGTTAATTGTTCAAAGAATTTCATCCTGACAATATATATGGATTCACTTAACTAGACAAATTTAAGAATACCAAAACAGAAAGTTGAACGTAAACAGTAAAATGTGTCTCTGATCTAAAACTTGAATCTGCATAGATACTGATTTTTTAGTATTTAAATAGTGTCAAGAAAACTTTGTGTTTTCTATATAAACATTTGTCTGTCATGAAAGTCATTATAAATATTTCAAATAATACAAAATAGTAGGATTTTTGTTTTAAAAGCTGTATTTATAGGATTACAGTGCAACATACAGTTTCTAACTGAATGTAAATATTTTTATAATATTTTTAGAACACAAAAGTTTAAGTTTATTGCCCATATCCAGGATATAATTGAGGGGGGAAAGTAGGATGATACAAAATGGACAAGACAATATCATGTATATAGGTGGGTCTAAATTATTTTGTTTGTTCTGAGGAAGTTATAGCTATTTATACTCTATTTTATATAGATAAATAAATAAATAAATTCCGTTGCACTTATTGTGCTTCTCCTATTTTTCTTTAAGGGTGCACAACCTGCACAATTAGAGCTGTGAAACTAAGTGGAATTAGAAAACCACAAAATTGTAAGCTCAGTACAGTGGATAATATTTACTTCATAGTTACAATTTACGCCAATAATTTTTCAGCTCTGTCAGTATGGCTAAGAAGATTTAGGCATTCTTAGATATAGTGAGTTAGCAAGCCAAAGTCAGATTTGAAGCAATTTTACTCTTAGAAGCCCTAACAATTTGTTGTCAATATTTGGTGAACACTTTTTATTTTTATTTGCTAGTGTGTCTAAGTGAAATATATTAAAATGGTATATTTGTTTCAAACAAAACTTTCCTTGTAATGGGGTAAAGGTGTTCTAACATTTAATTTATCTTTATTTGTATAGAAAGTATATGTAATTTTCAAATTTAGACATATATTTTCTTGATAACTTGACTTTGGATGGTGTCAACTTCATGGATGGCTGGTGACTATTAAAAGAATTTGATGCATGAAATGGAACCTGTACATTGGCAAACAGTGGCAAAGGTTTCCTCATTTCTTTCTTTAGCTCAAGCAGTGCTCTATGTCAGGAGTCCCCAACCCCTAGGCTGCAGCCCACTACCATGGCCTGTTCCGAACTGGGCCGCATGAGCAGCTAGCTGGTGCATGAGCGCTTGCACAGCTTGACTTGTGGGAGTGGTGGGTTGGTGCACACACACACCAGCCTGCCACTTAAATGGGCTGGTTCCCTTCTCCCCACCCCCGCCAAGCCATAAAGGTTGGAGACCACTGCTCTATATGATTATTTCACGTATTTTCATCAAACCAAAAAAGGCAAATCCCATAATTCTGTTTTTCTTTGATATGATAGAACGGCTATTTTTAGAGCTTTAGTTTCTTTGTCTTTCTATATTCTAATTCTTTACTTATCGTATAAACTATAATTGTATATAAGCAGAGATGAGTTCACAGTTTGATTTTTTTATCATCCTCTTTGAAATATAATATTTTGAACTTTTAGAATTTTGTGTCAGTAAAGAGCACAAAAAACACTGTTCAAGGGATTTTTCCTGAAGCTGCCTCTCCCTCCTTTCCTTTATTAATACATCTTTTATTAACCTGAAATCATAGGTGTAAGATAAAGAAATCATAGATAGTTTGAAAAGGGACAGTCAACAGCTATTAGACAGAATGCTGGATTAATTACATTTTTGTGAGATCAGAAAAAGTGCTTAATTTTCATTCTTTTTTCCTTACATATATTAAAAAGAAAAAGAATAAAGGTAGTTATTGCATGTCTTCCTAGCCTGCTCCCTCCAATCATTTAATTAAAGAGTGTAAACCGAATCTCCTTTATTAATATAGAGTAAACTGATTTTTTTGAAGCAAATATAGCGGGCAGGTGGCAGTATGTCTCTGAAAAATAAATAACATTGTAAGCCAGGCCAAGTACAATAAATAATAGAGAAAATGTTAAATAAGAAGAAAGAAATGGTGTGGTGTGGCATGATATAGTGTGTGGTGTTTTGCGGTGTGGTATACTATGGTTTGGTATGGTATGGTTACCATGGTGTAGTGATTAACATCTTAGCCTAGAAACCAGGAGACTATATTATAGGCTTCCCTTAGGCATGAAAGCCAGCTGGCTAACTTTCTCACTTTCTCGTAGCCAAACCCATCTCATAGGGTTATTGTTGTTATGGAGAAAAATACGAGGCAATAATATTTGATATATTCACCACCAAGGGAGGGAGGGGATGGAATTTTTAAAAAGGATATGTGCTAACCAATAAAAATGTCACCAATGAAGAATTGAGATGTGCTGTATTAGAATTAAAAATATTTAAAGCTGATCAGCTTAAAATTTTAGTAACTGTAGACTTTAATACAACTACAGCAGGCTATTTTTAGTTTTTTAGTGCCCTATCACAGTAATGATGAAATAAATGTTTCTTTGTCCTTTAAGCCAAGTTAAAATAATTTGTTAAATATTTCTGTCAATAAATATTAAAATTTAAAAGCAAGTAATACAAATAATGGTGTTCAAAGTACCATCCTGTCCTGTATAAATCTATGCTCAATAAAGCTTGACAGTCATCATTTAGGATTTCACAGGGAGATTATTTGAACTCCCTTGAACTGCTGATAATAATACTTCTTTATCTAGATTTTTGTTGGCAACTTTCTGCAATAATTTCAGGGATTCCAAGTGTTTTATATGTGGAATGACAAAACCAAGAATTTCTAATAACAGACTTTTTGTCAGAAGATTTATTCACTACAACATCAAAATTAATCCAGGAGGAAAAATGGTTCAGGGATCAGAAAATTAAGATATTAGATTATTAGCTTTCCTAATATGGATACTAAAAGTACTAAGAACTAATATTTTAAAAAATGACCTACAAAGCAAAATAATTTAATGTTATTTATATAATAAATTGGATATTATCTAACTTTTTGCAACATTTACTTCATCTAAAACATGTTTATTATTTTGCAAGCCATATAACATATGCTAAAAAAAAGAAGAAAAGAAAATCCTAGATATTGTGGAATTTAAAAAAAAACAACATTCTGGTAAATTCAAAATTTTCCATTAAAGGTATAAAAACACATCAAAAGTATACTAATTTAGTATACTTTATTCAATTTTAATATAACTGCTCAATATGTACTAGGTAAGTTTTCACTGTCATTCTTCTCATTATGCGCAGGAATGCTTTCAATTTATACTACCAGCCCTACCTCATGCCATTGATCTTTTACGGGATGCCATTGTAAAAGTAAAAGAGGTTCATGATGAACTTGAAGATCTACCTTCACCACCACCACCTCTTTCTCCTCCTCCAACCATCAGCCCTCACAAGCAGACAGAAGACAAAGGTGTACAGTGTGAGGAAGAGGAGGAAGAGAAAAAAGATAGTGGAGTTGCTTCAACAGAGGATAGTTCCTCTTCGCATATAACTGCTGCAGCCATTGCAGCAAAGGTGAGTTGAGGTTCTGTAAAAAGGAGCACATAAGTTTCTATCTCAGGTATTTTCTGTATATAGATAGAGATCAATCAAGAGTGAAGCTGATTATTTTTTTCACTCTGTAGCTACAACAATAAAATTTCTAGATTAGTCATATTTTTTCTGTATATATTATGCTTCCTTCTCTTTTTAAATGAATTATAAAGATACTCAATTATGCATCTGTCAACAGGGGAAGTAAGATTCTCAATTGCTGCTAGTTTTTTTTTTCAATTTGAAATGTTTATGCCACATTGAATGCCATTTCCATGTTCCCATAGTCACACAGTGTGACATTTCACGGGGGTTCATAGGATTGCAAGAAAGGAGAAAGAGGAGAGAATGTGCTCCAGGTATATAAAAGACTGTTGTGAGTGATGTCATTGTCTTGTCAAACACTAATTATGTGGGAATGGGGGCTTTTTTACTGCTAGTTCATTTATCATCATTTTCTGGAAATCGTGCAGTAGAAATCTTGTAGAGCACCAAATCCTCAAGTTAATTATCTATTTACCAAAAAAAATGCTGCTGCTTTTGCAAAAATTTCAATAAATTTTGAGAGCAGTGCTCAAACTTCTTAATGGCAAGCTTTGATTAAAAATATTAAATTTTGTATATATTTTTGGAAATCTATCCCAGCTAAGTTTCAAATGATTTATTTCCAGTAACCAAATTCAGAATTGTAAAATAGTTGTTTGGGTCATGCATGATGTCTGTTACAGCAGTGGTGGGATTCAAATAATTTAACAACTGGTTCTCTGCCTTAATGACTGGCTGGGTGGGCGTGATCATGATGAGTGTGGCCAGGAGGTGTAACAGGCAGCACTCGGCCTCCTGAACCCTCCAGGGAGCAAAAATGTGCCACCCCTCCACACCCCATTTTGCACCTAGTAGCCTTCCTGGCTTTTACTGGCTTTTGTTCCTGGGAACAAAAACAGGCTGCGGGGGACGTTTTGGGCCTAGGAGGCTTCCCTGAAGCCTCCTGGGAGCAAAAACAGGCCGCGGGGGATGCACCGCCACCCCCACATCCCGTTTTGGGCCTAGGAGGCCTCCCTGCAGCCTCCTGGAAGCGAAAATGAGGCATGTGGGGACTCCTGGAAGGGGTGCAGCGGGTCCAGTCAGCCATTTAACTACCGGTTCACTCAAACCGGCCCGAATCGGCTAAATCCCACCACTGATTACAGCTCACTTTATGAAGTAAATGCTGAAACCCTTATGTCCAGTTTAAATTATTTAAACAAATGTTAATATAATGGAACCAATCAATTGACAACAGTAGAAGCTAAATATTTATTTATAGTTCATAATAGTATTTGAGATCATGCTCTCCCCAGGCTAATTCCAGTGTTCTAGACAGTTCTTCTGCACTTTCAGGCAAGGAAAATTCGGGTATGCAAACATATCTCCTATTAAAATGCTACAGGTAAGTGATTGAAAAAATTCAGCTTATTCCTGGGCATTGCACAAAAGTCTGAAAATTTCTTGTGAACCTGCATTAGTTTCCATTTTGTATATTTATGTGTAATGATTTCCCATAAAGAACTATAGATATTATGCTGGTAGAGAGGAAGGTATTCCCACATTTATTCCACAGCTATCTAGTAGTGTAGCCTGGTCTAAGAAAATGACTGGCCTGTAGCTCTAATTCATCCAGTGAACTCCTTGCTTGGATATGGATTTGACTGTGGGTCCCTCTAGTTGAGGTTTTTTACTTGAAGGGATGTCACAAAGAAATCATCATTTATCTTTACTCTGTAACAGGAAAAAAAACTGATTGGGGCCAGGGGGTACACATCAGGGGTGGGTACTACTTACCTTTACTACTGGTTCACAACGGAAGCATGCAAGCTTCTGCGCATGTGCAGATAATCAATTATGACGTCCAGGCGGGTGGGCGGAGCCTCCAGCCGCTTTTACTACCGGTTCTAAAGAACCGGACAGAAGCAGGAGCAACCCATCACTGGAACACATGTATACTTTCTTTCCTTAATATCTGAGGTGAATTGGTTAATAGAATGAGACTCTAATTAAAAACAGAAAATACCTGAGAACTAAACTGTGCTCATTTAAATATATTGCATTTAAATGTGCCACCTATATTCACCGTCGTCCCCTCTACGCCATTTTGCTTGTTTAGCTTCTTATTTTCTTGCCATTGCATTCATGGTTATTATGTATTGTACATTAGAAGCATCCATCCTATACCAGTTCTGCTGTTATCATGGCAAAAGGTGAACATCCCATTCCTGGTCTCATCTGTTATCCCTCTCACTCATCAGACAGTGCAGGAGAACCGGTAAGACACACCTACCAGAATGTTTCGCACAAATATCTTCAGTCAGATTGCTTGCCTTCTCATTGTATGTTACAAGGATCTACAGTTATTTTCTTTATTCCAATGACATACTGTGTTGCTCTCTGAGCAAACAAGTTTTAAATTTCCATTCTGTCAATTTATATGAAATAGATAATAATTAACACTCATTTTAGCTGTGAAGTATTAATTTTAGTTTTTATTGGTCTCTGATTGAAGACTTGTTTTGGTTTAGATTCATTTACCTCTGGAGACTGCTCAGAAATTTTAGCCATCATATTTCTATTACTATAAAACTAAAATATTCTTCTCTACTTCAAAGGAGCCGCATTGCATGGATTTTCAAATTACTTGGCTTTGGATAATATGCAGATATTTCTGGTAGATGCTTTTACTGATTATCCAATGCTGATTTTTTAAAAAGCACTTGCTCATCATATTCCAATACCCTTTAAAAAAAAAAACTTTATTTTACTCACAAAATGGAAACTGAAGAGATAATATCTAAGCTGCCTTGCACATGTTTGTCATTGTCCCCTTCTAAATTGGTCAAGTATCAAATCTTCTGTTGCATTATAATTAGAATCTGCATGATAACCTCTTTCTAATTCTGAAAAACAATATTTGCCAGCATTAGAAAGCTGTGATTATGAATATCAGTAAAAGATCCTTAGCTAAATAAAATTACCATGAGTAAGCTTGCCTCTCTAATATTTTTTCCTATAAGCAGCTAGAATATTCATGTCCACACTACTGTTGTTATAGATAGACAGCTTCTAGTTGGAGAAGAGCCATGTTGGGACTGGTATATGTATGTTCTTTTCACCTTCCCCTTTTTACAATTCTGAAAGAAGGCCCCTTCCCAGTTCTTTCAAAATATAGGAGGATAAAGGAAAGACGTATTGGGCAAAGGGGTCTCTCCATTTCCTTGTAGTAACCTAACTTATTATTGGAGGAATGGGACTGAAAACACAATTCCTTCACAAGAAATAGACAGTTAGATTTTACTTGTACATCCATAAGAATAAAATTAGCTGGAATAATTCTCATTATAATAAAAAATATAATATTTTCTTTTATATAAATGCTAATTCAGCAAACAAACTGGTTATAGCCCGTTTCCTTTTTCTTGTAAATTGCAAGGCTAAAATAAGTCCCTTTAGCTTTTAAAAACTTGTTGTTCCACTCCTATTGTTATAGCTGATCAGTTTGTCATCATCTTGAAAATTCTGTAAGCATACCAGCGTGTAATGAATTAATTTTGTTGGTTAAGAAATTGTGAACTACAAGCAATAAAACAGACCACATAGCATGGTTTTCCTTTTCCTATAGACCAGGGATGTCAAACTCAAGGCCCACGGGGCGGATTCAGCCCACAGGGTGCTTAAATCCGGCCTGCGGTGCCTCTACTGCCTAAATGGGCCAGGTGCGGGCCCCGCGCAGCCCATTTTCGGCCTCCCCGGCGTCCAGTAGAACTCTGCTGGGCAAAAACGGGCCATGCAGAGGACCCATGAGGACTCGGATGATCCATTTTCGGCCTGTTTTAGGATGGCAGAGTGCTGCAGGAGGCCATGTAGTCCAAAAACGGGACAGAGGAGACTGTGTGTGGCCTCCTGCACCCTGTTTTTCATGGCAGGGTGCTGCAGGAGGGGTCCATCCCGTCTCCTCCCCACGCCCCCTCCCCGGCCCACAGAGGAGAACTACAATGCTGATCTGGCCCTCGAAGAGATCCTGTTTAACATCCCTGCTTTAGACCATGTCTCATCTCCCCTACTCTTTTTCTTCTACCTTGTTTTCATCTCCTGTCTTTGAACCCTCTCTTGCTCCTGTCAACTTATAAATATCATAAGATCTCTCCTTCCTATTTACCTCAGCCTGCAATTTTCTTGGATTGTTATACCATCTTTTGCTTATTATTTCCTCCTATCTGTCACCTTATTTTCATTCCCTTCTCCATGCATCCTAGCCTTCACTGAACTTTGACCTGGCAGAAGGAAACATCCAGATTGAACACTGTTTCTTACAAACACAAATGAAATGCACTAAGCCTATTGCCTTTTCAATCCTTGTTCAGGTTGGGTTGGATTGGAAAGGTGAAAGGGATTGTTTCTCATGACATATCTGTGATTGTTTAGGGCAGGGGTGTCAAATCCGCGGCCTGTGGGCCAAATGCGTCACACACCCCCACCCCCAGTTTAGTGAAGGCGAAAAAAGTTGCTATACGTCATGTGACAACACCATTTCGTTGCAAATTTGACACCCCTGGTTTAGAGAAAGGATATTTGTATAGGTTTATATAATCTCACTCCTAGATTTTATGCTTAAATGAAAGCTTGCTTGCTTCCATTCCAAGTTTTATCCATAAACAAGCACTCATTTTTTTCTTAGCCTCTCTATTTTATATCTTTTATATCTTCAGCAGACATTGAAAAGATTTTTAGAAAATCTTTCTAAAGATTTAGAAAGATTCTGGTATACAGTAGAATCACTGTTAAATATGTACTGGTAGTTGTAGCACAATATGTTTATTTCATCAGAATATCTTTTATGTAATCAATACATTTCTGTTAATCTTTCTTGAAATACTAATCTAGAGAAAAGAACTATAATAGAATTACACTTAAATAAAATTAGACTATTTTCCTATTTTCTTACATCAAGAAGCAGCGTATTTCTGAAAGACCTTTTAAAAAGTGATTTCTGAAATAAATATAAAGCAAAATTATGCTTTATTGTGCATTCTTGATAGAGTTATATACACATATAGATATACACATATCTTCTGTATGTGTAATTTATCTCTAAATCCCATCAAAATGGCACAGCACTTTCAGAATTAAATATTAGAATTGGGCATGCTTCAGAAATTATTCAAAAAGTGCTTCAAGAATGCATGAGAACATAAATCCAGCTTTACTTAAAGCAATTGTATTTTGCAAGCTTCTGAGAAGCCTAAAAGAATATTTGGATGCTTTAAGGAAATTACTCATTAGTGCTGATTTTTAATGTGATTTCTTAAAGCATTAAAGAAACAATTTTTATTTAGATGCAAAATCTCTGTAATGGTATGTGCATATGACCTTGGGAGATGGGGGAAAGGATGCTGCCTAGGGAATGATCAGATAAGAGAAGGCATAACCTGCAGCTGCATAAGGGGCTGAGGAAGAAACTCAGAAAGGAACTTCCCTAACTACTCAGCCTATAAAAAAGACTATGGGAGATTTATAGTATCAGATTTGCAAGTTTCTATTAATCTACAATTAGCTCATCTACTTAGGTTTCCTGCCTGGTCTACTTGGGAAGGCTGACAATCTCTAACATGAAAATGTACAAATGGAAATCTTCCTGCTTTTAAAGAGACAGATTTAGACTTCAGAACCTATTTATAGTAAATAGGAAAAAAATCTGTACAGATCTTTCAAAGTTTCTTTAATTTTAGGTTTCAAAAAACACTGCATGCTCTTAGATTTAAAAGTTACTGACCTCAGTTCACTCAGCTCAGCATTTAAAAATATGTGTGAACAAAATACTGTTCCAATTTTTTTGTAGTCTTAAGACTTCAAATAAATATATACGAACTTCTTTCCCTGTTTTCTTGTACTCTATGGGTACTTAATATTAGAATAATTCAATAACAAAGAAGGCTCTTTAACATTTATACCTTCAAGTTTTTGAAGAACTTTGAATCACTGGGGAGAAGCATGTATTATAATTTACCTGTAACAAAAGAAACTAAATTGATGACACTGAGCCTTGAGAGGAGAAAAAGAACAAGATCAATTGATGTAAAGGTTGTTTTTTTTGAAGCAAAAACACAGAAAAATATGAAATGACTAATATTGCCGAAATAAGGCTAAGTAATTTCTCAGTTGTAATTTATGAGGCAGGTTTTGGTTACTGGGTATAATTTAGTATAGCCTAACTGGAATTGGGGGGGGGGGGGGGAATGCCTGAACATTTTTCATGCTCTTTTTCATGAAATAATATTATTGGCTACATTAGACATACTGCCAGATATTTTTCAATTTTCCCTCTTTAATTTTCTATATAGTATCTGCCAACATTTCTCTTTTACATTGCATATATATTTTTATATAGGGAGATGGATTCAACTATGTTAATTAAATTAGGATAGGAGTCAAATATGCAAATTTCTTGACTGCATTTCATATTACCATTAATAAATTAAATAGAACTAATTACAGGGCAGAACTGTCACTTTATCTCTTAATTGACTTGGTGATAATATTACATCTTCTCCTTAATTATATTGTTTGCAGTCCTATGTATTTTACTAATTTGTTTATTTTAAATATTTATGTTCCATGTTTGTTATTGTTTTCTACGCAGCTGGTTGTAACCATTAATAAATTTATGTAAATATAAAACCATTTTTAAAGTCATAGATGACTAAGATTCCCAGTAAATGATGAAGTAAATACTTTAAATGCTATTGGTTCAGCAGGGATCAGATAATATTAATCAGATAATATTAATAAGTTGCATGGTGTCACCATGGCAACCAGGCTCAGAAAATGCCAGATATTTTCATCCTGAGGTCTAAGGGTATCTATGTATCTCTACCCTCCAAAGCTCTGAAATTGGCAACCAGAAAGAAAGCCTTTTATGTAGTAGTGTTTATGAATGGAAATATCAGTAAATTTAGTGAAAAATATCTTCCTTCCTAGTTTTTTAAGAAAAATATTTTCAACCACATTTTCACATTAATTTATCATTTTTAAATGTGCGAGATGTTCTGCTGTAGAAACCCTTTAAGGCCAAGCTGTTTAAAAAGTTATGAAATGGTCTAAGAGCCCCCCCTTCTCTCCCTCTCACCCTCCCTCCCCCCTCCCTCTCTCTCTCTCTCTCTGTTTTTACTTCAGTGTATATTTTTCCCATCTATTAGGTAATGTACTCCACATTATAACTAGTTAAATGAATTAATAATTCTAAAATGCTAACTGAAAAGAAAATTCCTGACTTCTTTTCTGAAGAAAAAAGAAATGGAGGGCAGAACTAATTTCAGGTCCAGAAAGGTTTAAGCTATTCTTACGTATGGAAATATTTTATTTTCTGAATTATGTACATAATTTCAAATAGATTTAATTTCAATTTATTGTCATGTTTAGATTCCAGATTCCATCATATCTCGTGGTGTTCAGGTGCTTCCACGAGACACAGCCTCACTTAGCACTACCCCTTCAGAATCCCCTCGTGCCCAAGCTACTTCTCGCCTCTCTACTGCTTCCTGTCCCACACCAAAAGTAAGTACGGCAGCTTGCCTGCATTCAGAGGTGGGAACTGTCTTGATAAATGTTTTCTTCTGCTGAAAGGTAGCTCATGTGGAAGATTTTATACTGTTGAGAGTCATCAAGGAGGTGAAGATAGTGGTATATTGTATATACACAGTACTGTGTGTGTGTGTGTGTGTGTGTGTGTGTGTCTCTGTGTGTGTGTGTGTGTAAAAGCTTATATGTTTAAATTACTGCTGTTTATTTGCTTTAAACTTGCTAATTTTCATACCTATTTTTAAAGATATATTTTAAAGTGCTTTCTTTTCTTATTGCAGTATCAACCATGAGGCTGTGAATTTCTTGCAGGGCTCTATTAATCCATAAAATTGCTCTTGAAAAAGAGAACTAAAGAAATAGTTTATTTCTGTAAACACATTTACACCTAAGCTGTGGCATTTTCTGCATCACTGTCCTAATAATGTACAGGTAGTCATCAACCAACAGCACAATTAGGACCGAAATTTTGGTCACTAAGCAATATGGTCATTAAACAAGTTATCTAATGACCGACCCAATTTTACAACCATTTTTACCACAGTTGTTAAGTGAGTCACAGAGTCATTAAATTAATCCAGCTTTTCCCATTGACTTTCCTTGTCAAAAGCTGGCTGGAAGATCCCAAATAGTGATCATATGACCACAAGGACACTGCAAATGTCATAAATGTATGCCTGTTGCCAAGTGCCCAAATAGTGATCACATGAACTCAGGGGTGATGCAACGGTTGTAACTTTGAGGACGGATCATAAGTCACATTTTTCAGCACTGTCATAACTCCAAAACATCAATAAATGAATGGTCATAAATCGAGGACTACCTGTATTTCAAGCATTTTCAAGCCAACAGTTTTGCCCCAACTTGCTGCCTCCTCTTTGGAAACTCTAAATTATATGGAAAGTTTTAATGCCAGCCTATGAAATGACACATTTGTGCTTTAGATATTATTTCACATGGATCGTTTAAGACTTGTGCAGGTAATCTAATGTACTTGGTATAATACATAATGCACAGTGTATCCACAGCAAATTTGGAACTAGCAAATCTAGTAAAATATATAGCTTCTTTTAGAACATGAATTCTCTTCTGTTTGCTCTTTTATATGAAATGGCTTTATTTCTGGCATTTTAATACTAGCATATTTAACAAAAAACAGAATAAATCTAATGAAATGTTTCGTGGTTCATGATTCTTTGAAATTACAAATCTCTGGTGATTATTATTTTTTATTTATTTCTGCAAGCCATATTAAGGTATGTCAAGCTATTAACTTACATTTTTTCAATGTTCTGACATTTGTTATGATGTATTTCATATGTTAGATAATATATACGTTCCTGAATAGCAAAAGTAGGCTTGATATAGAAATGTGTTCAAGCTTTTAATTAACCCTTTAGAGCAGGGGTGTCAAACTCGATTTCATTGAGAGCCGCATCAGGGTTGTGTTTGACCTTGGTGGGCTGGGGTGGGCATGGCCAACTCAATATCATTCATGTCCGGGGCACCTGTGGTGACCCAAGTGCTCTGCCAGTGGGCCTCCGAGCTCCGTTTTTGGCTGCAACGGCCTCCTGCAACATTCTGCCAGTGAAAACAGAGCTTGGGAGGGGCGTGCATGGCCCTCTCAAGCTCCATTTTCGCTAGCAGAGGCACTGTGGGCTGGTCCTTCGCTGTTTCCAGGGCAATACCACAGGCCAGATCTAAGCACTCTGTGGGCCGGATCCGGCCCCTGGGCCTTGACTTTGACACCCCTGCTTTAGAGCTTTGAATTGTTTTTCTTGAGATTATCCTTTTTTCTTTTCAAAATTAATTAAGACCTACTACAAGATAATAGTATAATAAATCCTCAGTTTAATGGGTCATTCAGAATCAAATATTTGTTAAATCCGTAAATAACATATTTTCATCAACTTCTGTCATCTGGTTCAGTTCATCAATTTGCATTGTTACCATATTATATAGATGATATAAATAGATGCAAATAACCTAATCAATATGATTTGTCTGGACAACTTCAGGTACAATGGCTTTTGTCTTTTTTTTCCAAGTGATTTTCTAGAGGGAAGTTTTGTATCTGAAGTCCTCTAAACAAAACTCCATTAAAATGAGGATTTATCTATGTCTGGAAATTTACTAAGTTTGGATGAATAAGATAAATAAAAACTGTAGACTCAGTTTTTGAGGTCTGTGCCTTAATTTCTCTTTTTTAAAAAAATAAAAGCAGATGTTACACATTCATTTTTGAATTGCTTCTGTTCAATGGAAATAAAATAAAAATTTAGTAGTTATTTTTAAAAGAGGATATTGTACAGAGCGTGCACACTCAAATAAAGTAGATTTCTATGCTCTGCAATCAATACTAATTTTTTTCTTCAAGGAATACAAATTATTAAATTATATAAATTATATAAATGAGCTAAAATGTAATGATTGTAATTTTTTGCAACCACACTTTTATGCATACTTTCTTTATTGGAATATGATTTCTCATGACATAGTCAAATATATTTTAAATTAGATTGAATGTCAATTACAAACTTTTGAATAGTCTAGCTAGCTGTAAAATTTCCTGTTCTCCAACCCAGATTATGTGTTGGGGATTCTTTTTTTAGGCAGCTTTGTGCAAGCCCTGAAGAAAGAGTTCCAATATGAATTAAGAGCAAAGAGAGAAAGCAAAATGTGCCTTTCTCCCTCCTTATTTAACGACCTACCTGATAGAGTTTTCCTGCTCCTGATTTTCCTGATAGTTTGGTCCTTGTGGGCTTTAACTGTTCTTGCCCATTTACTTAAATTGATAGATTAAATTTTTGAAAAATTCTTTCAGTATCCAAATCTCATTCGCTACTCATGCATCTTATACTGAGTTAGTCCATTAAAACATCTTGTATTTCTGTTTCAGTTCATCTTCCTACAAGCCTTCATACTTCCAATTAGCATAACCTCACACACTTGTGTGGCACTTTGTACCATAATTATTTCTGTTCTTTTCCAAATCAGTTTCCATATTATCTTTCTTATGGCCACTTTGTTTTCATTCTGTTGGAAGCTTACATTAATATGTTTTACAATACTTTTTCATTTAGGACTTTTTCTTTCTCTAGTTCTATTCTCACTCTAGTTTTTTTCACCTCTTTTTCTTTCCTTCTTTGTTCAATTTTCCCCGCACACCCACTCTTGTCATTACCAAAAAAGGGTCTGCCCCACATTCAGAACCTCTTGTCAGCCTGTTATCCTTCACCTCTTTGCTTTTCATCATAGTCAAACCAGTCACACTTCTATATTCATTGTATGCTTAAGCCATGTATTTAGAGCTGTCCTTTTTCTATGCAAATGCTTGTTAGTCTCCATTCTCATTCATTCTTCTGGCTCTGAAAGGCTCAATCACTTCTTTTGTAGTTTGTCCTCTCATTCTCACTATCACCTTTGTAATCTATTTGAATAATCCTTTTTTCCATAGTTTCCCCCCCAAAATTCAATTCTTATTCTTTCTGTAACATAATATGGAACTGTCATAACATAAGAATTTCTATTTGACCCTCTAGATCAGTGGTGGGTTTCAAATTTTTTTACTACTGGTTCTGTGGGTGTGGCTTGGTGGGTATGGCTTGGTAACCGTGATAGGGGAAGGATACTGTAAAATCTCCATTCCCACCCCACTCCAGGGAAGGTTACTGCAAAATCCCCATTTCCTCCCGATCAGCTGGGATTCAGGAGGCAGAGAATAGATGGGGGTGGGGCCAGTCAGAGGTGGTATTTACTGGTTCTCCGAACTACTCAAAATTTCCACTATCGGTTCTCTGGAACTGGTCAGAACCTGTTGAAACCTACCTCTGTTCTAGATCATGCTTTTTGATCTTTTATTTTCCAATTAAATTTGTATTTTCACTTCTGCCTACATATTAACTCTATTTGAAAGTTCAGACCTTCATTCAAATATGTTACCTTCTTCAGAATTCTCTTGGATTCATACCCTGCCTTCATTTTATTTTATTTTATTTTATTTTATTTTATTTTATTTTATTTTATTTTATTTTATTTTATTTTATTTTATTTTATTTTATTTTATTTTATTATTTCATTTCATTTCATTTCATTTCATTAATTCATGATCTTTATCACAGATACTCTTATATTCCAAATCATAATCTTTCACCATGGTCATTTGAAAATCAGCTCATGAATACCATTTATAGCTTTGGTGAACTGAGGCTTTCACAAGTGTCAATTCACTGCATGTACCTTCCTAATTAATCACAAGGTCCTAGCTTTTTGTGCATTGTTAGACTAAAATTTGGTTGCATTTCTGACATACTAGCTCAGATTTGCCCAAAAGGGGCAGTGTTGTGTCCTTACTATTAACAGGGAATGCCACATGTGTCATGAGTCAAGTCATTGAAACAATTTAGATTGGGCTAAATAAAATATATTTACTTTGCTTAAGTAGCTACTAACAATACTAATATTTATTTTTGCTAATTATTATTAAACTGAAGTATTGAATATTTTCTGAAATTCTTTCTAACTTATTATATCAAGATTCTCTTTTATTTCTATTCATTAGTAACTCATAAAAATGTTAAATGGTTTAAAACTCCAAGTAGATGTATTAAAAACTGTCACATCACTGAAAATTAAAAATAAGATTAGGATACATTTCCGATTCCTTCAAATGAATTTGTAGGGCATTGTCATTGTTCCCTTTATGACACTAAATTCCTCAAAAGGAAAGTAGACAGAAAATAAATTATAAATAGAGACAAATTTCATGCAGAGTCCAGCTTCCAACATTTCTAATATCAGGTTATCAGGTTATCTGAAACCAAATGTTCTCCCAATAAGTGTTGTGTACATACCTGTCTGAAGCTAGAGTTCAAAAATGGATGACCCAAAAACATCACATTATTAACTGCAATTAATAAAACCTGACATACCATGAGTAACATTAATTTATCCCCTCATCTACATTTGCCAGCCATTCTGACTCATAAGCCATAATATCTTACAAAACCTACACATACATTGACATTCCTTTCTCTCCTTCCAAAAGAAACAACATCAAAAAAGGGGGGAAATGTGATAGAAGCTAAATGAGTACAAGAAGTAGTTGTATTGGGAAAGAATGTTCTTGGTTTTCTTATACAAATTTTAGATTTAGTGCATCTTGAAAAATAGTTTACAGCAATAAAAGTCATCATGACTAAGCTTTTATCTTTAGTGTTAAACATTATTTTATTAATCTCGCCAAAGGGGTATTTAATTTCAAGAAGATTGAATTTCTCATTGTGTTGTTATTCTAAGTATAAAATAAAAAGTTGAGCATTTTGACATATGAGCTCAGGAAATTGAAAACCCTTGTTGTTTTTTCTTCTCTTTATATTTGATCAGTTGATTCATCTAGTAAACTGGTCAGAATTGATACTTTACATATATGCTTTTTTGCTTTTACTAATTCCATATCCTAGCTACATTGTTTGGAAAATTCTTTTTACCTTGCTAGTGATTTATTAAAAATTTATTTTTAATAAAATCTAATATACAGTTAGCATATCAAGTATGGCAAATACTCATAACATTAATTAAAAGTGCCAAAAGATAGTTGAAAAAAACTTTTGAAATATACAAAGGGATGAAAGATGTAGTCATAGAAAATGAAACTGTCAGGAAATAAAAATTCTTTCCGACATATAAAGAAAATATTGCATGGAATAGAAAAAGAACACAAGAAAATTCCAGTTAGTTGTTCCAAGAAGATTGCACAGACTGATCATAAACCATGGCATAAAACAAAAGCAACAATTGTGAACTGGAATATTTGAAAGAAATATCATTTGCTGCAAGCAAGAACAGGTGAAACACACACAAACACACACACTAAAATAGATATATTTCATAATGGAAAATGAAATCTTAAGAATTTTTAGCACAGATAGAGCACTGGAATTTGACGTAGAGAAATGTGCTATTTTTTTTAAATTTATTTTTATATGCCGCCCTTCTCCGGAGACTCAGGGTGGTTTACAATGCGTTAAGCAATAGCCTTCATTCTTTTGTATATTTTATACAAAGTCAGCTTATTGCCCCCACAAACCGGGTCCTCATTTTACCCACCTTAGAAAGGATGGAAGGCTGAGTCGACCTTGAGCCTGGTGAGAATTGAACTCGCAGTAATTGCAGGCAGCTGGATGTTAAATGCTGCCTTAGTAGGAGGCATTAGCCTCCTACTCCACTCAGGCTATAATAGCAATCATGAAATTGAACAGTAATGGAACTGAAATGGAATGGAATTGAAATGCCAAATAATCAAATGATCTAATTTAATTTACTAATTTAACAACTGCAGTGATACACTTAACAACTGTTAAGAAGAAACAAGAAAGGTCATAAAATGGGGCAAAATTCACTTAACAAATGTTTCACTTAGCAACAGAAATGGTGGGCTCAATTGTAGTGATAAGTCGAGGACTACTTGCATGTGTTACATTCCTGTTCCATGGAAACAAACTGTTGAAGAAGAAAAGCATGCATTGGCTGATTATGTAAAATAATCAATCAAAATACAAGCCTTGATGCAACTTACCTAATGTAGAGGTATCAAAACATGAATATTGAAATAATGTAATAAAAAAACATTAACACAATGCTGGCAAGGAAAAGGACTGTGCAATCAATTTCTACAAAAGATAATAATAAAGGTAAATAAAGATAAAATCTAGCAATGACTTACAACTAGAACATTAAATAAACACTATCTGAACTACTGCAATCAAGATCAGAACTGAAAAATCATCACCTGATTCAAAATCAAATTGTGGAAAGAAAAGAAACAATAAGTAATATACTTAGCTCAGGCAAGAAGATTGCACAAACTGATTATAAACAGTGACCTAACACAGTCACCAAAATGATATAGTTGAAAAAGAGCAAGTAAAAATATAGTGGGAATATAAACTGATAAAAGTCTTGGCTCATAACATACCAGATTTGGCTGTGGTTAAAAAGAAGGAGGTGTGAATAATTGATGTGGCAATATTAGGGGACAGTAGAATAGAAGACAAAACATGAGAAGTTCATAAAATACAAAAATCTGAAAATTGAAGTTAAAAAATTATGGCATAAACCAACTGAGGTTGTTCCTGTAGTTATCGCACACTGTGTGTCATACCAAAATAATCTTGGATGGTACTTAAATTGCCCAGAATTGTCATCGCTAATCAATGCAGTCATATGACATTGCACTTTTTGACCAGATTGTTTATCAAAGGCAGTCACAGTCCCAATTGCCATTGTAGCCCAAGTACTACTTGTACCTCAAATAGAAAAATAGTTGAAACAGGACACTTGAAATGCAAAACTTGAATATTTATTCATATAGGCTGCTTCCAAATCTATATGTAGCATAGAACGATAGCATTGTGGTATCCAAGTACTTTTAGATATTTCAACAAGGTGAAGATAAATATGTGGTGCTAATTCTGCCTTTTTCTCAGATTCAGAATCTGACCTCACCTATCAATATTTTTGTAAATTATTAGATAGCCTACTTTAGCCTCCTTTCTTCCAGAGGCCACAGAAGAGTTTCATTGACTCTGTGCTACTGGCGGAAGAAGAGTACTTTTCCAGTCATTTTTGTTGTTTTTCCATGTTCTTAAAATGCCTCTAAAGCTCTTAAAACTTCCCAAAATTGCAATGCTAACTTACTTGCCTTCAGGGTAATTTTGTGCCATCTGCACTGGAATTTTGTAACATTTTGTACCCATTTTACAGTTATGTTGTTTTCCTTTTTAACTGTTTCCAGTTTATGACTTGCCTTTTGAGCCTTCATGCTGGTCATAGGCTATTTAGTATGTTTTAAGAAAAATACAAATTAAAACTTGGTATGTGAAATGTATGAATATTATTGTGTATTTTGAAAAGAAATGTTCTATTTTCATGTATTTTTTAGAGATGGGGAATGGGAGAGTGCTGAAAATGTTCATCAGCAAAACAGAAACTCTATCGATTGACTTGACAATTACAGTTATACAACTTGCTTCTATGAAAGTTAAACTGTTCAATTAAGAGTCCCAGCTCAGATTTGCATTTAGAAATTTATTGAGTCTTAACAGAATATATATTTCAATAAATATTTATATATTTATTGCAAATACTGATCCAATATATATACACTGGGCTAACAAAATAATTATTCCTTATGGTGGCAAAACACAGAAATGATGCTTACTCACTTGGTATTGCTAAAATAATTATGTGCTCATTTTTGACAAAAAACAAAAATTAAAAATCCATCCTAGCATTACTTTTTGATAAACTCTCACCAATAACAATCATAAAATATTTCTATCATAAAAGACTTAGGAGAGGTTATAAAATCTTTCTATTTTGGAACTGTGAAAGCATTTTCTAATGTCCAAATATTAATTCAATATATTGAATGTTGCATTTTTGAATTTAATCTTTTTATTGTATTTATTGAATCTAAACACAATTAAGCATGGGATAAATGTAAACATTTATTTTTAAATCATTTTAAGATTCTCTTCATATTTCATAGAGATGTATGCAGAGAATATCAATTTTTATCACATTGATGTACAAAACAGTATTGTCTTTTACACACAACTACAGTGTTTCATTTTATGATTAGGTGTTTTTAAGTATAAAAGAGTATTGATATTTTAATAATTATTTCTGTGAGTAGTCTTTTTAAGTCACATTAAAATATATTAACCTGGGATAAGCGACAATAATCTCTAAATGATTTCTGAAGTTACATGGCATATATTCCATACATATTGCTTTATCTAATTTCTTACATAATTTCCTTTAGCTATGAGTTTTTTAAAATTCCATACTAATTCAGAAATATGAATATGTATGAATTATGAATATATATTCTCTTATAATTTACCTTAATTTGTATTTGCTTCAATCATATTTAAATAAAATTTCTCCAGATGTTATTAGATTTTATGAAAAGCAAAACTGTTAAGATTTTTTTACCTTTTAATAATTATATTAAGCTTATCAAGACATAAAATACCAAAGAAAATGAAAAGGGAGGAAAAGGAAGAGAAAGTAGGGTAAGGTGAAGAGAGGGAGGAATAAAACCACTGACTTCCAACTCTTTTTAGTGCAGTGGAATAAGATAGCAACATTATGGCCTCAGTGTTTTACTTTTACATACTTAATACTATATGTACTAGCCATTTCTATAATAACAAAAACTATCACTATAAACTTTATTTATTGTTCTGAAATTATGGTGGTATTATAATATTTAGTGAGATAATAATGAAAATAAACTTACTATATGCAGAATATTTTCTTTGAGAAATACTACATTTCAGACTTAGTGTATCAAATTCTATATTAATATTTGTTGCTGTCGTTATGGAAGCTGACGAATAATTTGTTATCTTCCAAGATGAATAGAACAGCTATTTTGCATTCATCTCACAAATTAAAATTATTTCTTGCAGTTTTAAAATTTTGGCTTTGTATATTGTGAAGCTTTCATAATGAATGCTCTTGTTCAAATTTTAGTTTTATAGATGGTTTTTATCCTACAATATCCATATTTATGCATTTTGATCTTAAGAAAACTGTATCACGCCTTCATTGCTTTTGAAGACTGTGCTACTTTTTACTTTTATCTTTTTATTCTTAAAGTCATCACTAATTTACAGAGAAAGAGGAAGCTCTTTCTCGTGTCAAATATGGAAGAAGAATATGCTAAGAAACAAGTGGCTTATTTGAGTATTTAGAACTTCTCTGAGGCATGCAGGTTAAGTTTGGCCTATCATATTTAAGCTCAGCAAATTGAATTATAACTATGAATTTTTTTCTGGTGACTCAATTTTAGGCCTGCCCGTGCTGTCCTGCACATTGGGCAATTATTACTGTCTTAAGAGTTTTGATCAGATTTAAAACATAGAACAATAGGATTGGGAGGGATTTTGGAGGTCTTCTAGTCCAAACACCTGCCCATGGCAGAAGATCCTGTACTATTCCAGACTTTCTTTGGGCTTGGTGGGATGGATACATGTGATCATAGAAAGAATAATAGAATAACAGAACAGAATAACAGAACAGAATTGGAAGGGATGCCAAAGGTGCTCCAGTCCGCCCTCCCACCAAGCAGGAGACTCTATACCATTTTAGACAAATGGCTGTCCAATCTCCTGTGATGGAGCACCCACAACCTCTGGAGGCAAGATTTCATTGATTGCACCCATTGCTTCAATAGCAAAATAATTCTGAGGTTGGATTACTAGCCTGATTCCACACTTTCCTCCTTTCTCATCTGGATTTAGGACTGGACTGGCAGTGGTGGAGTTCCTCCTACATAGTCCCATATATGAGTTCTTTCCCCATTGTCAAAATAATATAGTTGGTATAACTGATCAGTATTCACAACCTTTCCTGATGATATCTAACTTAGCACTTTATGCTAATGTTACATAGAATATGGTATTATATACAGTAAAGAGCTCCAACTACACTGGCATTGAAGCATAATAACAGAAAACTTTTCATGATCCTCTGTCAGGACATTTTTTTTAACATGCTATCTTCCTCTGACCTGCCTTCCTTTGAACTCTCCCAACTTTAAGCTTCACTCAGTAAATAATAAATATTTAAATAAGATTTAAAAGATCGTTTTTAATAGATATTTTAAGATAGCAGTGATGACAAGATGTGAATTTGCTAAGCTAAAAATATAACTATAGTCTTTTGTTGATGCTAAACTTGTAGTTTTTCCATACTATTTCTGTTTTACAAAAATAAATATTCACAAAATTCTGGATGCTCCTTCTTTCAGAAATTACCTTATTATTGCCATTAAGCTATCCAGAAAGTAATTTATTGAAGACTGATTCATATAACTATCATTCATTCATTCATTCATTTGACTTGTTTGCTGTCCATCTCGCCCAAGAGGCAACTCTAGGAGGCTTACAAAGATTAAAAGCCAAATAAAACAAAACAATTAAAACTCATAATAATAGTCATAATTTACAATTAAAAACATGGAGAGGAAGGGAGTAGGATATGAACAGGCTGAGATGAGGTCTTGTCTTAATCTTGCTGCCTCCAGCATGATGTAACCCCATTGGGGTCCCAGGTCAACTGGCAGAGCCAGGTCTTCAGGCTCTTGTAGAAGGTCAGAAGGGTGAGTAGGGATCTCAATTCAAGGAGCAGGATGTTCTAAAGAGCAGGAGCTACAGCAAAAAATATTCTTCTCCTGGATCCCATTAGCTGAAATTCCTTGACCAACAGAGTCTGCGGTATGCTTCTTTTGCTGGCGTGGGTGAGATAGTTCCTTAGATAGCCAGGACCCATGCTATGGCATTTAAATGTGAAAACCAATACCTTAAATTGCCACAGCAGCTTTTGGAACATAGTGTAACATTTAACATCTATGAAATTAAATACCATAAAATTAAATAATATATAGGTGGAAGAGCCTGCAATTTTCTTGGCAAGACTTTTCACAAATGGTTTGTCATTGCCTCCTTTTTAGGGCTGGAGAAAGTGACTGGCCCAAGGCCACCCAGCTGACTGTTCCCAGGGACTAGTAGAACTCAAGAGTATACCAGTTTCTGTCCTAATGCTTTAAACACTATAAAACATGTACTACATAATTATTCAAATACCATCACTGCTGTCCTTTTCCCCAACCCTTAGATTCTGCAGCCAAACTTTTCTTTAATCAGAAAGGAAGCAGGTAGATGATCTCCAGTTTGTTTCCTAAAGAATATACTATCATTAATAGATGTTATAATATTTTCCTATTTCTCTATCAGCCTTATTTTGCAGTTGTCTTTTCTTCATATTTTGCTCCATCAGCCATTCCCCAATACTTAGCTTCTTTTTTTCTTTTGGCTCGTACCATCTGTTGTCTTGCAGAGAGAAGAGGTAGCAGCTTGCAGAGGAATCATCCATTATTTACCCACAAACTCCCAGTGGCCCTTCAAAAGCTTTCTCATCCAAGGAAATAATAACAGCTTGAAACTTAAACAACACTATTATATTATTTAAAAATTAATATTATCAGGTCTTTGATATGCCCATGTAAAATGTGACTTACCTGGATGGACAATAATGGAAAGTGCAAACTCAACACAGTTTTTGAACATGGTGTCAAATTTTAGCATAAACATATTAAGGAAGTAAGTGAAATTCTAACAGAACACTTTTTCTAGATTAGTAAAAACTGGTCTCACAGAATTATGGCAAGAGATCCATTTTAAATTATATATACTGTACCTGATAAAGTGGGAAATAAATAAATAGACATGCTTTTATATTAGTCTACTGGAAATGTATTAGATATAATTGTTGTTAGTGTTTCTTGGAGCAAACTGAAAGAAGGTTAGAAAGCTTTTGTTGTGACATCATAGAGGATCATGACCAGGTTATGAATAGATTGTCAAGGACAAAATTTATCTCTGTGATTGTTAAGACTTGGTAATAGCTTGATGGCACATAACCAATCTGAATATCATATATTTGGTAAAAAAAATATGTTTATTTCTCTGACCAGCTGTAGAGATTAATATAAAACATTCCTTGATAAATAAAAAAGCAAAAATAATACACATTTTTACAGATTTGTCATATTATATTTATAATAAAGATGTGTATTTTTAATCTTACCAAAAAAAAAAGCACTATCAGTATAAAAATGTCATCAAAAAAATTGGGACTATCCTATATTCTATAACTAACTTTAGAAAAATACTTCAAAAGCTCAATTGCAAATTAAACAAAAGCACATTATTAATAAGATATAAGAGTTTGCTATCACTCTGTTGAAAATGATATAATAATATAAGCTTTCAAGAGATGTCAGCAGTTGATGGACAGTAGAAAATATAGTCATCCCAGACATGGAACTGTCAATAGAATCTTAAATATCTTGTATCTAATAACATGTACTCATTGACTGCAATTGCAATTGGCAATTGGGTCACTAAGCATCATGTTCCTTAAGTGAAATGTGACCATGCCAATTTATTACATCATTTCTGGCTGTAGTCATTAAACAAATCACCTGAGTCAATAATGCAAGATCACATGACCGCAACTTGCAACTTCCTGCTAGCTTCTCCATTGCCTGTGAAAATTTGCAATGGCAATCACATGACTGTGGGATGCTGCGTTTATTGTAAATGTGTGCCATTGCCAAGCACCCAAATCACAATTATGTGACCATGGGAATACTGCAACGGCATCAACTTTGAGGACCCATTGTAAGTTTCCTTTTTCAGCACAGTTATAACTTCAAATGGTGCTGAATAAGTGGTCAGTAAGAAAGAACTATTGTATTAGATTTTTGTCTAATCTCATATTAGACAAAAAAAAGTCCTAAGATTATAAAAGTCCTAAGATTATTCTTCATGACAAAACATCCTGTTTTATACATATGTTTGTGGTCATCTAGAGGAGTCATTCAAGATTAATCATGTTTAAATTTGCCTTTCTCTCTAGCTTTGAGAAATTCCCAAGTCTTGTCAACAGTACATGGGAGAAGAAAGAATATGTTTTGCTCTTTCAAAATTCAGTTGATAATCTTCTAGCTGGGTTAATATTCCCTGTAATAGATTTTCTCTAACAGATCAGACAACCATGTTAAGTACATTCTACTAATCTATGAATGAACAAATTAAAATGACAAGAGTAAGATTCTAAGGCTACAAGACATTATTAGCTTTTTCCAATGTTATGAATGTATCAGAATCCCATGTTTTTCTAGTTGAGATTTCCTGTTCTCAACTGCATACATTTTAATATTGACTGACATTTGAAAAGAAGCAATCAGGGCATTAATCATTCTTAAACCCTCACCATTATCTTGGAGAGAAATATGATGACTTTTCCGCCATTTTCATAACAGATGATGCAATGGAAAAGGAAAAGAATGGTTGAGCTTTTTCTATCGTTTTCGGTCTTTTGGGTGGCATCTGGAACAAATTAGCAGCAAATGATCATAGCTAGCAAAACAATGCTAATCAATGGTTTACAACTCTAATAAAGGAGATTAACCAGTTAACAGGATACAAAGTGAAGGAGTGCTACAGTATGCAGAAATAGATATACCATTAAATTTTATCTTAAAGGTAAGTAATTCTTACATTATTTTTTCTCTATCTATCTTGTCCCTATTCCTTCACTGAGTTATATGTTTTCATGTGCATTATTTGCAGTTAGTAACATTTTAAGTGCAGAACTGTAGAAAAGAATGAATATATTTTATATCCCTAATTTAGGGAAATTCATCTTCTGCTTTCCAAATCATCTTTTATTGAAGTACAAATGCATACATGGTGGCAAATCTTAATATCTCTGATTCCATCTATCTAAATACAATATATGTAGCACCTTAGTGATGCCTTTAAATCTATTTCTTAATCTGATAAAAAAAGTTGCCATGGTCCTCTTTATTTTCTACCTGAGATGCCAAGGCTATGTGTCTTTCATTCATTTGCAAGATCTGAGGCCCAGTAACTTGGTGTTATCAAAACAGTGGTGTGTTATTTCTTTTAACTTGATATATATCCAAATTAGTAATGGAAAATATTACATTAATGGATCAATTTACTTTTGGAATACAATTTTCACCCTATCTTTTCATATTTTGAGGCTTCAGTCCAAATACCTACATATTTTTATTGCTTTATCTCAAGTGGAATTATTTTTTTATTTTTATTTTAAATATTTTTTCAATATGAATCCCATTGTATACATGTATAATTGTAGTGTATAGTTCCTTGTAAATAAATATTGAATTACGCACTTTCTATATTCTTTAATATAATTATCCTTGAACAAGAGAAATTAAGAAAGTAGTATTTGAAATACCCTGTTTTCCCCCAAATAAGACATCCCCTGATAATAAACCCGATCGGGCTTTTGAGCGCATGACAATAAGGCCAAGCGCTTATTTCAGGGTACAAAAAAATATAAGAGGGTCTTATTTCCAGGGAAACATGGTAAAATAATGAAGCTTTTCACTTCTGAATTTCTTTTTCATCTTATTCCTTACATATATCCATAGTCTATTAGTATGTAATCAAACATATATGCTTAAATACTTCAGTTTTATAAATGAGGAATTAAGGCACAGAAATACTAAATCAGAAAAAATCCCTCATAAGTTTTTAGCTGAATGATTGGAGTCCCTATCTCCGTATTTGTTATTGGTGAGTTCAGTTTTCTTTTTATCCTTTTATGAAATATGAACTTCACTTTTAGTTGTAATTTTCTACTTTATCAGAAATTCTCAGAAATTCTAGAATTCAAGATCAATTTGTGGCTTTGGTATTATGCTACCTTATTTGTTAACCATCCCATTCCAGTGGGAATGTTTCACCATTTTTATGTAGGTTTAACTCCTTCAAGTTGCGATATACCATACAAAATGTTAGCCTTTACACTCTGCGGGGGGAGGGGAACAGTTGTTTCCAAATTTTATCAAAACAGATACATAAAAATTCTATGCTGTCATGTGTGTATGTGTGTATGTATGTATATATGTATGTATGCATATTTTTCTATTTAGTTTTCAACTTTCTTGTTAGAAATCCAACCTCTTGATAAACGACAACAGAATTATTTCTTAATTGCTTTGCACAGTGTAGGATACAATGAGGCTAGTAGTAAAAAAAATAGATGTGTCTTGGCTACTGTTAAGTAGCATTTGGTATGGCATTAAAATTTTCTGGCTGGGCAGCAAAATTATTTAACTGGGAACTAAGAACAGTGGCTGATATTTTATTTTATTTTAACATGGGGCAGCTGTACATTATTCTGCCAATTATCACTCATGATATTTAGCAGGGCTAAGTGTTCAATCTACAATAGCAGGTTTCTCAAGTCTGTGCTTAAATTATATAGCATATGGCACAATTTCATACATTTCAGTTATATTTCTGTTAATGCTTCATGAATCAAATCCAGACTCTTGCAGCATTCTATGTGTTATTAAAATAATAATTAGTAAATACAGTGTGTACAATTTCAGTACCTGTATCGTTACAAAAAAGAAAGAACTCCGCAAACGAGTCATAATGTGATCCAGAAATAAGAGTCTGTGTCCTTGTTCCCTAGAAGTTTGTCAGAAAGTCAAAGTAATGTCTTGCATGCACTGCTAACTGACTGTGTGGAAATTTTTTTAAGTTTACTTTTTCTTTATTCTTCTGTCTTTTTTATCCATCTTCCCTCATTGTAGCAAATTAGACGCCCGGATGAAAGCAAAGGAGTTGCTAGTAGAGTTGGATCCCTCAAAGTAAATATGTTTCTAAATTTTATTTTGCAAGTTTTCTTCTATAGCCTACACATTTTTTTTTACAGGGAGTGGGGAGGGAAGGAAGAGGGTGGGGCTTCGATATTTTTCACCATTCCATTTATTTTTATTTCACTTTTTTTAATCACTGTGGGATCACTTTTTATTTCTGTGCTATACAAGAGCCATCATAACTCAGTTAGCTAAAGGAAAGTTGCCAAACTATTATTTCTGAATCATACTGTACCTCTGCAAAAGAAATTAGCTTCCTTAACCTGTTTTTGGATTAGAATCATGAACGCTTAAGACGACAAGGTAGCAAATTCTGTTCATTTTAGGTAGAGAAGGATTCTGAGGTATAATCTACCATATTCTTAAACTTATTTAATTGCAGTAAAGGAGTTAATCCGATTCCTTTTAAGTGGAAAAAGATAGTTTAAATGGATGCACTTTCAAGTGTATCTAAATAGACATAAGACATTTTCTTCAGTTTGAAACAGTGGTGGGTTGCTCCCGGTTCTGTCCGGTTCTTGCGAACCGGTACTAAAAGTGGTGGGAGGCTCCGTCCAGACATCATAATGGACGATCTGCGTGCATGCACAGAAGCGTGCACGCTCCCGTTGCGAACCGGTAGTAAAGGTAAGTAGAATCCACCCCTGGTTTGAAAGTTAACCAGATTGTTGTTTTCTACTAGTGCTCTAAGATTTTATTCTTCAAAAGTACTTATGTATTAATAAATTAGACTAACTCGAACACATTCATTTAAATGAAAAATAGAGAGATTTTGTGATATTTCTTTGAATAAACTCCCTTTAAAATTAAATATTAGACGTTACTAAACTAATTTCCATCTTGTGTGGTATATCATATTAAGATATGTTAATTTATACATTCTTATAGAGCTGGCTAACAAATCAATGAATGTAGTGGAAATAAGTTTAATATCTTGGATTATAAAAATGCTGAAAACTCACAGCATAGTTATCCTGACAATATTCAGCAGTATAAATAGGTAATTATTATTTGTAAACTTTGAAGCGTTTCACTTTATTACTTCAATTCTGTTTTGCACCACATGGAGCACTAAATTCTTTCTGTTCTTTTTTGCACTTTCTTGCCATCTCAGCTTTCTGTCTTAAAAATTATTTTCTTTTGTATGTGTGGTGTGTGTGTATCACCTTTATTCCAAGAGAAGCCATCTTACTATTTCTCTTAATACTGCTCAATAGAGTTGCTCTCTGTAAAAGTGTCATTGCACTGAGCATAAAGAGGGGGAAGACAAAATTGTAATTATGCATTTGTTTCCCATATTCAATTCCAGAAAATGAATCTAATGAAAATGAAAAATGCTATTATACTTATACTAATAATAATATTACATTCCTCTATGTCTTTCTCCAAGGATTCTTTTTTCAAAGAATTAAAACTACAATGCAGTTTGTGTACATTAATTGATGCTTTATATAAATAAACAATGCCAAATAGTGTATTTAACAGGTTAGCCATTATAAATAAATACACATTAAACAACCAATGAGAAATGAGTTTCCAAATTGTATTTGTAGAAATTTATATATTCTTGCTAAAATATGAATGCAGTATTTTAAAGTTCATAGTTTTGGTTTTTGAATTTATTGGCATAGACCCAAAACACAAGGATGAAATAAAGATAATTAGTCAGAAATCTTATTATTATAGAAATTGTATGAGGACCCTATTTTAAAAATGTACTAAAAATGTTCTGAAAATGTTTAGCACTCTGATGGTTAGAAATCAATATATGAATATTGAGAAGTGTACAAGTAGCTATAACTATATGTATTTGCTAATTAACATCGACACTTTAAAAAATAGTTGCTATATTAACCAAATGATTTTTTTATCTTAACAAAAGGCTAATCTTTTTGTATTATACTACATGTATTACAAGGGCTAAGAGAAATATGTTGCACTGTATCATCACTTTAAAAAAAATGGAAAGAAAGAAAATGAAAAGACAATAGGTGGCTTTTTCAATTCATTTTCTGATGTTTACATATAGCTCCATCGAAAGCTGGAGGAGCTCAGAGATCACCTAGATGGGAATGTCAAAGGATGCTCTCTCCGAGTAAATGTACGATTTCACTCGGTGAATTATTTTTAATAAACTTTTGCTGGCTGGTAATACCAAATGTGATTGGTTTGTTTTCTCATCCTATCATTCTTCCCCTTTTTCTTTCCCCTCTTCTGTTTCCTTTTCTAATTCGGGTTTTATACCATAAAACGATTTATTTTTCTAAATGATCGACCAACTGTTAGTTACTTTCTAGACTCACTGCTATTTTAAAAAATCACTTGTTGTCTCCAAATTCAACTGTGATGTGCAATCATTTCCTAATTTAAAAATAAATAAGCTAGCCCGGTTTTTTTGAAGCTGCTTTCCTTCTGCTTTGTTGCACCAAAACCAATCTCTAACCACGAGTGGCAGTAGCCATGTCACCTGAAGATGGAAGTTATAAGACATCTGGAGAATAATAGATTGGGGCTAAGACAGAAAGTAGATCATGTGAATACTAGACAACATATAACGTCTCAGAAGTGTACTTAAATCATATGCTCTTTTGTGATATTTCAGGTTTCATTTCTAGAAGTTTACAATTTAATAACAAGTGCATGTCATGCCACATTATCACTTCTGTATTATTTTATTTCTCTTTATTGCACACCAACCTTCATATAGGTTTTTCCTATTCAATGGGAAAGCAGTTTGAGTCTATTATGTTTACCACTGGTCAATCAGTTGGAAAAATAATACTGGCTGGAGGAAGCACATACCTATATGCAATAACCATTGTGGCCCAAATCTTACAATTTGGAGGTATTGATCTAATGTCCCTTCCACTGGCTCATTGCATTTGTTAAAAATTTAACTGCATAGATGAAATAAACTGGGACAGAACTAGTCTAATCGGGACCATATTTCTTCTAATTATATGCCTCCTATTTACAAAAATGCCCATACATCTTATTCATTCATTCAATTTATTCATTGTGTATATATCGATCACAACATCACAGATTTGTGTCTAGAATCGCAGCATAATGAAAATATGTGAATCTTAGATAATTTTATTTGTTAATTTGTTAACATTGAACTAACTCTATGTGATCATAAAAGTCTCTGTCAGAAATTTCTTCTGTGAAATATAATTTCCAAATTATTTTTCTAGTATTTATAGTATTGATAAACACATACAGAAAATTTTAGTACTGATCCTGATTTTCGGCAGATGTTATTTTGATGTTAGAACTTCTCCAAAATCTTATATCAGGTAGGAATATATGGCAACAATTATAAAAATAATGATATTAAGCTACTCCACATTTTGATCAGAGATTTGAGTTTTACAGTTATTTTTAAATTTTGGGAAAACATAGCAAACTATCTCCCTACAATTTAGGTAATTTGGAAACAAAACTACAGTTACGACCAGTTGTAGGACTAGTAGGAATTGTAGTTCAGGAATACGCTAGCCAAAATCCCTTGTTTGTGAAATGTATGGCCATATAAATTTGATGAATGAATAAATAAAATACTTATTTAGATCCTGAAAAAGATTATGTAGTGGCTAAGAGTTAATACCAACTTGAAAGCACATCATCATCACCAGGCAGTAAGAGGTCTGCGAGTATTATGAATGAACTTGTGACGGAAGCCTATCTATTTGGTTACATTTGGAGATTATTTTAGGAAAAAGTAAACAAAGAGAGCATCATAATAGTCCTGGAGTGACAAACTGGATCCATATTTATTCAAAGATATAAAATATCTTTAAATATTTTATTTAAAATAAATATATTTTGTATCTTTAATAGTGTCTGCAGCCCCACAAAATAAATAAAAATGCCTGTAAAAAATTGGAATTCTTCATGATTGCAAAATTTCACTAAATTTTAACTCTTGTGAATTGTCTGAAAAGGTTCCTCACTTCTGCAGTAATCTAAGAGGTGTATAGCTGAGGCCTCCTTTTTCTGCCTAAGGCATAAAGCTAAGATAACTCTATATTTCTCAATGATTTGGCAGTTAGGTAAAATGGAACTGCATTCCTCAACTAGAAAGTTGCCTGCCAACAATTAAGAATACAGCTAAAAATGATCTTCTTGGAAAGTGAGAGGAGATGAACTAAGAGGCACTACCGTAGGTTGCCAGCACTTATCATTTGGAATAGCCTCCCAGTTGAAATGAGATATGCTGATGATCTTTAGAGATTATTTTAAATTCCAGGCCGTTCCAAGTGGATTTATAAATTGAGAAGGCATCATCTCAATTTACTATCTTGTTGACTGACTGAAATGATAATGGAAGTGAGATGTATCTCATTCACTGGATTTTTTTTTTTTAGTTTACCATGTATTCTTTCCTTTTTTTTCTTTTTTCTTTTTTCTTTTAATCCTTACCCAGGATTTTTTTTTATTATGTTCGCTTCCAAGGTTCATAACAGAATTATGGTGGAATATGAATGATTGAATGAATGAATGAATGAATGAATGAATGAACGAATGAATGCTTCTGCCTACTGAAATAACTTTTATAAACAACACTGTATTCAGGAATCCTATGAGCTGTACATGAGCCATCTTCACTTCATTTAGGTTGTTATCCAGGTTGTTTGACCTAATTCATTCCAAAATGTCTTCTTTAGTGTTATAAATTTCCTTACTTTAATGGAATTAGAAGATTTCTGTTGCTTGCCTATTGGTAAGTCTCTCTCCAGTTCTCAAAATGAACTCTCTCAGCTATTCCCTATAGAGGTTCACTGCAGCTTTATACCTCACAGATGGAGGAGTGGGGAAATAATAATTTGAAGGGTTAAGCAAAATTCCCAGAAGTTTCAGTAGATTGATACAATCTTCCAATTTTCAGGATAACGATACTCTTAGCTCTCAAGATAGCTAACATTCAGTATAAAAATTATAAATATAGTAAATATTTTTTAAAAAAATATAGAATTCTTCTCATAAAGAAACGCCTTATGTAGCTATTGGAGTTATGGGAAGAGTTTATCTGAGCAGATACCTAGGTCAGTGACATTACCTTTTCCCTTCTGTATTCAGGGATCCTTCCCACAGGACTGTTGTTAGTAATAGTCTTGTGGAGTGAGGTGGACAGGAGAGGGATGAGTCCACCAGAATCATCTTTGGAGTTGGTTATCACTACCTTTTCATTATTTAATAATTTTCCTATAGAATTTTGGTCAGATATACGAATAGAAAAGTAGTCAGATTGCTAAGCATATCCAAGCTGTCAGTTACCGGCAGCCACTTAGCTTAAAAAAAGAAAACACTCTAATCCTTCTTATCCTTCTTATCAAAATGGAAATATATCCCCCACACAACTTGAGGCCCTATGTTTCTCATCCCACTGAGGATTCAAATAATCTTTACAGAAGGATTTTGCAAACACTCCCCATTCCCCTCCCTACAGTGATCAAACATTGATCCATTGCTAACTACATGGAGATATTCACAAGCATGAAAGATAGCCAATAATGCCGTAGCATCCCAGCACTATCTTGTGAACACATGCCTTCCAAATAGATATGCACTACTGTGACCACGTCTCCTTTCTATTCTAGCAGTGAGTTTTATATTTTACCCTTATCTCTTAAAATGTTTCCTTTTCAATTCAAGTATGTCATCACATATTAGTCACCTAACATTTTTATAGATCAGATAACAAATAACATATCATTACTCAAAATTTAATTAAAGATGCAGAAATTGGTATGCAGTTTTATATGTCACACCAATTGTGCAAACTTCACAAAGTCTGGCTTCAAACTGTGTCAGACTTCATAAAATAATATTCCTATATTGCCTAGTGAAATTATACACAGAACAATGTTTATAAATTTATGATTCTTCCCTTTCCATATTTGGTAAATGTCACTGGAACAGCTTTTGGGTTTATAGGATTTGACAGAATTCAATACAAGAAATCTCTTTGAGGTTTTTAGCCTAAATACGTGGCAAGAAGTTTCATTTTCTTAGTCTCACCTGATAACAATCTAACAGCATTGCATTCCACTGTGAATTCTTCCCTTTCATTCAAGTCTTAGAAAAAATGAAACAACAAAGCCTTTTAAATTGCAAGGTTTTCTCTGTATTCAAGATTTGAGCCTAAAGTAACTCAAAACACACACACATAAACACACAAACATTACCAGCTACAGTATCAGTTTAACATGATAATGAGGGTGAATGGGAAATACCTGAAATTGACAAATAAATAAAATAAATATGAGCATTATACTCCATCTGACCGTAACTCCTTCCTAATAATAAAAAGGGAGAGTTTCCAGAGATAGGTTGAATTTTTCTGTCTCTCAGTCTGGTAGCTATCTTTTCTCTGCCTAGTAAAACATTTGTGCTTCATTTTGTCCATCATTTTTACCTCCATCAAGAGCTTCCTGCATTGGGTGGACATGTCCCTATGAAGTTCTTCCCTTTCTGGTCTTCTACATGATTCTCCACATAGTGCCCAGCAGCTCTCTTCAGCAGTTGTTTTTAGAACTGCTCTCAAACAAGAACTCTCAGTAGTACAAAATAGTATTGCTTATTGTTGTTTACTAAAACCAATAAGCCAACTTCAACAATCAAATTTAGTTGCTCACTATTATCTTCATTCCAATCCTCCAAACTTTCTCTACCTTTCTTCTGCCCAGAGTCCTTTCTGAATCCTTCCTTTAAGACACCATCTATAAAGCCAGCCCATGCTTTCTTTCTGTGAGAAACTTTCTTGTGATAACTGAATTATTTTGTATCCTTATCAACAAAACTAGCACAAAGTATCAGAAAGCATTTGTTTGAGTGTGAGCGTGAAAGTAAGAAAATGTGACCATAGTAATTCCAGGCATGTTATAGTAAGCAGTGATTATATATGAATTAAATTTGTATGCACTGGAATATACTTGTTTAGCTCCACAAATAGATAGAAGAAAACATCAGCCAATGATATAACCAAGTTGCTTGGATTATTGGAAAAAACATTTTGGATTATGTGAACCTTGTCCTGAACTGAACATAAGAAGACATAAAATACATTGGTTGATTCATAAAGAGGAGTTTATGGAGAAATTAGAACTGCTGTTCTATTTACCAAAAAATGCTTTCTGTCAAATAAGTGGGATTTACTTTTGCAAAAATGAGATTCATTTATCGTTTTCTGATAGCTCACTTCTTTAAAAAATTTCGGATTAGTTCACACAACTTGTTTAAGTAAAATTTAAGGTAAATTTTATTGAATTTAGCACACATTTTGAAAGTCCGTATTTGTTACAATTATGAATTAACAATTGAATTATATATAATTACAGTCCTAAAATATTCATATTTAATTATTCTACTTTAAATGCCATTGTAGATGGAAAGCCATCTGTGATAAAAAAAACACTCCAATTTAATTGCACCAATTAACCACTTTATGTGTTTGATGAAGTGAGCTGCAGCTCATGAAAATGTATGCCTTTTAATACAATTGTTAGTCAGAAAAACTGCTACCAGACTCCTGACTTTTTGCTATCTTAAATGGCTTAATCTTCAAAATATTTTTATATCAGAAATCTAATTTATACAAAACATGAAACCTCTGCTATGTCTCAGTGCTGGAACCACCTAAACAGAAAACATTTTAAGACCCTTACTATGTCATCACCTCTTTTTTAACAATGTTTTCTTTTCCCCACTGCATAACCAGGCTCGGCTCCCTTCGTGCTCATCCACCTATAGTGTTTCTGAGGTATATTTTGCACGTGTTCTTTCATAGTACAGTTTCTTCATTCATCACCCTTTGATTTAAATCTATTTATTTCATTTGGTCTTCCCCATGCAGAAGTGAGAGAGAAAAAAATCACCTTGTGAGATTTATTATGCATGCTCACCTTGCAACCATGTCCAGCCTAGTTTAATACCAATCAATCACTTAATCATAGAACAATATTTAATTGCAGCATTTTTATAGTTTATAATAATATTGTATAATTACATACAAACCAAAATTCTGTGCAGTTTTTTAAAAGAAAAGTTTTTATGCAGAAAGCCAATAGGTACTATATAATTTTGTAACCCATCCACAGTCACTGCTGTGAGATGGGTGGCCACATAATTCACTGAAATTAATTAATTAAATGTTTGTTTGTTGAATTTTTAAATAGTCAGGTCTTTCAGAAATAGATTACAGAGTTCAATAATTGTATTTCCATGTATGAGTTTGACGTTTTATCTGTTTCATAAATGAGATTGGAGGAAAAGTGAAAGAATTGCTCTTTCATTTACACTTATTCAATGGAATGGAAATATTGGAAGAAGCTTTTCAATAACTGGAATTTTCTAGATGCATCCATAAATCATGTTTCCCTGATAACTCTTATTAGAATGGAAAGGATGGAAAGATTTCTTGTATTTAATACTGTTCTGGAAGAGTTTTGTACTAACAAATTTATCATGCATCCAACATCGTCACAAAATGATTACTATAAAAATAATGTCTAAGATCTCGCTGCATTTTTCCTTTCAGGTATACAAATACTTTCTGCATGAAATTTTGCCAACAGAGAGAATGTTTCCAAAGTTATTATTCTCAAGTCTTTTTTTTTTCATTCTAACAAAGCCTGTTGCCGTGCTTGACATCTTGCAAGATATTTAGCCATGTCACAATAAATTATCCATCAATCTACCCTGTGTTTAAATATCTGCTCACTTATTCATGTTCTTTATGAAGACAGAGAAGGTCAGGAGATGCACTGGGTAATTATAAATTGAAAATGTGGGGTTTTATATTATCAGGAAGAGCCATAGGATGGAGAACAGATACATTATAATATTTGAAATTCCAGTGAATCAGAAAAACTCTAGAAAAATATGTCTGGATTGTCTACCCTACCACTATAACTTAGTAGTCCATAAGAGAAAATAGAAGGCACCATTTTGGGACCCCACTGAGGTGAGACCAAACCATCTATTCAGAGACTGCTAATTTTAGAATTCTAATTGTAGATGCAATAGCAATCTTTTGGTAATGAGCGTATTTGTTCCTATCATAAGTGAATATATTAAAACAGTGTTCAGTACCAGGCAATTTATCTTAACTCCTCTTCATTTAATATGGTACAGCACTATATATCTTGAATGCTTTTGCTGCCAATTCCAACATAGCAATTCACAATGCTCATATAAAAGGAACAGTTATTACAGTCTTGAATTTTACTATTATATCTGGTGTATCATAAGACAAGCAGTGACACATGTTACAGCCAGTCACCCTCTCTCAGTTTACCTCATTTCAAGGTTGTTGCTGTGGGGAAAATAGAATGAAGGTCTATTGGATATTTTGCTTCCTTGAGTTATTTGTAAAAATAAAAGCAGGTTACAAATAAAATAAAAATAAATATGTTGGATACTTAATACTACCACTGTGAAAAAGTTTAATGGCATTATATAATAAATAGTTTGGGGAGAATAAACCTCCTCCCCTTAGCTTTCTTGAGTTTTAGTTATATATTGTGGCATACTATTTTTTTACTTGAAGATATAGCAGACGTACCAAATTGTAATACAAAAAGTCATTATACCATTTTTCTCAAAGTATAGAATAGTGGCCCATAAACAATGTGAAAGTCTGTTTGAAAAATATTTTAGCCTCTATCCCCAATGTTCTCCTTTCACCCTTACCTCATTATACATACATCTACATGGCTGGGAATGCACTGCTTAGTCATACATCATATGCATATTGTCCATTGCTTGCAGTGAACAATTGAAATTGAAATAATTCATTATTTTCTGTTGTAAATTCCTCCTGAGATCAGAAGATGGCCTAATTTCTATGAAAATTACTGGATAACTTAGGCATCTGTTTAGCTGTCTTAATAACTTTGATATTTTGTCTGTATATTTTGGTCTGTACCTCATTCTATAGTTTTCTTCCTGCCTTTGCTATCTTTGCTTTAGTCTTTGTCCATAACATTAAGTAAATAAAAATATCCATTATTGACATCTCAGCTAGTAGAGAGCAGAAACCACATAATACCCTTTTTTATTTTGATGGACAGGTATTGTTTTTAATGGAACTATTATTGGACAGCTATATAGATACCATGCAGCTTTTATTCATAAAGTAGACTTGAATCTTGTCACTCTGAAACTTTATTTTTTTATTTAGATATCTCCTAAAAATCTCCTAAGAGCCTTAATAATAAGTTGACTAATATATGAGGAGATTAAAGGAAGTTTATTATTAATTTAGCTAGGGTCATGATGTTGTATTTCATTCTGTTTTAGTGGATTTACAGTTGTGATTGCCCATATATATCTAAATAATAGAAGCCAAAGACTAACACTGGAAAACCATTATCTTCACACACTGTTTGAGCTTAATGGTATATGACAGGTCAGTATTTTAAATAGGACACAAGAGTCAATGACAGATCTGCCGGTATCAATAAACAAAAATTTCATATTCATACTGCTTTTCCTCAGATGCTCAAGATGGCATATATAATATCTCCCCTCATTTTGCGGCCAGATCAGCAGCTCACCTAATTAATTAGGCATTGAGAAACAGTAGTAGCCAGAAATCACCTGAGCTCCATCTTGAGTGAATATTTGAATCTAGGTTTCCCCTCCCCTCCCTCTGTGTGTGTGTTTGTTTTGAAGAATTGGCATCTCTCAAAATCAAGGTTGATGAGGCTAATTTCATGACATTTGGAATATAAATCTTTTAATACCATGTTTCCCCGAAAATAAGACCCTGTCTTATATTTTTTTGAACCCTGAAATAAGCACTTGGCCTTATTGCCATGCACTTAAAAGCCTGATTGGGCTTATTATCAGGAGATGTCTTATTTTGGGGGAAACAGGGTTATGATTTTCCTGGAAACTGAAGCTCTGGGAAGAAAAGAAGCATTTCAAATTAGTTTCATACTTTGTTTGAACTAGAAAAGAAAAATAATTTTTAATAATTTTTTAAAATATAAATTTACCATTCTGTAAGAGTCATGTATCTAAAATAGAGCCCGTTCTCTAAAGACATCTGGTGATGTGTATGTTCTTTCTTTGGTCTATCTAATGAATATTATTTGAGGAAATCTAAATGTAAACTTACATTATTAGATACATACCTTTTGCATCTAGTTTTTCTTATATTTTCATACCCTTCTCTTTATTCTTATTTTTTAATATTTTTCTTAAATCTTTTTCCTCATTAGTTCTTTCAGATTCTTGTAAGTGTAACTTCATGCAAATGCATAAGAAGCTGTATTATTAAAAGTTCTTGGTTGCTAATTTAATCTACATAATTAAACATTTTATAGTTTTAAATTGTAGGATACTACAGTAAATTATAATTAATAAAGCCCCCATCATTCGGGATTTAATCCTGGAGGAAGGGGCTGACCTGGCATGCATAACTGAGACCTGACTGGGCCAGGAGGGGGGTGTTCCCCTCTCTGAGATGTGCCCAGACAGGTTTCAGATACTGCATCGGCCACGATTCCAGGGAAGGGGTGGAGGGGTAGCAGTCATTGTCCGCAAGAGTCTTTGCCCTCGCAGGATCCCTGCCCCAGAGATTGTCAGATGTGAGTCCCTCCTCTTGAGGTTGGACTCAAGGGTTCAGTTGAGTCTGTTGTTGACGTACCTGCCTCCCAGCTACGTTACAACATCCCTACCTGGGCTACTAGAGGCAGTAGCCGGGTTGGCGGTGGAGTTCCCCAGGTTCATGGTGCTGGGGAACTTTAACCTGCCGTCACTTGGCGAACCCTCAGATGTGGCTCAGGAGTTCATGGCTTCCATGACAACCATGGACCTGACCCAAGTAGTTCAGGGTCCAACCCATAGGGAGGAACACACGCTCAACTTGGTGTTTCTCTCGGGGCAGTGGAAATGTGATCTGGAATTAAGGGATATAGATGTTTTCCCCTTGTCATTAGATCATTTCTTGCTGAGCTTGGACTTTAGGACACCACTCCCCCATCACAGGGAGGCAGAGCCGATTAAGTGGTTCCGCCCCAGGTGCCTAATGGACCCTGCAGGGTTCCAGAAGGAGCTTGGGGAGATACCTGACTCCCTTGTCCACAGCCACAGCCTTGGCAGAGTCCCTGGTTGTTGCCTGGAATAAGGCAGCGTCTGGGGCACTGGACAGGATTGTGCCTTTGCGACCTCTCAAGAGCAGTGAATCCAGGAAAGCTCCCTGGTTTACCGAGGAGCTCCGGGAGATGAAGTGCCAGAAGAGACGTCTAGAACTGCGTTGGAGGACCAGTAAATCTGAATCTGACCAAACACTCTTAAGAGCCTTTATTAGGACTTATTTAGTGGCGATACGGTCAGCAAAATGTTCGCATTTTTCCACACTTATTGCATCCGCTGATTCTCGCCCAGCCGCACTGTTTAGGATGACTCACTCTCTCCTTAATATAGGGGGAGTGGAGGAGCCCTTACAGGGTACAGCTAAGGAATTTGTGCAGTTTCTGTCAGATAAAGTCGCTCAGATTCGGATGGACCTGGACTCTGATTGGGCAATTCTGACCGAGATGACCAGGGCAGGTCTTAGTCATATTGTGTGGGATGAGTTTGAGCCTGTGACTCCTGAGGAAGTGGACAAGGCTGTGGGTGCGATGAGTTCCTCCACTTGTATGTTGGACCCGTGCCCCTCCTGGCTGGTTTGGGCCAGCAGGGAGGTGACACGAGGCTGGCTCCTGACTTTAGTTAATGCTTCCTTAAGGGAGGGGTCTTTTCCGCAACCATTAGGGGAAGCGGTTGTAAGGCCCCTCCTCAAGAAGCCTTCCTTGGACCCAGCAGAATTAAAGAACTTTTGTCCAGTGTCCAACTTACCCTTTGTGGGGAAGGTTGTAGAGAAAGTGGTGGCACTTCAGCTCCTACAGACATTGGATGAAACAGATTTTCTGGACCCTTTTCAATCTGGCTTCGGGCCTGGCTACAGCACGGAAACTGCTTTGGTTGCGCTGATGGACGATCTCTGGCGAGCCCGTGATGGGGGTCATTCCTCTATCGTGGTGCTACTTGACCTCTCAGCAGCTTTCGACACCATTGACCATGGTATCCTACTAGGCCGACTAAGGGAGTTGGGAGTGGGAGGCACCGTGTTACGGTGGTTCTCCTCTTATCTCTCTGGTCGGTCCTAGTCAGTGTTAATAGGAGGACAGAAGTCGACCCCTAGGCCCCTCGTTTGTGGGGTGCCTCAGGGCTCAGTCCTCACTCCCCTTCTATTCAACATCTACATGAAACCACTGGGAGAGATCATCTGACAATACGGGGTGGGATATCAGCAGTATGCCGATGATACCCAGCTGTATATCTCCACCCCGCATCATTTCTGTGAAGCAGTGGATGTGATGTGCCAGTGCCTGGAGGCTGTGAGAATCTGGATGGGAGTCAACAGGCTCAGACTTAATCCAGACAAGACAGAGTGGCTGTGGGTATTGCCTCCCAAGGACCATGTCAATTGTCCATCCTTAGCCCTGGGGGGGGGAGAAGCTGTCCCCCTCAGAACGTGTTCACAATTTGGGTGTCCTCCTTGACCCACAGCTGAGATTAGAGCAACACCTGGCAGCTGTGGCTAAGGGGACCTTTGTGCAGGTTCGCCTCAAGGTGTGGTTATTACTTTTAAAGCCCTATATGGCTTAGGGCCAGGCTATCTTCGAGACCGTCTTCTACCGCATAGCTCCCAACGACCGGTAAGATCCCACAGAGTTGGCCTCCTCCGGGTCCCGTCAGCTAAACAATGTCAGCTAGTGGGTCCGCGGGGGAGGGCCTTCTCTGTGGCTGCCCCAGCTCTCTGGAATCAGCTACCTCCTGAGGCCCGGACCACTCCCATCCTACTGGTCTTCCGGAAAATGGTGAAAACCTGGCTTTTCCAGCAGGCTTGGGGCCGTTGATCTTGCCACTGTGATCTTGCGAGATCCGGCCATGAGTGGTGTGTATGGGGTTTTTTTAACATCTCTTATTGTATATTGTTCATACTGTCTTTGTTGTAAGCTGCCCAGAGTCCTCAGAGAGTTGGGCGGCATAGAAATATGAATAATAAATAAATAAATAAATATAAAACAGTTGGACTTAAGGGTATGAGTGTCATGTAGCTGTTAGAAATTTTTTGGCAGATATGTATCAATACTTGAATAATTTAGTAGTTCCCTAAATGCAGGGGTGGGATTCAGCTGGTTCGGACCGGTTCACATGAACCAGATGATAATTTTACATCTGGTTTGCCAAACCGGTAGTTGCAAGAACTGGCTGGCCCCACCTGCACCTCCCAGGAGTGTCCATGAGAGCCCGTTTTGGATGCCAGGTAAGTGCAGGGCCCACACGGAGGCTCTGGGAGGGCGAAAAACAGGCCTCCTGTATGTTCCAGAAGTCCAGAAACAGGCCCATTTCCGGCCTCCGGAGGGCCTCCAGAGCCCGGGGGAGGCTGTTTTTGCCCTCACAGAGGCTCGAGGAAACCTCTGGAGCCTGGGGAGGGTGAAAACGCCCCCACCCCACTGCCATGGTGCAGGAGGCCGAGTAGGCTATGTCCACCATGGCCACACCCACCCAGCAACCGGGCATAGAACCGGTTGCTAAAATTTTTAAATCCCACCCCTGCCTAAATGTATAGAAAAAAGGGACTTCTGTCAAAATTATACATAGTGTAAATGTTTCTTTCAAAGTCATATTAAAGAGGCAAACCAAAAGAAATGGTAGGCACTAGTGCATTAATTCCTAACTGCGGCATTTATAAAGAATGTTAATTACAATACATTATAAAGAGCATACAACCATTTTTTAAAAAATGTTAATACCTCTTATTAAGACAGCCCTTAAAATTTGGAGTTTGCCAAAAACTAAGATCTATATTTCTAAATCTTTCACAGAAAAGGTAATACATATTTTTCAAATATTGTGAAGTAGAACACATTATAAAGAAGGCCTTGTGAAACAATAAGCAAGATCCAAAAATGAAGACCCTTATAATCCAATGTTTCGTCTTGTTCTTGCAGTGCAAAGCAATTGTATTTCTCTAAAACCAATATCTAGACTTTGCAACATCATCTTAATAATCTTAATAATCTTAATAATGCAACTGTTTTCTGAAAAATGCTTCCATGAGTGTAATGAAATTACAATTATAACTTCAATCAATAACTTGGTTCTCTTTTAATTGAAAGGAATGATTAAGATTTCTCTTTTAGAAAAATACTTTATTGTTTTGTACAAATTTTTAATTTGATATTTAATCAGTATGAGAACAAAAACACCTAATGTGAGGGGTTTTTTTTACCGTATGGTGCTTTTTCCTTGGGCAACACATCCTTGTGTCATGTAAAATGCTTTTGAACATCCCCCAGTTTCAAAGGAATTTGCTTTGTTTTATGAGCTCATAAGGGTGGAACATTGGTCTGTGGTATTAACCAAAATTAACTATCTTGGACCAATGGAACTATTGTACAATTCTTTCAACTTGGCCAATATTTTTTCAATGATAAACAAGGAATTGTAGTGAGATTTTGTGAAAGGGAACAGCTGTACAAGTACATTTTCACTAAGTATACTATAAAGCAATTTAAAATATTCTGGGCAGAGAGGACTGCTGGTTTGAAGGAGAGGTCAAAGAGCCATCTACATTATGACTGAACAGCCCTTTCTCAACAGAGGGGGAGGGATATGATACCATCTATTTCCTGTTTGCAACACAGTCCTTTCAGCAGTTCCAAGAAGGTTCCACACCCATTTGCACTATTCAGGTGACCCTGCGGGCACAGATAACTTCCCAAGGAGCTTCAATGACTCGCAGAGAGCTAATGACCCACATTCAAAGTGCTAACAACCAGATGACTGGTTGTTGAAATCTTCCATTCCCAGCATTCAGTCAGCACTGAAGAAACTTCTCTTGGATGAGAAGTGAAATGTCTTCAAGGAAAAACAAAGAAAGTCCCATTGCTTTTTGAAAAAGTATCTTTGCAACAGGCAATGTAGTGTGAAAATTATTCTTAACTTACAACTCATCAATTAACGTTGTCATGTGGAATTAGGGTATTTCTTTCTTGGCTATCATTTATTTTATGTAAAATAAGTCTTTGTTAGTAATCATTGTCTCTTTGACAAATTTATATACAATCTCGTAGAGCTACTCTAAACAGAACACCTTTTAAATGATCTTGCCTCTCTTCTATCACAGGCAAAAGCCTTCTCTATATTAGTTTATTTTTTTTAATGCTACTGGCCTTTTTTTCTCCAGAACATAAGACCATCATATAAATGTTTCTGATGTGTGTTGTATGACTCTTCTCTTTCTGATTCTATATACCTATTTGAACACATTGAAATTTCTTACTGATTAAAATTTCAGCAAGGACCTAAATGAATCTTACAGATTTTTTATCAAAACACATTTGACTATTTGCAGACTGTTTTTAAGAATTAAAAATATTTTTTAAAGACAGAAGCACTTTTTACTCTGTCTTTCCATGCTTTGACCTTTAACCAAGGTTTGCTTGATCAGAAGCAAACAAATTGTATGTTGTTTCTCCTTAACTTTATTTTAGTACTGTTTATGGAATACTGTACTGACATTTATTTTCTATATTACAAATTCTTTTAGGTATATATTTCAGACAAGTTTAGCATATTACATCCAGAGGTGGGTTTCAGCAGGTTCTGACCAGTTCTGGAGAACCTGTAGCGGAAATTTTGAGTAGATCGGAGAATCGGTAGTAAAAATTGTGACTGGCCCCGCCCCCATCTATTCTCTGCCTCCCAAGTCCCTGCTGATCAGGAGGAAATGGGGATTTTGCAGTAACCTTCCCCTGCCACAGCCACCAAGCCACGGCCACCAAGCCATACCCACAGAACTGGTAATAAAAAATTTTGAAACCCACCACTGATTACATCCCTTCTCATAATAGATTATTTCAAAAATTTAGCATATATGTTAGCCAGTTCATCTAGTCCAAGACATATCTTAATTATGCTTTATGGTCGATTTGGTCTCACTTCTGTCCATATGTCAAAAGTTATTATTTTTGAAATCAAGCATTAATTTTATGTCTATTTATATTGAAGATGAATCATTCACTAATCATTGATGCCAGTTAAATTTTGATATAATTTGGAAATATTAATACCAACTAAAGCTTCAATCTGAAAACTGTTTCTCAAGAAATATATGAGAGTTGGAGTGGGGTTGGTAAATGGGCAGAATTGTTTTCCATACAAGCCCATTTTTCAGGTTATTCATCAATTAATTTTTCATAATATCAATTAAAAATTTTCTTCTCTAGTAGATAGTTTGAATGCACCCTAGATTAAATCCAAAAGAGAATAAATTTTTCTGTAACATCCTATATTACTTTTTAGCAGACCTCTGTTACAAGGTAACAAGGAGAATACAAGTTATCAAAACTTTTCTTCAGCTGCTTGAACAGAATTCAAATATTTCATCTACAAACATGACTAATACAAGGTGAAAGTTGAACTTCCTTATTTGACATTTCTGTTGCTATTAAATCATGTGTCTGCTAGTTTTCTTCAGAAGGATAAAGTAACACAGTGCGATAAAATGAAGAAGGTGATGCCTTTTTTCTCTTGAGGAAGGAGATGCCACAAATTGTTAAAAAGAAAAATAACTATGCAATTTACATTAGTTTCATTTTTTAATCAACTATTTGTCTTTGATCATTTTTTTCCTGTCAATTATTGCATATTCCTTTCTGTGAATCTTTCTCACTTTCTAAAATCCTTGTTACATTTCAACTTACTAAAGAACATATACGTATGAATCAGCTGACACTTTAAAAAGTAATTTTCTCTCCAAAGGGTAAATTGTAAGTTGATGACTGATACGGTGTTTACATTTGAGGGGTGGCCCACGAGTCTGTGCTTGGCCTGTTAAGCCCTTTCAGATTCAAAGCAGGAAGTTCTTGAAACTTCTTACACTTATTTGAATGAATCTATGTTTGAAATTTCTATGTGGAAGAAAGTTGTTTCCATCAACAGTTTATATATATTAAGTTACACTGTGGCTTAAACACTAATATGTCTATATCATATTCTACATATGGACATGTGAAAAATGTCTGCATCTCAAAATAAGAGTCACTACTGATTTATGTCCTTGTGAGTTTATAATTTATTTACTTAACGTATTATAAGCAGATTTATAAGGCAAAAAATCTCAGACATAGCACTTAGCAACAGCAATGGCACTTAGCCTTATATACCGCTTCACAGTGCTTTAAAGCTCTCTCTAAGCAATTTACAGAGTCAGCATATTGCCCCCAACAATCTGGGTCCTCATTTTACTGACCTCGGAAGGATGGAAGGCTGACTCCTTCCATCCTTCCTTGAGCCGATGAGACCTGAACTGCCAAATTCCTGGCAGCCTATGATTAGCAGAAGTAGTCTACAGTACTGCATTCTAACCACTGCACCACCACGACTCTAGATAGATAGATAGATAGATAGATAGATAGATAGATAGATAGATAGATAGATAGATAGATAGATAGATAGATAGATATACGCACAAGAAAACACACATAAAACAGTCATTAAAATCAAGTAATCAACTTTTTTCTCAGCAAATACTACATAACAAAAAGGCAGTAGTGCCTAAAGCAGTGATGGCATAGTGTTAGTCTAACCTAATCAAAATTAAATATTAACTAAATAGAAAGTGTTTTAAGTATAGATTAAATCTGAAGCATATGTTTTCTATCTATTTATCAACAGAAATTAGTTATATTGTATGCTTGATTACAATTTTGATTGGAAGTAACCACTGCTTCATATGAAGGACCACTGAGACTACCTTTCTCAGAAACTTAGAATAAACTCAGTATGGTAACATTGTATGTGCCTCATAGGACAGCAGACTCAGCACTTGCCTGAGCATTTTGTGTAACCGTCAGTTTCAGGCCACCTACATGAAGCTTAATAAATCATCTACAAATGCTTAAAAGATGCCACTTGTTTGATCGTATGCTCTTTAATGACCCAGTTTGTCTTCTTAGACTTTATTTCTAAAATCATATTCTTTGTCTTGTTATAATTAATCAGCAAGAATTCTCTATAGAAAGCAGCCAGTGACTGCAGTGCTGTCATTAGTCCAGTGGATGATGGGAATAAAATTGGTTTATCATCCATATGAGACCGTTTCAGCACTGAAACATTTTTATTTTCTAACTTTGGAAGACAATCCAATAATTTCAGTACATGTTTTATTTGGGTAGGATTTCACAAAAAAGAAACAATGGTTCTTACATTTTTTTTTTTTTTTTGCAGAAATTACAGATCACCTCGTTCAATAGCAACTGTAACATGTTTCTCATGAGTTTCTCTACACCAGATATATTTATAGTAATATAAACATATATATGTAAACAATGTGATATATGTTATACTTCTGATGCATTATTGAAATTTATACTTAATGCTCTTTGGGCATTACCAAAGCAATGTCACAGACTGATTTGTATCAATTTTCCAATTAACTGGCAGCACTTTATTTTAATTTTTTTTTGCAAAATTTGCCAACATGATATACATAGACAATAGATCTAGACAAATGTTTCTTCAATACATTCAGTGCTTTGCAAGAATCATTGCTGAATGAATTCAGGACTGTTATTTCAGCTGGTAGTTCTCCAGGAACATTTCCTGTAATAGCTGTCCACTGTAGTCCCAAATATTAATATGTTGAAGCATGAATGTGGCCATTGCAAAAGGCAACTTTTATATTTAAATTAACAATTTTAAGATGAAGAAAAAAAATACTATAATTTTAGGAGATATTTTATATTTTTAAGTTCAGTATTCATGAAAAAAATAAAAATTTGTGATAAAATATTCTTTACCACAGTCCTTAAAATAGTCATAAAAATAGTTTTCCATTTTCTTCTTCCAGGATAGTTTTGGGCCTCTGAATCTATTCTTTAATGCTAGAATTTCCTAGTGGTATTCCATCCCGTACTAATGACAGCTGATCCTTCATAATTTCTCAGCCCAGGCAAAATGAGCTGGCTACCAGTCATTTGATGATAGAAGCAGTAAATGTTCTGGGTTAATGCAAATGTGGAAAGAGATCTATATAGATGGATCTTCTGTTTATAAAGTAAATCTAATGTTTTGATGTTAGTTAGAAGAAAATAACTCTCACATCATAATTGCTTCTGTGCTTTGTTTATATTGCTTCCTTCATTACAGCTTACTTAATCCATGACATTTTCCTCTGTCTTGGCTAATATGCTATATATGTATATACAGTATGTATGTATTGGTCCACTGAGTTGGAGTTCTAGTGATGCTTCTACATATTGCATGTGTTTTTTATGATGAATAGTAACTCTTTCTGTAAATTAAATCTTTCTACTGTTCTTGAAAAATTGCTTTCAATCAGTGGGAAGGTTTGTTTTATTATTAGTGTTCCATATATTGTATTATACATGAACTTAAAAATTATTTATAAGAATTATCTTTTTACACTGAGTTAAAAATTCTTCATCTTTATATAGTATTTTATTTGACTTCTTAGCTTCTAACTGTACTTACTCTGTGCTAATCTTATTATGATATAGTAAAGGTAAGTAATTTCTTGAAACTTTCCTAAAGATTGTAGGCACATGTTCAGCATTTTTCCTCAGCTTCCTTATGCTGTGGTTTTGGTTTGGTAAAACTTTTTGTTTTAATTTTTATGTTTAACATGAAAATTTCATGACTATAGCACTCAGAGTCTCTTTGACTTTAAATGAAAGATGAAAATGGATTTTTAAACCTTAACGTTTATCATTGTTGCAGAGTTCAGCTCTATCATAGTTGACCTTTTTGTTAATAAGTATCATATATGCATTATTTTCCATCTCCTTCAATTTCTTAATTTCACCTGTGACTTAATATTCATTTTTATAGAGTTATTCCTTAGCATTTTCAAAATGTAATGGACAAATGTAACTTCAAAACCATGAAAACAGTTGATCATTTTTTTAAAAAATATTTCTCTAAATAACAGAATGTAGCTACAATTTGCCTACACTTCTTTTTCTAATCAGAACTCAGAACAAAGAAAAGAAAAAAATTATATTTGAAATTATAATACAAAAGATAGATCTATAATATAAAGAAAGATCTATTATATACAGCCATGTCTCAAAATAGAAACCATTGCAATGTAGACAAAAATAATCATATCAATTATCTGTATAATCACTTTTCTTTCGATATGTAGAATAACATAAGTGGCAGCCATATTTGTTCATGTACCATTTTTGTAATATAGGATTCATAATGTTTTGGATATTCAGAAAAGCATAGGAAATAAAAGACTTTCTTTTCTTGTATTCTACCTCTTGTGCTTTAATCTATACTTTTCAAAACAAAGTTTTGTCAGTTGCTTTGCAGTAAGATGCCTAGGATGTTAATGAGGATAGAAAAAGAATGGAAAAAGTTCATTTATGTATTACATTTGGAAATACGTGGGAGGCAGACACTTATTTTTCTTGTACCCGAAGTTTCTTATATATGTGTAGCTATTTTGACATAAAGCCCATGCTAAGTTAGAAGATAATGGTGTACAATATATTAAAATGGGACTGCTAACTAGTAACAGCTTCTTATTAGATATGGTTTCAGCTAAAAAAAATCCATGAAACTCATTTTACCCCCTGTAGTTTTTGTCACTGCTTCTATGGACAGAAGGTAAAATTTCATAAAATTAATCTAATAATTTGATGATTGGTAAACTGATAATTCAATAAGGTTCTTCCAAACAGTCGAGAGATTTGTCATTTTAACAGTAGCTGAATCATCATACAAGTTTCAGCTGCATTGTTACTATACATTTTTTTATTTTGTCCCTGCACTTGCTTCACTATAAATGGGCTTAATGGTGAACTTAATGTTAGGTACAAGCAATAGGTCAACATGTGAAGAGTTCAAGTTAACTACAAGTTGACTACTACAGACTGCTTGCCTTCCCTTGGCAACAGATAGATAAAGTTCCTTGGAACTTGGGGCAAGGTGGGGTTTATCAGTCCTGGTTGTCTTGCAGCTGGTTCAGTGACTCAAAGCTAACTCCCCGCTTGATTCCTCCCCTGCCTACCTGGGCAATTCCCAATAATCAGGCAGACTAGAGACTGCAACTTAATTTAACTATTACTATTCTAAAGGACTGTTTTCCATTTGCAAACATCTGTTCTAGGGTGTGGGAATCCTTCTGTTTTTATATTGTGTTCAAAAACCCTTGATTTTCACTTCATTATTGTCATTAACATCATCTCATTTTCTGTGTTGTATGATCATATTTGTTTCTCCATTTATCATTTCCCAGACTACTCCATGTTTTATCCTTATATTTTCCTGATAGGTCTCTGGCGTAAACACTTTTGATATTGCTCAATTATTATTTTCACTTCTTCAAAGAAGCCATTTAAAAAAAAAAAAAATGACACTATCCATCCCAAACAAGCCACCTCCACTCTCACTCATGCTTCACAGACACAAACAAATACATTCATACAGACATGTATTATTTAAGAATTTTGTTTATAGTAGATCTAGGATACAAAAACCAACCTGTTAGGTTTTATTATTACTTTAATTTTAATCATCCTGGGAAAGTTGGGGGTGGGGGGAGCAACCAATTTGAGCCACTTTTTTAATTGAAACTATTACTGTGTAATTATGGTAGGAAAGTTTGTGTTGTTTTTGGTTGTTGTTTTTTATTTTTTTAATGTAACTTTTTTCCAGGAAAGGACAACCATAAGCCACCATAGGTTGAACATTGGCTTAAATTATTTAATTGTAATAAGTAGATTTATGTTAATGGCATAAATTCAGACTGAGGTAGATGTCTCCTTGGGGCAAGCTGCTGTGGAACAGAAGAAAGAGGGATGTTTGGTTTTTTTTTAAATCCATAATTGTTTCATCATTATATAAAATGTCTCAAAGGTGCTTTTTCAAAAGGCAACTAGACTGTTTTTTCTTTGAGGAAGAAGAACAAAATGTTTCGCTTCTCATCCACAAGCTTCATCGGTTGTGATGGTGGAGCGGGGGGGGGGAGGGGAATGGAATCATAAGTATGACAGTTGAGATTGTATGGTGGGGGGATGGAATGGTAGGTGTAGGTTCTGACCAGATGCTGGTGGTGGGAGAATGGAAGGATTGTATTTCTTTGCAGTCATCTGGTCATTAGCACTCTCCCTGAGAGTTCTTGAGGCCATTTGGGGGTTTAGCTTTGCCCTCAGGTTCACCTGAATCAGAGTGCAATTGGTTGTGGAACTTTCTTGAAACTGCTGCAAGGGCTGTGTTGTAGACTGGAGATTGCAGCAGTTTCAAGAAGATTTCACAACTAATTGCACTCTGATTCAGGTGACCCTGTGGGCAAAGATAAACCTTGTAGTAGGTCCAAGAGCTCTCAGAGATAGTGCTAACGTCCAGATGACTACAAAGAAATATAATCCTTCTATTGTCCGTCCGTCCCCCAATCATAGCAATAGCACTTAGACTTATATACCGCTTCATACTGCTTTTACAGCCCTCTCTAAGCGGTTTACAGAGTCAGCATATTGCCCCCAACAACCTGGGTCCTCATTTTACCCACCTTGGAAGGATGGAAGGCTAAGTCAACCTTGAGCTGGTGAGATTTGAACTGCCAAACTGCTGGCAGCCAGTGATCAGCAGAACTCTAAGCACTGTGCCACCTTGGCTCCTAACCCTATCCTTCTATCACTCCCTTCCCCCTCCCCCCATTATCACAACTGATGAAGCTTCTTGAATGAGAAGCAAAACATTTTGTTCTTCTTTCTCAAGAAAAAAAGTCCAGTTGCCTTTTGAAAAAGTATCTTTGAGACAACTATGTCTTGAATGACTGAGGATCTCCACAGACATTATATAAGGTACAATTTTGTACTCAGAAGTAGCTGCAGAACTACACAGGGTCTCCTTATTTTAATCTCAATAATTGTTTGCTCCCTCATTACTTTTTATGTTAAATGTTCTTCATTGAGAAGTAAAACTAGAATCTGGACTTCATAGTATAAGTTGCTTCTTTTATTTTTAGAAGAAACAAATATTTGGAAATGTAGGCTGTGAAATTAATAGCACATGCAAAAGTTTTACTCCCTCATTCAGAGATCTTTGAAAAATGTGATATTGTCTAGCTCCCTTCAACAAAATACAATCTAGTAAGAAACAATCCTACTGAGTACCATTATTATTTATTGTCAAGAAACTTAAGAGATTCATAGAATCATAAAGTTAGAAGGCACATTGGTCCTCTATCCAGAGCAAGAATCCTCATATCACCCTAGACTAGAGGTGATTTCATTGTGAGCCGCATCAGGGTTGTGTTTGATCTCGGGGGCTGGGGTGGGCATAGCCAGCTCAACGTCACTCATGTCAGGGGCGCCTGTGGTGGCCCGAGTGCTCTACCAGCGAAAATTGCCTCCCAAGATCCATTTTCTGCTGCGACAGCTTCCTACAGTCCTCTCGCAAGAGCTCCTGAGCTCCGTTTTCATTGGCAGAGGCCTTTACTGTTTCCAGGGCAGCCCCACGGGCCAGATCTAAGCACCTTGTGAGACAGATCTGGGCATGGGCTTTGAGTTTTACTCCCCTGCCCTAGACAAATTACTGCCCAATCTTTGTTTCATCAAGTCCAGTGCTAGAGTACCCACAACTTAAGAATCAGGTTCTTCACTGTTAAAAGAGCTCTCACAGTCAGAAAATTGCTCCTGATTTCAAGTTTGGATCCCCCTCTGCAAAACCTCTGCACCTTGATCAAGTAAATCCAAACCCTTTTCCCGATTATAGCACTTTGTATTTGCTAACATGCTTTCTTTACGCCAAACATACCCAGTTTAGAATATGGTTAGGTTAATATTCGTGCATACTGTAGACATGGTATAGATAATATAATATGCAGAATCTTGGGAACAGAATAAATCAAGTGCCAATATTCCTTTATTATTCATTAGGCTAGAGCCTCTGAGAACTATTCATACCTGTTGTTTCCAGGAGTGCAACCCAGCCAGTATATTAAGTAAGAAACAAAAAAGATGTTATGTTTCTCAAAAGTCCTCTGTAAAAACATTCTGATTGATTTCCCTACAATAGGCCCTCTGATAAATAATAATACAATAGTTCTCACTTAAGGGCAATAATTAGTAACAGAATTTCCATTGCTAAGTGAGGCAGTCATAAAGCATGATGTCATGTGACTATGTTGCTTAGGAATGGTAGTTCCGGCAGGCCCCAGTTACATCATTGAATGAATTACTGTGGGTTGTTAAGTAAATACCTCATGTGACCATGACTTCTGACTTCCTATTGGCTTCTTCAATGACTTTGCTTGTAGGAAGCCAGCGGTGAAGGTCACAAATCATAATCGTGATTCTGGGATACCACGATAGTAAAAAAAATCTGGACTAATTGCCAAGTGCCCACGTGATTTATTTATTTATTTTATTATTTAAATTTGTATACCGCCCTTCTCCTGAAGGACTCAAGGCAGTGCACAGCCAAAATTAAAATACATACAATACAAAATTTAAAATAATTTAAAAGCAGAATTAAATCGAATTGGCTTCCCAAAATATTAAAACCCATTACCCTTAAAATAACCCATTAAAATTTTAAGCCAGCCCAGCTTGCTGAAATAGGAAGGTCTTCAAAGCTCGACGGAAGGTCCGGAGGTCCGGGATTAGTCGTATTCCTGGGGGTAGCTCGTTCCAGAGGGTAGGTGCCCCCACAGAGAAGGCTCTCCCCCTGGGGGTCATCAGTCGGCATTGCTTGACCGACGGCACCCTAAGGAGGCCCTCTGTGTGGGACCGAGTTGGCCGGTGGGAGGTTATCGGTGGCAGAAGGTGGTCTCGCAAATAACCAGGCCCTAAGCCATGGAGTGCTTTAAAGGTGAGAACCAATACCTTGAAGCGCACCCGGAAGACCACCGGAAGCCAGTGCAGCTCGCGCAGGCAAGGTGTCACATGGGAGCGCCATGTCGCCCCCATAATTACCCGCGCGGCCGCATTCTGGACCAGCTGGAGCTTCCGAGTGCTCCTCAAGGGGAGCCCCATGTAGAGAGCATAGCAGTAGTCCAGGCGAGAGGTGACGAGGGCTGAAGGGCGGAAGGGTTGAGTCGAAGCCTGTTCCTCCCCATCCAGACCCGCACGGCCTCCAGACACCGGGACATCACTTCAAGGGCATCATTGGGGTGGAAATGTACAGCTGAGTATCATCAGCGTACAGATGGCATCGCACCCCAAATCGGATGATCTCGCCCAGCGGCTTCACATAAATGTTGAACAGGAGAGGCGAGAGGACCGACCCTTGCGGCACCCCACAAACAAGGTGCCTCGAGGTCGACCTCTGCCCCCCCGCCAACACGGACTGCGACCGGTTGGAGAGATAAGAGGAGAACCACCGTAGAACGGTGCCTCCCACTCCCAACCCCTCCAGCCGGTGCAGCATGATACCATGGTCGATGGTATCAAAAGCCGCTGAGAGATCTAATAGGACCAGGACAGAGGAACATCCCCTGTCTCGAGCCCTCCAGAGATCATCAACCAACCTATGCCGTTTCCGTGCTGTACCCAGGTCTGAAGCCAGACTGGAACAGATCCAGATAGACAGCTTCATCCAGGTACTGTGGGAGCTGTCGCGCAACCTCACTCTTGACAACCTTCGCCACAAAGCGAAGATTGGAGACAGGACGGTAGTTTGCCAAAACAGCCGGATCCAGAGAGGGCTTCTTGAGGAGGGGCCTCACCACCGCCTCTTTCAAGGCGGGAGGTAAGACACCCTCACTCAAAGAAGCGTTAATGATCCTCTGGAGCCAGCCTCGTGTAACCTCCCAGGTAGCCAGCACCAGCCAGGAGGGACACGGGTCCAATAAACATGTGGTTGCATTCAATCTCCCCAGCATCCTGTCCACGTCCTTGGGAGTCACAGGATCGAACTCCTCCCAGATGACATTCTCAAGACCCGCCTCAGACACATCGCCTGAACCCACCCAGTCAGAGTCCAAGCCGTCCCGAATCTGAGTGATTTTATCATGCAGATAACACGCAAAATCCTCAGCATGCCCTTGCAAGGGGTCTTCCCGCGCTCCCAGATGGAGAAGGGAGCAGGTCACCCTAAACAAGGCGGCTGGGCGATTATCTGCCGACACGATAAGAGCGGAGAAGTAATTACACTTTGCCACTTTTATCGCCACTAAGTAGGTCTTGATATAAGACCTCACTAGTGCTCGGTCAGATCCAGAACGACTAGCCCTCCAACTACTCTCTAGGCGTCTTTTCCGGCGCTTCATCTCCCTCAGCTCCTCGGAGAACCAAGGAGCTGGGCCGATTCGGCGCTGGGTCAGAGGCCGCAAAGGCACGACCCGATCTAAAGCACCAGCGGCCACTCTATCCCAGGCGGCCACCAGGTCTTCCGTCGAGTCGTGAGCCAGAGTCTTAGGAAATGGCCCAAGCTCCATTTGGAACCTATCAGGATTGCAGGGGTATTGGACCATTTGTAAGAACCACTCGTTCACTACTGTCATAAGTTCAAACAGTCGCTGAACAAGTGGTCATTAACCAAGACCCGCCTGTATAGTCTAATCAGATATCATGTTTAAGACAAACAATAACATCAAAGTTTTGAAGAAATTTGTACTTAGGAAATAATTGATCAAAGTTTGAAACAGCTAGAAATGTTAAGTACGGTGTTTATTTTATCTTGTCCTGTTTTAATTGCTCTATTACAATCAGCTTCAAGTATCTCCAACAGTATTTTATTTCTGTATTTCGTATTTGAAGTAAAATATAGATTTTATTATATTTTTCTCATTAATATATTTGTAATAAAGATAAAGCATAATTGAAATTGAATATATATATTTAAATTATTACGGTTCAGCTTTAAACAAAATTTGTATTCTATACATTGGTTTAATTTCTCTTGTTTATATTTAATTCAAACTGTTAAGCAACAGTTTGTTAAATATAAGTTGTGTAAGAAGATTTTTAAAAATGAATATAGCCTCTGTCTCCAGGTCCCAGGAGCTTGCCCACTATATTCCTGTAGTCACTTTATAATGTTTGTTCTGCTTTATCAGTTCTGTCCTTCTCTCTACAGGTCCAATCCAGGTGCAGCAGTAAGGAGAACATCCTCCGAGCAAGTAAGTGTTGCATCTTTGTATTCTTCTGGAATATAATACCTTCATGATAAGGTATAGTTTTGCTGGAATGATTTTGGTGACACCATAGAAAGTGATGCAACTGAACTTCTTTTAAAGCTATTTTGTCTAGGCTTTTGTGTCTGCAGAGTACACATGGGTATATGTGAGGAGATCTTAGTAGACAAACTGAAAGATATGCAAAATATTGTATCCAGTGGTCATAGACAGATGTTCTATGACATTTGTAAACCTATGAATAAAATATATACTAAAATGGAAAATAAATAATTTGTAAAAACATCTCCGCCCATCAGGATATGTAGCAGAAATTTCTGGAAATACAGTTTTATGTTATATGCAGAAAACTTGGATACACACATTCCTGACCTCTCAAGCAAACCAGAAACTGACATTTATTTTCAGTAAGCTGCATATTAATTTTATGTATATGCTTTATTATTGCATTTATGCTTTATTATTGCATTTAATGCAGTCATTAAAACAGGTTGTCAATAATGATAAACTGTAACTAATGATAAACTATGACAAAGTTATATATGTGTATGAAAACATCAGAATGCACCCATGAAACAGTTGTGTAATCTGGATTGTTGAATTAAATCATTTATATAAAACTAATTATCCTTTTAGCTTTGTGACTAGCAATGCTTTTATTGATTCTTATTAGTTAATGCTTCTGTTTTCACTATGTTGCTTTATAATTTGTTATTTTAGTTATTTTTTATTAAATCAGTTTGTAATAAATATCATTTATTACAAACTGATTTAATAAAAATCAGTTGAAGCTTCGACCACTGAATCTCTATAATAAAAGATATAGTGACTGACTGTAAAAAAAGAGAAAGTTAAATATTTAGAAATAGAATTCCTAAGATAAAATTCTTATTGTCTGAGCAATAAGTTTATATACCTAGCTGACAGAGTGAAATGTAATGACCAGATACACCAACACAATGAGATCTCTTTTATGTTAATACAAATACAAGAAAGTAGTCACAAATAATCAATGAAAGATAATTTCAATAAAGTATATAGAAATTTCAAAATATTTATGAAATACTATTAATATAGATAATAAAAGGTGACCAAATCTGAATAATTTCACCATATAAGTTTTTCAAACTTCTTTCTTATGTCTTTTTTTTTAGACAGAGCTATTTCCCAAATTTGGATATCATGCATTTAATGAAAATATATTTTAATTTTCAGTGTTTTAATATAACAAACCCAGCAATCATTGTCTCACAAGAATTGAATCAATCGCTTATGTTACATTAATATTAGCTATAGAAATAGCTAACGTCTTAAGAAATATTGCAAAAAACTAAACAGGATTTATATAAAAGTTAGTTATTATTGAGCAGTATTGTGCTTCAAAGTTTAGTGATAGTAGTCTAAGAAATAAATTTCTTGATTTTTCATCAGCAACTGTGACTGATATCTTCAAAGGCAAGATCTTTTGGTATACAGGCCATAGCAAATGAGCAGGCACTGACTGATTAATTTTATACCCTGTCTTTATAGCCAAGCATCCTGGCTTTAGCTGCACTGATTTGCAATTGATGCAGGTTGATGAGTGCTGGTCTCTGATTATTTTTTGTGCCTAATCTTGATTGGTCATTTTGGTGGTCTTGGTTTCAGATTGGTCCTTTGTTCATTCCAGTTTCTAGTTGGTCATTTTCAGAGTCCTTATTGTTTTGTTTTGTTTTGTTTTGTCCTGGGTTCAAGTTGGTTAGTCTGAGCTACTGAGTCTGATTGGTTTCTTGTCCAAACAAGTTTCTGATTTGTCCATTGCCACAGTCACTAAACCCTGAAGTCCAACACTATCCAACAAATAGCATACATCAGTATAATTATCAATTATTCTATAATGAATGTATTAGTTGCTCAACTCCAATAGATTCTGGGTAAATTGAATAATTCTGTCAATTTCTTCAAAAATGTAAACCAAAAAGGCTGCATTACTATGAAAAAAAATGTAATATATACCCAGCTTACATATTGATTAAAATCCATGTGAACTCAAAAGATTACAATCCATGTAGTACAATTTTACTATAGTATAATTCAGTATGGGTTATCTTCATGGTGGCCTACCAGAACTTATAAATACAATTTTATGTTGCTAAACATGGAGGTGAAGGTCAATAATGTTAAATCCTAAATTATCTTCCTGTGTTTTTTAAACTTTCAAGAACTCTTATCAAAATGTGTTATTCTTAGTATATGAGTTATATGTAACAATGTTTTATAAGAGCCATGGTGGTGCAGTGGTTAGAACCAGTACTGTAGACTACTTCTGCTGATTGCAAGATGCCTGCAATTTGGCAGATCAAATCACACCAGGCTTAAGGTTGACTCAGCCTTCCATCCTTCCAAGGTGGGTAAAATGAGGACCCAGATTATTGGAGGCAATATACTGACTCTTCTTAGAGATGGCTGTAAAAGCACTATGAAGTGGTATATAAGTCTAAGTGCTATTGCTATATACTGCCTCGTCCCGATTACATCTGTCCATCCCATCAGATCTGGCAGAGAAGGCATGCTGTGGCTCCCATCTGTCAGGGAGCATCACTTCTCTGCTGTAGCATCTGCCTTAAGAAAACTCCCCTCAGGTTAACTCCACCCCCCTCCCCTTGCCATTCTGCAGGCTCCTCAAAAACTGGCTATGCCTTCAGGCCTCAGAAGACTGGGGAGATCTTGTGATGACCCGATTATTGTAGCTTACATCATCCTCTCCTCCGTTAGTGTTTTTTATAGTTTTTAATAATGAATGTTTTATACGTTTATTGATTTTTTTAAAAATTTGATTTATATGCCGCCCTTCTCCGGAGACTCAGGGCGGCTTACAATGTGCTCAGCAACAGCCTTCATCCTTTTGTATATTTATACAAAGTCAGCTTATTGCCCCCACAACTGGGTCCTCAATTTACCTACCTTAGAAAGGATGGAAGGCTGAGTCAACCTTGAGCCTTGGCGAGATTCGAACCTGCAGTAATTGCAGGCAGCTGGTCTTAATAACCAGCTTAATAACAGGGTGCCTTAGACCACTGTACTACCAAGGCTCTTGGTATTTTAATACCAAGGATCAATTATGCTCTTAAAAGATTAAGTAATTTTATTCAAGGGACCCATAACATAAGCCTCTGGGTGTTATAAATACCTCTGAGAAGAATATTTAGAAACTCTCAATAATTTTACATATTGCTAAAAAAAAGCTGTGTGATAACATTGTTTTACAGTAAATAAACAGCCTCCTGGCTCTGGTTCCTACTAAAGAAAATAATTACCTAATAATCAGCCTACATAGAAAGCCCACTGTCAAAACTTCTTTATTAAAATATTGTTTCATCTGAAACTATCAGAGATAACTAATGGTCAGTTATCAACATTTGCTAAGAATTACATGAAACTATATTTTTAACAAAGATTGCCAACTGCAACCCAATTTTCTCACCAACCAACTCCAGATCATATAGTACAGTCTACAAAACTAGGTCCTTGGAGCCTTTTCCAAAAGGCAGGCAGGGTCAGAGTACCTGGAATGTGGGAGGGAAAGCAACTCCATAGGGCAGGCACAGCAGCAGAGTAAGCAACGGAGTAAGCATGTCTCCTAAGTGCCACTCTGTCAGATTTTAATTGCTTTTATTTATATGATAAATAAACACAGGAGAAGGTCCTTCCAGAGTGCCCTAAAGTGAAAGAAAATAGATACCTTAGATAAAGCTACTGAAACTCAAATCACATTAGCAGTTTGGTCTAGCAATTAAGGCACCAAACTAGAAATCAGCAGACTATGAGTTTTATTCCTGTTTTAGATTTAATAGAATAGAATAGAATAGCAGAGTTGGAAGGGACCTTGGAGGTCTTCTAGTCCAACCCCCTGCCCAGGCAGGAAACCCTACACCACTTCAGACAAATGGTTATCCAACATCTTCTTAAAAAATTCCAGTGTTGGAGCATTCACAACTTCTGCAGGGAAGTTCCACTTATTAATTGTTCTAACTGTCAGGAAATTCCTCCTTAATTCTAAATTGCTTCTCTCCTTGATTAGTTTCCACCCATTGCTTCTTGTTCTACCCTCAGGTGCTTTGAAGAATAGTTTGACTCCCTCTTCTTTGTGGCAACCCCTGAGATATTGGAACACTGCTATCATGTCTCCCCTAGTCCTTCTCTTCATTAAACTAGACATACCCAGTTCCTGCAACCGTTCTTCATATGTTTTAGCCTCCAGTCCCCTAATCATCTTTGTTGCTCTTCTCTCCACTCTTTCTAGAGTCTCAACATCTTTTTTACATCGTGGCAACCAAAACTGAATGCAATATTCCAAATGTGACCTTACCAAGGCATTATAAAGTGGTATTAACACTTCACGTGATCTTGATTCTATCCCTCTGTTTATTCAGCCCAGAACTGTGTTGACTTTTTTGGCAGCTGCTGCACACAGCTGGCTCATATCTAAATGGTTGTCCACTAGGACTCCAAGATCCCTCTCACAGTTACTACTATTGAGCAAGGTACCACATACATGGTACCTGTGCATTTTGTTTTTCTTCCCTAAACGTAGAACCTTGCTTTTTTCACTGTTGAATTTCATTTTGTTAGATAGCGCCCAATGTTCAAGTTGGGCACTATCAACTTGACAAGGATCTGTCAAGATTCTTCTGTATCTTGAGCCTATCTTCTGGAGTGTTGGCTATTCCTGCCAGCTTGGTGTCATCTGCAAATTTGATGAGTTGCCCATCTATCCCCTTGTCCAAGTCATTGATGAAGATGTTGAAGAGCACTGGGCCTAAAACAGAGCCCTGGGGAACTCCACTGCATACTTCCCTCCATGTAGATGCAGTTCCATTGAGGACTACATGTTGAGTGCGGTTGGTCAGCCAGATACGAATCCATCTGGTGGTGATGCTGTCTAACCCACATTTTTCTACTTTATTCAGTAGTAAATTATGGTCTACTTTATCAAATGCTTTACTGAAGTCCAAGTAAATTATATCGACAGCATTCCTCTGGTCCACTAATTTTGTCACTTTGTCAAAGAATGCAATAAGATTAGTCTGGCATGATCTGTTTTTGACAAACCCATATTGGCTTTTGGTTATTACTTGGTTTGCTTCTAGGTGTTTGGTGATTGGTTGTTTGATTATCTTCCCTGGTATTGAGGTCAGGCTGATAGGTCTGTAGTTTCCTGGATCTATTTTTTTTTCCTTTTTTGAAGATGGGAACTACATCAACTCTTTTCCAAACCTCTGGAAGTTCCCCTGTGCTCCAGGATCTTTGAAAGATATAGTTCAGTGGTTCTAAAATCTCGTCTGCCAGTTCCTTCAGAACTTTGGGGTGTAATCCATCTGGTCCTGGTGATTTGAACTCATCGAGGGTAGACAGGTGTTCACTTGCCATTTTCTTCCCTATTTTAAATTGTGTTCCTAATCTGTTTTTTGTGGTGCTATTTTTGATATGTTGGAAGAAGCTTTTTTTTGTTATTTTTTACTTTAGTCGCAAGCCTTTGTTCATTGTGAGCCTTAGCTTTCCTCACTTTATCTTTATAGGCTCGGGCTATTTGCTGCTATACTGCCTTAGTTATTTGCCCCTCTTTCCATTTTTTATACTTGTCCTTTTTGTCTTTCAATTTGTTAGAGAGTTCTTTATGCAGCCATGCTGCTTTCTTTTGAGATCTATTATTTTTCTTCTTCATTGCTATTGTGCTATACTGAGCCTTTATAATCTCACTTTTCAAAATGTCCCAAGCTTCTTGAGTTGTTTTCCCCTTGAGGATTCTCATCCATGGAATCCTTGAGAAAGATTGGGTGACTTTGGGCCAGGCACAACTGATCTCACAGGGTTGTTGGTGTGTGAAAAATAGAATGAGAAAGGACTATTAGGTATGTTTGCTTCTTTGAGTTTGAGCTTAAAAATCTAAACAAACAAACAAACAAAAACCAAGCAGGCTGTATTCAGTTTAAATAAATGGAAGATGTTTCATGTAAGCAAGATTTGGGAAGTTATCTTAGAGCAATCTTATCTGAATAATATATAATTCCAAGGAAGCAGAGCTTTTTCTCATAGAGTTGGAAAGTATTTTCAGCAGAATAGTAGAATAAGAATGGACACTTTAGAAAAATACAATTTGTAAAGAATATTGTTTTAATATGTGTTTTAGTTTGATGTGCTAACCATGGTTTCTAATGAGTTCTACAATTGTTTGATGCATAGCCTAAGATCTTTCCTAAGTAGGGTAACATTTTCTGTGAAAAAAATATAAACTAATCAAGCATATTGCACTCACCCCTTGGGGTTTGATTTTTGGAACATCCTATACAGGTAGGCCTCGACTTACAGCAGTTTATTTAGTGACCGCTTGAAGTTACAATGGCATTGAAAAAAGTGACTTATAACTGTTTTTCACACTTATGACCATTGTACCACCCCCATGGTCACATAATCAATATTCAGATGCTTGGCAACTGACTCATACTTATGACAGTTGCAGTGTCCCAGGGTTATATGATCACTTTTTGCAACTTCTGACAAGCAAAGTCAATGGGGAAGCCAGATTCACATAACAGCTGTGTTAAGAACTTAACAACTGCAATGATTCATTTAACAACTAAGGCAAGAAAGACAGTAAAAAGGGGGAAAATTCACTTAACAACTGTCCTGCTTAGCAAGAGAAATTTTGGGCTCAATTGTATTTGTAAATTGAGGACTACTGTATAGAGAAAAAAAATGCCCCTTTCTTTTGGCCATAATTCTTAGAAATATCAAGTAATAAGAAAATGGCTTTATTTGTAGAAAAATGTGAGATATTGTTCTTCAAGAAGAGTCTCAAATTAACAAAACTATTCAATTTATTTATTTAGTAAATTTATATACCGCCCATCTCACCTAAAGGCAAAAATAACCAAGTAAACTGGGTAATTGAACTTTGTGTATGTAAATAATAAATTGGATGGAACAAAATTGTTCTTGAGATAGAATATTTTTAATGTCTTACTCTAAACAGTATTTTCATTCCCCAAAGGTTATAAAATATTGGTTTGATACGGGCGACTTCCAGTGGCACCGCAGGCGCCAAAGACGCTCCTTTTGTGAGCGCCAGTCCCGCGATCTCGTAAAGTGGCTAGAACAGCGCAAATCAGCTGTCTAGCGGCTTGGAAACTTTCTCCCCGGGAAAAGGGGAGGAAGAGAGCAGATGGGAGTAGGTAGAGCTCCCCAAGGAGCCCCAGGAACAATTCTGGGGCTCGAAGGGTGAGAGCTCCCTGGAAGCCCGACAGAGCTCCGGATCTGGGACGTTTCTGCTTTAAGCAGAAGAAGATGCCGCGACCACCCCTGCAAACAACGTTTGGAATAAACATCATTCGGAAGCAGGCTGAGCAAACTCAGGAGAGATCAGATTTGCAAGTACTGAACTTTAACTCCAAATGTGTATTACTTCCTTCTGATTTATTAAGGGGAGAAAGTGAAACCAAGATGGCGATTGAGCTTTAATGGGGTGTGAAAGCGAAAGTTTAAAAGGAAAGTTTCGTTTAGCGCTGGCAGTCCCTGTTCAAAATTAAAGATTTCTGCTTTTAAAAAAAAAGAAGATTAAAGGCTAAAAAGACTACAGCAGTGATCTTTTTAAAAAAAGGATTGATATTATTTAAAGACTGGGAATTTTTGGATTTGGTGGATTTATTGTTCTGGCTGCAGAATAAATTCAAATTGGAAACTAAAAATGGCTTCAAAACAAATAAAGACTATAGTCCCCAAAAGTGCTGGGAGCTCGCCAGCTCAAACGTCCAAATTGCAATCTCTCTCTGTTCCAACGGAACCAACAATATTAACACTTGAAATGTTGCAGGAAGCCCTTAAAACACAAGCCTCTGTTACGGAAAAAAAAATTACTTCAGTGTTTGAGGATAAAATTCGAGATATTGCTGAGGAGATAGTTCAAATTAAAGAGATTATTCAAAAGCGAAATCAAGAAATTAGAGAAGATATTATCATGGCAGTTCAAGGTTTAGCAGGCCATATTGAAGCAGTAGATGAAAAAGTGGAAGAAATTAACCAGTCTAATGAGAACTTGGAAAATAAAATGGTGGAGGTCCAGGATAAAATGGAAAGAGCAGAGGCTGATGTGATAATGATACAATATAGAGATATGGAATTTGCTTTGAGAATAAGAGGCCTCAAAGAAAATAAGCAAGAGAATTTGAGAGAGATCTTTTCAGAAGCATTTGCACAGATAATGGGAGATCAAAAAGCAAATCTTGAATGGCAAATTGACAAAATTTATCATGTCAATTCATGGGTTGCCAGACAGAAACATTTACCAAAAGACATTGTAGTCTATTTTACAACAAGGAGAATACGCAATGAAATCCTACAAGTCACTTTTAAAAATAAACTTCAAGTGCAGGGGCAGGAGGTTTTAATACTGAAAGAGATCCCCCCCAAAATGTTGAGAGCCAGAAGGGATTATGCCTTTCTGGTGGAAGAACTGAGAAAGAACTGAGAAAGGGAAGTTCCAGCTGGACTAGTGGTGAACTATTCAGGAGAAAGATATCGTCTTAACTCAGTGTGGAAGGCAAGATATTTTTACACCAATGTACTAAAGGCTGGATGCCCACAGCCCCCAGAAGACAGAAGGAAGATGGAAGCAGAGGGGGCAAGAAAGGGGGAGAAGGAAGAAATGTTGGCACAGGCCCAAAAGGGAGCTTTGATTACTCAAGAAGAATTAATACAACTTTCGACTACTGTTCAAGTCTTGGAGATAGAAGACTTAAGATAAAGTCTTAAGACTTGGAGATAGAAGACTTAAGATAGAAGATAAAGATCAAAGACAGACCCGAGCGGTAGTCAAGCGTCAAGAAGAATTAAGAGTGCAGCAACTTCAGATGATTCAAGACACTACAAAACAGAAGCAGTGGGAGGAGCAGGGCCAAAAAGTAAAATGCATGGAGATTTCCAGCAGATGCTCCAAAAGCTTCAGGGGACCAAGAATGGCAACTAGATTTTTGACTTGGAATGTTAATGGCCTAAATTCACCACAAAAGAGGAGAAACAGTTTAAAAATGATGTAATTTGTTTACAAGAGACTCATATTAGAAATAAAGATCAAAAATATTTAATAAATGCAAGGTTGGGTATACATTTCGTTGCATCTGCTCCTGAGAAGAAGAATGGTATAGTTATATACCTAAAAAAAGATTTAATTGCCAAATTAATTGAAGCAAATGATCAAGGAAGATTTATAGCAATTGAACTTTTAATAAAAGGAGAAAAAATACTTTTAATTGGAGTCTATGTACCGAACCAACAACAGGAAAAATTTTATAAGCTTTTACATTCTAAGTTATTACAATGGGATTATAAATCTGTATTTTACTGGGCGATTGGAATGGAGTTTTGGACACTAAAAAAGATAAGGGGCTCTTGCAGAATATCTCAACGCGTTCAAGATTGCCAAAATCGTTTTTTGAAATGATGGATGATATGGAGTTGAGAGATATCTGGCGAGAGAGGAACCCCGAAGAAAAAGACTTTACCTTTTTTTCTGATAGACATCAATCTTTCTCTAGGATTGATTTTATATTAATTACTAATGATCTTTTTTCTAGGGTGAAGAAGACGAAGATCTGCCCAAGAGTTTTAACGGATCATAGTCCAGTTTGGATGGAATTAGAATATGGAATGGGATCTAAGAGGCCTTGGAAGTTAAATGAAAATCTGTTTAGATATGAGGAAAATGTAAAAGAATGTAAAAAATTTATGAGAGAATTTTTCATTATAAATATGCATAAGGGTACATCTATAGAAATGGTTTGGGATGCAAGTAAAGCATATATGAGAGGTATTTTGATATATTTAAATAATAAACATAGACGTAAACAGGAAAAAACAGGAAGGACTTAGAAGAGGAAATTTAAAAAAAAGAACAAGCTTTGATATTGAACCCAGTAGACAAGAAAATAAAAGAGGCAATTAACTTATTGCGAGGGCAATTTAATATGTTAATGGCAGATCAGGTCGCAACTAATTTGCAATATGCTAAACATAATACTTTTTGCAATGCTAATAAACCAGGGAGATGGTTAGCATATTTGTTAAGGAAAAAACAAGTCACAGACCATAGAGAAAATAGAATATAAAGGTAAAGAGGTTTATCATCAAAATATGATTAAAAAAGCATTTTTAGAATTTTATGCGAGGTTGTATGCTAGTGATAAAATTCAAAGTATAGATATAGATAGATACTTACAGAAAGAGAATATTCCTACAATTACAAAAGAGCAAAGGGAGGGTCTAAATCAACCAATAACTTCCGAGGAGATTATGTTTGCAATTAAGCAGTTGAAAGTGGGCAAAGCTCCTGGTGACAGCTGCTTATTATAAACACTTGCAGTCAGAAATGGTGGGACCACTCAAAGAATTATTTACCAACATACAATCTGGAGGAGTTGTACCCCCATCCTGGAGGACAGCTTATATTTCTCTGATTCCAAAGGAGGAGCAAGACCACACTCAGCCAAAAAATTATAGGCCTACATCACTTTTAAATACAGATTACAAGATTTTTGCTAAAATACTAGCAAATAGGTTAATGACAATCATGCAACAAATGATTCATAATGATCAAACTGGTTTTATAAATGGTAGACAAATGAAGAGTAATGTAAGGCAAGTTGTTAATTATTGGAGTATTTGGGGAAGAACAACCAAATCCCTGAGGTGCTGATATTTCTTGATGCGGAGAAAGCATTTGATGGATTGAACTGGCAATTCTTATTGAAAATAATAGAAAAGATGCAGTTTGGAGAATATTTTACACAATCTATTAATGCAATATATCAGAAACAAACAGTGCAAATAATAATTAATGGTGGTTTAACAGATATTTTTAACATAGAAAAAGGAACGAGACAAGGATGTCCTTTGTCTCCATTATTGTTTATCTTGACCTTGGAATTTCTGTTAAGTAAGATACGTGGGTCGGACAAAATAAATGGAATTAAAATTAGGCAGTATGATTACAGATTACGAGCATTCGCAGACGACTTGGTTGTTACTTTAACCCAACCATTAGAGTCGGTTGTAGGTTTAATGGACATAATTAATCAATATGGACAAGTATCTGGATTTAAAATAAATGCAGAGAAAACGAAGATAATAACTAAAAATATGACTATAAATCAAAAAGATGAATTAGAAAGACTAACAGGATTTGAAATTGTAAAAAAAGTTAAGTATTTAGGGGTTTATATTATGACATCAAATGCGAAATTATTTAAGCATAATTATGATCCATTGTGACAAAAAATACAGAGAGAGATGGAAAACTGGAAAAAATTACAATTATCCTTGTTAGGAAGAATAGCAGCAGTAAAAATGAATGTTTTGCCTAAGTTTTTGTTTCTTTTTCAAATAATACCAATACTTAAAAAAGATGAGAATTTGAAGATATGGCAGAAGGGTATTAATAATTTTGTCTGGGCAGGGAAGAGACCGAGAATAAAACAAAAAATAATGCAGGATATACGTGAAAAAGGAGGTCTCAAAATGCCCAACTTAAGACTATATTATGAGGCAGCTGCTCTGTCAGCAATTAGTGACTGGATGAATTTAACAGAAGAAAGAATATTGAATATTGAGGGATATGATTTGGTTTACGGTTGGCATGCTTATTTATTATATGATAAGAAAGTGGATAAGGCTTTTAAAAGTCACATATTAAGGAATGCTTTATTGCGTGTCTGGAAAAAGTATCAGTATAAATTAAACTATAAATTACCAATGTGGGCAATACCCAGACACGCGATAGAGAATATAAGTGTAGAGCAAAAACAAGATGTGATTACTTATAAAGAGCTTCTTAATAAGGAAGGAGGTATACTACAATTAAAATCTTTGAATCAACTAAGAGAAGAAAGGATAATTCAAACATGGTTTCAATATGTACAGTTGCAAGCTAGATGGAGAGAAGATCAGAAAATTGGTATTTTGCAGAATGAGGAGAACTTGGTAAAACAGATTAGAGATCAAAGTCAAATGCATATAAAAAGTTTGTATAATGCATTGGTAGAAATAGATTCAGAAACGGAGTTAGTTAAGGACTGTATGATAAAGTGGGCACAAAATATTGAAGAACCAATAATTTTTATTTATTTATTTTATTTTACTTCAAATTTATATATCAATAATGATGGAAACGTGGGAAAAAATATGGCTTAGAAATGTAAACTTTACGCAAGCCGAAAACCTAAGAGAAAATTTTTATAAAATGTTTTATAGATGGCATCTAGATCCCAAAAAGCTAGCCTGTATGTATCCAAGTTTGCAACCTAAGTGTTGGAGATGCGAATGTGATGATGCCACGTGTTATCATATATGGTGGACATGTAAAAAAATTAAGGCATTTTGGATAAAAATATGGTGGATTATCCAAAATATTCTCAAAAAGAAGATAAAATTTACTCCACAGTTCTTTTTGTTAGGTATAGTTACAGATTGTACTGTTATAGAGACTAAGTTGATTTTAAATTTAATAACAGCAGCCAGACTCTTGGTGGCGCAGTATTGGAAGAAGGAAGACTTGCCTACTATTGAAGAATGGACACTAAAAGTAGTGAATTTAGCAGAGATGGCTAAAATTTCAGCGTATGTGAAGGACCATTCAAACGAAAGATATATATCGGAATGGAGAAGATGGATTGACTATATTCAAAACAAATATCAGACTAAAAAGTTCCAAATAGCTTATGAATGAAACCAATATTTTCTTTTTGAATTATGTTTTGTTAGTTGAAAGGGGAGTTAAAGAGCAAGAGGGAGTTTGGAGACTACAGAAAGTTAGCTTATTTTAGCTTATGTTTGTTATGCTATACCCTGTTTTTGCTCTGGGAAGTCCGGGGGGCGGAGGGGGATTGAAGGGGAGGGGGCGGAGGAGGGATGGGAAAAATTGCTGTAATACTTGTTAAAACTTTTTAATAAAAAAAAAATATTGGTTTGATACAAAGTATTATTTAGATGAGGAAAATGATGTAAATGAAATCAGCAAAAAGGTCACATATCATGATCAGGTGACCTCAGTACACTGCAACCAGTGTAAATTGAAGCTAGTTGCCAAGGCCCGAATAGCAATCACGTGACCATAGGGGGATTGTGACAGTCATAAGTACATGTACAAGTAGTAAGTCACTTTTTCTGATACCATCATAATTTCAAGCAGTTGTAAATCGAGGACTACCTGTATCTATAATTTATCAATTTTTCCAGGAAGATATTAATTGTGTTATTTATTAAAAATTAATTATAACTTTAATGTTCCTTTGCAGGTCACAGTGCCGTAGACATTACAAAAGTAGCAAGAAGACATCGTATGTCTCCATTTCCATTAACATCTATGGACAAAGCCTTCATTACAGTTCTGGAGATGACTCCAGTGCTTGGAACAGAAATAATCAATTATCGAGGTATTTAGTATCAGTTCTGGCATCCAGAAGAAGAATAAAGAGAGAACTATTTAAGTTTTATTTACGTTATCTTTATTAGGACTGAGCAAATACTTGGAAAGGTGTGCTTCACAATGCACAAAAATGCATACAAAGTACCTTTTTCTCAAACATTAAAGCAGCCATGTTTTTTTCTAGACCTGCACAGCTGTAATGTCAATTGTTTCTGCTTGTCTACTCAATATCCATCTGCAGGCACAGCCCTCTTTGTTGAAACAGCCAGGAGTAGCTTACAAAGCAGCTGCATACATCTAGAAAAAGATATAACTGCTTTAATGATTTGGAGAAAAGTATTTCATACATAATCTTATATATTGCAAATTAACTATTTGAAAGAATTTGCATAGCCATAGTTCTTATATTTTAAGTTATGCATAACTTTTTAGAAGTTTACAGCAACAGTTCTCTTGGGCTGGATACCTTTCTACTAGTTATAAAAGACTGAATCCAAGAGATAATGGCTTGTAAAATGCCTGGAATTTACCTAATAAATTAATAGCAAAAATGTAGTTTACTATAGATTTCCATTCTAGCAGAAAAATGGCTCAGAGAAATAAAAACTAAAATCTGGAACAAAGAATGTTTTATAACCTGAAGAACAACAGAAGCAGCAGTAATTTATTTGTATTATGAGAACTGAGCTACATATACCATGTTTCCCTGAAAATAAGACTGGGTCTTATATTTTTTGGACCACCAAAAAAGGCACCAGGTCTTAGTTTTGGGGAGGTCTTATATTTTCCCCCATTTTTTCCATACTGGGAAGGGTGGGGGCAGCAAGCTGCCCCTCTCGCTTAGCACATCCATGTCCTCTGCTAAACAGCTGATCTGCGCCGCTTTCAGAGCCTGAATATCCTCTGCAAAATAGCTGAGCTGAGCCTGCAGGTCTTTGCTAAACACCTCCGCAAAGCAAAACCAGATGTTTAGCGAAGGCACGCAGGCTCAGCTCAGCTGTCCTGCGAAGAGCGTTCAGGCTCCGAAAGGGGTGTCAGCTCTGCTGCTCTAAGCCTGCATGTCTTCTCTAAACAGCAGAGCTGCTGCCCCTTTTGGGGTCTGAAGTCCTCTGCAAAACAGCTGAGCTGAGCCTGCATGTCTTTGCTAAACAGCTGGTTTTGTTTTGCGGAGCCCGTTCAAGCTCCAAAAGGGTTGGCAGCTCTGCTGAGCTGAGCCTGCATGTCTTCGCAAAACAGCATTTTCTTGCTGAGCCGTCAGTGTTGCAATCCTGGGATACGCTAAAGGCTCAGGATGGAGCCGTTTTGGTGATTGGCAGAAAAATGGGGAGGGGGATTTTCTTGCCTGTCCTCCTTTTCTCAATCTGTGCTGAACTTGAGAAAAGGAGGACAGGCAGGAAAATCCCCCTCCACATTTTCCTGCCGATCGCCGAAAAGTCTCCACCCCAAAAGTCTCCACCCCTGCCATACGCTGAAGGCTCAGCAGAAAATGGGGAGAGGGATTTTCCTGCCTCTCCTCCTTTTCTTAAGCTCAGCACAGACTGAGAAAAGGAGAGGTAGGAAAATCCCCCTCCCCATTTTCCTGCCGATCGCAAAAAAGGCTCCATCCCAAGTCTTCAGCGTTGCAATCCTGGGATACCCCCAGCTTCCTGGCGCTGCTCTGAGGCTTCCACAATGCCAGGAGGGGGGAGGTCATCGGAGGAGCCCCGTGCAGCCCCTGCCTGGTTCCGCTTCACCTTTGCCAGGGTGGTGGGCACTAGAAGGGTGGTGTCCTCAGCCAGGCAGTCCCCAGAATCATCCTGAAGCCTCCCCACCACTTGGTTTGGGGCAGACGGTTGTACAGCTCACTTGAGTTGCAAACAACTCATGGATTTGGGCGGCCTTTACATGGCCAGTATGCCTGCAAGTTCCCTGATTTCCGAGGCTGGCGAGGCTCAGTGTTTGGGCTCTGGCATGCTCTTCTCCTCCTGGGTTGCAGCTGCGCAGTGCCTCTGGCTCACCAAGTCTGGCCTGTTGATCTCAGCCAGCAGTGGCTCTGACCTGAGCCTGGCCGCCAACTCTGCAGGCAAGAACCGGCCATGCCAATCCCACTTCATGGCCACACAGATGGAGCCCGCAACAGCTGCTGCTTCACGTGGGAGAGGAGGCATTGCGAGGGAGCCCATTTGTCATGTTGGCCAGGTGGGAGTTGCCCACATGGAGGCCGGGCCTCAGGGCGCAGCTCTGAGCAGGTACCAAGCTGGAGGGGGAGGGTCAGTCCCCTTACCCAGTTGCCCTCCGCCATTTCTCATCAAATGTGTGTGTGTGTGTGTGTGTGTGTGTGTGTGTGTGTGTGTGTGTGTGAGAGAGAGAGAGAGAGAGAGAGAGAGAGAGAGAGAGAGAGAGAGAGAGAGAGAGAGAGAGGAAACCCTTTCAAACAGCATTGCCTGCAATTCTTGTTACTCCCCCCCATCGTTTCTCTCTCTCTCTCTCTCAGTGATCTGCGGGCCACGGTTAAGGGGCCAAGGTGACCGGGGAAGGGAAGGGCTGCCTCCTGGGCTGCCCATGCCTATTTACTTCCCTAGAGCTTATTTTTTGGGGTAGGGCTTATATTAGGCCCACTCCAAAAAAATCAGAGGAGGGCTTACTTTCGGAGTAGGTTGTATTTTGGGGAAAACACGTTATTATCTAGTTGCTGCTTGGTAAAGTTTTAGCTAAAACATTTGCTTTTGTTAGCAGAAGTATGTGGTAATAGTATTTTCACAGGAAAAAAAATCCAGATTGAAGAAGAATCACAATGACAAACATAGTTATTAATCATACTTACCATCAGTTTCTTTCCCTGCTGCATGTCAAGTAAAAAAGAGAGTAAGTTGTACATTTATTTGGCATCCATGATTTTGTTATAGGAAATCGCTTCCCAACAATCTATGTAATAATATTTACCAAAAAATGAAATAATACTGTACACATACAGATTATCAGTACAGATACTGCATACATAACTTTACATAACATTATAACTATATACCAGATACTGTATGCCACTCACACCAGTGGTGGCTTGGTTCGCACTGGTTCTATAGAACTGGTAGTAAAACTGGCAGGCGGCCCCGCCCACTGACCCTGACATCATGAAAATACTTCTGTGCATGTGCAGAAGAGCGCGAGCAAAGCGAGCACGCGTGCGCAGCCCTGTTGCGAACCGGTAGTAAAGGTTAGTAGAACCCATCCCTGACTCACACATCCCCTAAACTCAAGAAAGCAGCCTAAATCAATGTAAGCAAACAATTTTGAAAGGCTGCACAAGTAGTCCTTAATTTACAACCACAACTGAGATCACAATTTGGGTCATACGTCATTGCAATTGTTATACGAGATGCCCATATGAGTGCCTCACTCAATAATCACAGTACCAGTGTTTTGCTGGTTTCACGTGTGATTTGGTATAAAGAAAGACAGAGTTCAGGTATTTACCGTGATAACCTTTACTCGTTTATTCAGCTAAATAAAGATGGGCCTCCCTTAGTAAGGGAGAACACCAAACACACTTTGACATTCATATGTCTGCTACATTGTCCACTTCTCCACCCAGAAGCACTGGGACACTCCACCCAAACAAGCTGGCACACTCTAAATAAGATAAAGAAATACAGAAATAGCCATCCACCACCCTTGGGGTTCCTTCGAAGACATTGAATATCATCTCAGGGACTTTGGGAGTTTCCTGAGGAACTTTCCATGACCTTGAAGGCCTGTAGAGGCAATGGTGACATTGGCACATATGCTTCCTCAAGACTTTCAACAGAAACATTAGATTCCTGGTGAACACTAGCACCCCTGTTCTGGTCATTAAGCAACTGTGCAGATTGTTAAGTGACCATACAGGTTGTCCAGGACTTGGGCAGATCCTGGGGGATACACTGGTTCACAGATTTTTTTCCCCTCCACACCACGCCCAGAAGTATTAGGCCTTCTCCCCACCCCACCATTCTCCGGGAACATTTGGGCTTTCCCCTCTTCCATCCACTCCTAGAAGATCTGGGTCTTCTCTCCAATTCACTACTGAAGCACTTCACAGCTGGTCTTCATCTCTTGCCCCACCACTGGCATTTGTTCCCCAACCTACCACTGGTGCTTGCAAAGTTTGAAAGGTAGAAAGAACCTTAGAACATTGCAAGATGAGTACCAGCCTTCACAATGTTTTCAAAAGCTAGAAAGAGCCTCAGAAACTTCTCAAGACAATTTTGTAAGGGTCTTTCTGCCTTCAGAAACATGACATTTACTAGCTTTGTCCAGTAGCTGCACTTCACTTAGGTTGAGCGCATTTCTCAGTAGCTGCACAAACAGGGAAGGAAAGTAGGCCTGCATAGTTGGGCGGGGAGAAGGCCCAAGCCTTCCAGGAGGGAAGTGGACAGAACCTTCCAGCAGAATGGTAGTTCTCAGGATGCATGTTACATTTTGGTCTCGAACTTATGAAATAACTGACTCAAGATCAGGATTTTTTGAGATCAAAACATTTTGCAAATACATCATCATTCCGAAAAATCTACATCATTATATTACTGTTCTACTCTTAGTCTAGCTACAATAGCCAACATTCTTCTTTCTGAATGAGTTTTTCAATATTTTATTTTTTTTAAAAAAATTGTGGCATGTCTCCATGCCTCTTCACAGATTATTGAGAATAAAATTAAAAAGGGAAGTATTCAAAATTTGAATACTTGAAAGAAATATGGGCACACTTAAGTAGAGAAGTCAGAACTCTTTTATATTAAAGTTATTATTTTTAGGACTCTGCATTTAGTTCCGTGCATCTCCCTTAATCTGGCTGGCAAACTTTGGAAGAATTTTCTAGATGCTCCCTTATAAATTTTGATAAAACTTGAAAGAGTTTTTTTGAAAATAAAGTTTTTGCTATCAGAATTTCATGTATGCGCTCTTTTTTTACCTGTGTTTATGTATTAGATGGAATGGGCAGAGTCCTTGCCCAAGATGTTTATGCAAAAGACAACCTTCCACCTTTTCCAGCTTCAGTAAAAGATGGCTACGCTGTCAGAGGTGAATGTTAACGGTTTTGAATATGACAGGATGCTTTTCTCCAGTTCAGTATCACAGCAGACTGCTGGTTTCTGTATGTTGCCTGGAAAAGCAGGCCCAATAGGCCTCAACAGCATTTTAGTCCTTATCTTAATGAAATTCATTCATACTTACAGGGTATATACTGTATTTAAAAGTAAGGTTCATTTATCATTACACAATATAAATTGGAAGTGATATTACAAATCAGTTAGTTTGCTTATGTATATGTTTTTTATTTATAATAAAGTTATTTTTTTAAAAAGCTCAGTGCTATAAAAGAAAATATCCATCCATCCCATTAAAGGATTTTAACTATTATTGTAGTAATATGGCCTTTAGTTGTTTTTTTTTAAAATTTCAGGATAATTTAATTCAGAAAAAAGTATGTTACTTTTCACCCCTGGTTCAGGTACTGTATGAGGAGGAATGAGCAAGAATCAAATTTTCAGCATATGCTCCGTTCCATGGCAGCCTCACCCCAGATCATTCCTAATTTATTGGCTGGACATATCAATAAGAATATGGCATAAATGATAATATTCTAACAAGATTTTTACATATACATTATTTTTTTCAACATAAATGGCACAATAAAATAATTCATTGCCTTTTGCCATAAGTAAAAATTGCAATTTTGCTCCCAAAAAGTAAACCCAAGGAATATTTCTGTAAGAAATGTTAGTAGGGTGTGACACTAAGGTGTTTATATAAGGCAGAATATATAATGTATTTTACATAGTAACTTGTACAGTTACGTTGTATATTAGGAAAGTGGTCAAATCAAAATTGTTATGCAAAAATATATGTGGGAGAAGGAATTATTAGGTCAGAAATAGCCTTAGCAAAAATAAAGACCCTGATAATGCTTATTTTATTGATAACTGTAATTATCATGATCCTATATTAACTTTCAGCTGCTGATGGACCAGGGGATCGTTTCATCATTGGGGAATCCCAAGCTGGTGAGCAAGTAGGTACAATATATTTTGTTTCCCTTTTCTATTTTTTGTTCATTATGAACTAGAATAATCTCATAAAATAACATGAAACCATTCTAATGACTGTTGTAAATAACACAAAGGTTATATGAATTATTGTATTTCTATAATTACATATTTTAATATGGTGATAGTTTCTCCATGTATATAAAATCTAGTAATAGTAGTAATAGAAAAGTTATTTATCATTTGCCTATAACTAAGTTCCTATGTACATGAAATAAAAAGACAATTACCATGTTTATTACAGTCATTGACACAAATTCCAAAAGTTAAAGAAATGAAGCAATTAAATAATACAAAGCAATTATAAAATCACACAACAAAATAAGAAGCCTCATCCAACAAGTTTAAATTGTTGCTACGCAAATCAATCTAATGGGTCCTCCTCTCTTCCAGTGGATAGTAGTATTAGAAAATCCCATAGAAATCAAGGCAAAGGATTGACTTTGACACTTAAAGAAAAAGAGGAATCGGAATATTTTAAGATATGGGGGCAATTTTATTATTGGTTGGAGAAGAGATATAGAGAGAGTAATAGTGTAAAGAAAGGTGGGAGAAATGGCATAATAAATGAAATGATAAATATTAAGATATGTGAAATAATTGAGAAATAGGGAGAAGACACAAAAGATGTACTCAGATGATACATTGATTGATTGATTATGTATTGTATGTTTGTTTACAAAAATAAAAAAAACTTGAAAAAAAGAAAAAAAGAAATCAAGGCAAAAGAAACACTGAGAGGATCCCCAATGTCAGATCACATTGCCACTGCTCCAATAGGAAGACCAAATCTAAAGTGTGATCACGGTCTCGAGTCAGACTCTGGATGATCTGGGATAGACCCATGGCTGTCAAGGAACCCATGAACTCCCAAGCACCTCAGAGCCCATTCCTAGGGAAGGTAGATTAAAGTCCTAGAACCATGACGTTTCTCCAAAACTCCACTGCCAACCCAGAAATGGAATTCAGACAGGGAAGTTGCTATGCAGCAAGGAGGTTGGTGCAACAGCAACAATTCCCAACTGAGCCTTAGAGGTGAACTTAATGAACAGGCTCTCACCATCAGGTACCTATCTGGCAGGATTCAAAAAGGACAGATCACATCCAGATCTTGCTAATAATGACATGTTGGCATCTCATCCACAATCAAATTATAGATAGGGGGAGGGCTATTACACACTGACCTGGCCGTTAGTAGCAGCAATCAGAGGACAGGGCCACTGAAGATCCATTCACAGGGAATTGAGTCTGAGATCAAGAAACTAGAACTGTTGTGAAATAAAATAAATAAAGTGCTGGACTCAAAAGAAACTTCTTCTCTCAGTTCCTCCTTCAAAAAAGTCCCTTGTTACAACTTTATTGTCAGGCCTGGAAGCCATCTGGAAGCAGGCCTGCCACGTTTACTGCTGTGGGAAACTGGGAGGGGGGATTCCATTCCTTTCTCAGAGCGTCAAGGACATCTTGTCCTGCACCTGAAGGGGTGCGGCTGGGAGGCATCTCCAATTGGGATGGTGCTTTGATTGGACCATGTGATGAATTTGTGGGTGCTGGGCAGGGACTTGGACTTTCATTTGGGTGGGGAAAACCTGGAAACTTTCAGATTTGGGTTTTTCCAGATGTGCCAATATAACATCTCTAATAAAATGGAACTTTGAGGAACTTCAAGCTTCGGAGTCTTTTTTCGTTGGGGGTGTTACTTGGAACCCTGACACTTATAGTCTCATAATTCAGGGTACTATATTTATTTATTCATTATCATCCTGAATTAAATTGCAAAGTGTATGCAATTTTATTATAGTTTTTTTTGTTGTCCTATTAAACTAATGAAGAAAATATCACTAATCCAAAATGTTAAAATATGTTTCATATATTTTATGATTCTAACATTTTAAAAATAAATTGACATTTTTTGGTATTTTTTTTAGCCAACTCAAACTGTAATGCCTGGTCAAGTAATGCGAGTTACAACTGGTGCTCCAATACCCTGTGGTGCTGATGCTGTGGTGCAAGTGGAAGACACAGAACTTATCAGGGAATCTGATGATGTGAGTGATACCAAAACATTCTTTCTTGCTATATCTGCAGCAGGGCAGCTCCAAGAAATCATCCATCAGTCTGTAACCCCATGACATAGATACAAACTTGCATTCATACATTTGAAACAAGGAACAGTATCAGCAGAGACTAGAGACTGTAGACCAGGGGTGTCAACCTCAACACGCGGCCCGGATGCAGCCCTCGGGGTGCTTAAATCTAGCCTGCAGGGTGCTTAAATCTGGCCTGCAGGGCTGGCCTGGAAATAGCAAAGGACCAGCCTGCTGTGTCTCTGGTAGCCAAAATGTTTTCAGCCTGGACAGCTTCCTGCAGCACTCTGCCAGCCAAAATGGGGCACAGGGGGGCTACATGCATGCCCCCACACCCCGTTTTGGCCAGCAGGGTGCTGCAGGAGGTGTCCATCCTGTCTCTCCCCTGGCTGGCCCGCAGAGAACTACAATGATCTGGCCCTTGAAAAATCCAGTTTGACACCCCAGCTGTAGACCATATATGAGAAGGAGCTGCATACATATGAGAAGAAACCTTATATAAATAATCATTAATTAATAAATATGCACAAAGTTAATTTTTGAGATAAAGGGGGAAAAAATCCCACTTCCCTCAAAGCATTTTCAGTTGGCTGTATTTTAATGGAACAAATCTTAAAATGGGTTAAATTCCAGCCATAGAAAACAACGGGAATTCAGAAACAAGTGCTACTTCCCTACATTGGAATTGGTCTTAGACAGAAGCTAAAGCATTAAAGGAAAGGGATTTTTAATGATTTCTTAATAAACTAAAAATAATCTTGGGAGTTTTTGTGAATTCAGTGGTAATTAGCACTTATTATGGACTTCACCCTATCTATTTAGCAGGCAAACCCAAATACTAGAATTGTGTTCTTATAGTCATCCTGTTTATAGACATAGGCCCAGTGAACAGCAATTACTTTATTGCTCTTTGCTAGTCTTATTTGGCTGCTTGTGTTTTGTGGCTGCAAAAAAAATAAGTTGCTCTTTTACCTTTATATGAAATAATTACATTCCAATAGTAAAATAATCGCTGTACTGCTCAAGTTCTACAAATAATCAAAATTTGCATTTAGACGCACCCTGAATTCTAATAGCAACAGAACATTAAGTGCATACCCATCAAACTCAAGCCAAAACATCAACATATTACTTTGTCTTTATATATTTATAATCTAAAATATCAGCAGCATTAGCACTATGTATGTGTAACTGTATTAAATATAGCCAGACACCTTTACTTTTAGCTACCTAGTGTTAGTTTTATTTACTTACTTTCTGTTATGAGCAACTTTTCTGTAAATGGCAGCAGAAGACCAATCAGCTATGTACCCCTACATAAGTTCTGACTTCCCTATAGGAGCTAAGTTTTTTAACTGGCAGAATGAGGCAATAAAACTGAGTCAACAATGGCTCTTCAGCTCTGAGCTGGGTGCCTGCTAATTGTTCCTACGGTATCCCAATCAGTATAAAGCATTAACAGAATAAATATAATAGTACAACAGAAAACTAGAAAATAAAGAAAAGTTCAAGCATCAGAAAAGTCCAATCACAATGCCCAAATAATGCTGTTCATGCTGGTTACATTTTCTTCTGAGCATTGAACAAAAGAGCATGAAATAAAACTCAAATCACATGTGCTTTATTTCAAATTTGGAACATTGGATCACATTTGGAATATTTTGTTCCCACATAAAATGTACATCTGCCTAGAAGACTCCATTGAATATAGAATCTATTTTGGTGGTGCCTTGATTGGTTTGAAGGAGGAATGAAAAGACTGATGGATGCATTCAGAGAAATATTAGAAATGAAATTTACAGTCTTCTTCTTATGCTTGATAGGTATACAGAAAAAGTACAATATAAAGTCTATTAAACAAGTTTGAGAAATACTCTTGTACTTTTAACTCCTGTAAACTATCTTTACTATGAGATTTATAAATAGAGAAATAGAGAAATGTATTAAGATTAATGTACTTATTAATTTAATTCAAAGTTGTTGAATAGCCCTCCATCTCTCTCTCTCTCTCTCTCTCTCTATTTATATATATATATATATATATATATATATATATATATATATATATATATATATATATATATATATATATATATATATATATATATATTGATGTCATTCTTCTCCAGAATAATATATTCAGGGTTGTAATTGGATGCTAATATTGATTCACAAATAACACTGAGTTGGGATTTTAATCAGTATTTGATAAATATATCATAATGGACTCAGTATAACACTTTAAGCCAGAAAGAACTTAACCATATTATGGTTTATTGTTTTATGGAAAGCTAGTCATTGCCTTTAACAGATTTAAACTTCTAGCCCACATGAACAAATCTGCTATGTTGATACCTTACTGTGATGTAAGCTGAAATCACTCTTATTTCCATAAATACAGGGCACTGAAGAACTTGAGGTACGCATTTTGGTGCAGGCTCGACCGGGTCAAGATATCAGGTTAATGAATTATTTATCTTTACATTTTAAAATGAAAAATAACTATTCAATACCTATAATATTAATACCTTTTGAAATGTTATAAAGGAGGTGTTCTTTTTGTTAGTAACAATTCCTCTCTTATTGTTTTGGGGACATATTCAGACCTATAGGACACGACATTAAAAGAGGTGAATGTGTACTGGCCAAGGGAACCCATATGGGCCCATCAGAAATAGGTCTACTAGCAACTGTTGGAGTAACCGAAGTTGAAGTTAACAAGTTTCCGGTAGTTGCTGTAATGTCTACAGGGAATGAAGTAAGAAAATATCTAACATTTATAAATTGTCAAAAAAGCATGGTAGAAATCTTCATAAAGAATGGTACTATAGTTCTGTTTTGATTATAGTTTTAAAATCTCTTTAATTATAGATTTTGCAGCCTCTATTGGTAAAATAGACATTTTAAAGATTTAATATAGTGCTTTGAAATATCTGGTTTCATAAAGAACAGTAGAAAGTATATTTACATTATACAGTATGTATAGTGGAGTTTAAAGTTTGTGAACCCTTTTGAATTTTCAATATTCCAGCATAAATATGACCTAAAATTAATCTGTTTTCCTTACAAGTCTTAGAACTAGATAAAGAGAACCCAAGAAATGAGTCAAAAATACTTTACTTTTAGTTTATTTAGGGAGGAAAATGATCTAAAGATACAAAAATGACGTGAATGTTAAAGTAGGTTACCCGTTCATTTGAAGAGGAAGTAAAAATTAATTTTTTCCATCAGTGGAATGATTCTTAGGTGTTCGGTTGAGTATCCTGCCTTATTTAAAGAACAGAATTCTGGATATTCACTATCAAAGTCTTATCTTTATAATACAGGTATGTGGAAGTATGTCGTGCTTGAATAAATGAGATTTCGGAGGAACTCCAATAATAAAAGGGATTGATGCTCATCAGGCTGGAACAGGTTAAAAAATTAGTTCCAAAGAATTTGTAAAACGTAATGGTAGCAATATTGCCATTTGCCTATGGACTAGGATAGCTTACCTCCACTAATGGAACTATGAATTCTAAATCATGTTAGCAACTCTACAGGAAAATATCAGGACATCTGTCTGTGCACCAAAGCTCAAGAAAAAGTGAATCATGCATCAGGACAAAGACCCAAAATTCACAAGTAATATGACTAATGAATTGCTAAAGCAGAAGAAAGTTAATGTTTTGGAATGGCCAAGTTAAAGTCTTGACCTTAAATCTCTGGAAAAGTTGTGGAACTGCCTGAAGTGACCACATCATGAGAGGAATGCCACCAACATCCCCAAGTTGAATTATTGTGAAAGTAGGAATGGGCTAAAATTCCTCCAAGCCCATGTACAAGACTGATCAACAGTTGGAGGAAACATTTTGTTGCAATTACTGGTGCCCAAAGAGAGGGGGAGGGAAAACAGTTACAGAAAGCAAAAGTTCACATATTTTTGTCCCACACAAATATTAGGTTTGGATCATTTTCATCCATAAATAAATGAACAAGTACAGTGTTTTTATACATTTATTTAATTGGGTTTTTTAATCTAGTTGTAGAACTTCTATGGAAGACAATTTAAAGTTTAGGTAATATTTATGCTGAAATATTGAAAATTCAAAAAGGATTACAAATTTTTATGTATCACTGTATGAATCTCAAAAGTTAAAAAACCCAAAATTTGTGTGGATTATGAAGTGAGAAACAGAAATTGCAGTGATACTGGCCAGAGATGGAATTCAGTCAATCGAACAGTTAAGCAGTACAAAATCTGAATGACTTTTATTTAATGTTGCATAAATGGATTTTATGCCCTGTGGTAGAATTTTCTCTCCATCACACCCTTTACAAATTCCAAAAGGTCCTTTAACCCACACCAGACAGCTTTGTGGGCCTACAATGTGTAGAAAGATACAAAATGACTTTCCATCAGCAAAATAATGTGACTGATAAACATACCTATAGATTATATATTTGTAGCTCAGGGTTTAAATCAGGGGTCCTTGGTGCTCTCTGAGCTTGGTTGTTTGCTTGCAGGTGTTTCATTACCCAAATTAGGTAACATCATCACTGAAGCTATGTGCATACTTTCAAAGATAAAATCCCAGTAGGACATTAAAGGAAGAATAGATGATGAGGATCTGAAAGAGAAGGAGCAGAAGAATAATTGAGATAAGAGGGACATTTTTAATTTGGGAAAGCATCATGCAAGGCTATATGCATTCCAATCATGTAAAATGTTGCTAATAAAATTTCATCTACCTATTTCTCCTTCTCAACAACTTCAAAGAAGATCTTAGCAACTTCTTTTAATATCTGGGAAAGTGCTTGAATTTACACTTACAAACCTTCAAGGAATTGTCTTTTCACAATAGTGATGCACACAGATATTATAAATGTTCACTGTTCATAGTCTTAAGATTATTGTATGTAAGAAAGGTGGTTTCACGGTTCAATTAATTTATAATCTATTCCTAATCAGTTATTTTATCCATTCCCACATAATACTATTACTATTTTTTATAGCTATTGAATCCTGAAGATGACTTGTTACCAGGAAAGATTAGAGATAGTAATCGTTCAACTCTTTTAGCAACAATTCAAGAGCATGGATATCCGACAATCAACCTGGGGATTGTAGGAGATAAGTATGTGCATAATAACTCTTTGCTTTTTCTACCACAATATTATTTTTATATATCGTTAAATTGTGCTACCTTTTATCTCTGGACCAAAGTTGATTTAGCTGTTATTTTTGTTAATTTGCTTTGAAAGATATACCTGTATTTTGCTGGGAGTTACCATTATTACTACTCATTTCATCCTCCTAATGGGAAGAATCTTATTTCTTATCCTTCAATTTTCCACAACGAGCTTTTTTTGAGGAATGTAGCTCTGGATTGGCCAGAACTTGAGATTTGGTTAAAATTCTATGATTGCATTAATGGATTGCTTTGCAGCATGCATTTTGGCCATCTCTGAAACCTAAGCAGAAATAAAGCAATGAATACAAGAATGGCCACCTCTAGCATGTATAACTGGATTAGCTAAATATCAGAACAAGGTACTCATCAATTTATCATCATTCATTTAACAACTTTTTGAAGATACAACAGCACTGAAAAAATGCTTTATGATCAGTCCTTGCACTTATGACAGATGCAGTGTTCCGCAGCCATGTGAACAAAATTTGGGCAACCAGCATGTATTTACAGTGGTTGCAAATGTCATGAGATCACATGAACACCACTTGTAACCTTTCCAGGGGGCTTCCAATAAACAAAATCAATAGGGGAAACCAGTTTCTCTTATAAACGATGACAAAAGAGGTTGTGAAATTGGGTGAGACTCATTTAACAACGCATTGCTTAGCAGTCCCAATTGTGGTAGTTAAATAAAGGACTATCTGTTTAGTAAAAAGGTTTCTGTGACATTAGGCCCAGTCAAAACATGCTGTTTTTTAAATAATGTCTTTAGGTATACATGGGATAGACCAGATTAATTTTTCTGGTTATAGATTTCAATCTGATGAATGTCATATATCGTTTATTGTAATATTTTTCTATTTTCGTTGTTTCTTCTTTGATTACTTAAATTTCCCAATTTTTAGAAGCAAGAATTTTCTCATCTTCATTATAGTCATTACTTTTGTTTAGAAGTCAGGACATTCCCTTGAACTGCAATGAACTTCATTTAAATAGACAACTTTTGTAGAGGTCTACTTTTTCTTATGTTAACATATAAATGATGAGTCAGTGGAAGTTTTACTTACTTTAAAGACAATTATTTTTACATTAATTATGTGAACTTATTAAGACAATCAGACAATGTTTAAAAACTTTTAAAGTTAAAATTTCAAAGGTGTTTGACCTCTTCCTTGTACTCATCCTGGTTATCTCCTACAATTTGAAAAGAAAGCTATAGTTTATGGAAAGACATCAAGATATACAGGTACAATTGAGCCCCAAATCTCTGTTGCTAAGCAAGACAGTTGTTAAGTGAGTTTGCTCCATTTTATGACCTTTCTTGCCACTCAGTAAGTGAATCATTGTAGCTCTTCAGTTAGTAACACAGGTTAAATGAATCTGGCTTCCCCATTGACTTTGCTTATCAGAAGGTTGTAAAAGGTAATCATATGACCTCGGGACATTGCATATGTCATAAATACATGCCAGTTGCCAAGTGTCCGAATTTTGAGTATATGACCATGGGGATGCTGGTCGTAAGTGTGAAAATGGTTAAAGTCACTTTTTTCAGTGGCATTGTAACTTTGAATGGTCACTAAATGAATGGTTGTAAGTCGACTGATTCATATGATTTTAATCAATTAAATTAGGGGTGTCAAACTCAAGGCCCCTGAGTGGATCCAGCCTGCAGGTTGCTTAGATCTGGCCCGTGGGGCCGGCCTAGAAATAGCAAAGGACTGTGCCTCTGCTAGCAAAAATGGGGCACCGGGGCCACATGTGGCCTCCTGCCCCCTGTTTTGGCTGGCAGGATGTTGCAGGAGGCATCTGTCCCTTCTCCCCCCCCCCCCGCCAACTCGCAGAGGACAACTACAATGCTGATCTGGCCCTCAAAGAAATCCAGTTTGACATCCCTGAATTAAAGAGTTCTGCTAAATATTTGTCTACTGTCTAGTTTCTTTAAAGTCAGATGAAAGTTTGAAATCAGATATTTTCTAAGCAAGTAAACAAAAACATTAATATTAAAATTAGATTAAGAATCACACAGTGCTGTGGGGTTGTCTCCCAATACAAGATATAAAAATACATGCTAGGAATTATAGCCATATGCCATCATTCCAGTTTATATGTCTAAAACTACATTGCATACATATTAAGGCATGGAAACCACTGAATTTATTAGGGTTTATTTATAGTTGGAAGGATAAAAAATGTAAACTAAAACAAGAGGGATCCTTATTTACTATTAATTGACACTCCTCAGCATAAATCTGGGAATCAAATCTGCACAGTTTGGGTGAACAAGTAGGGATGGAAACTGGATGCAGCAGGGCATAAATTCAGTTCCACCACTTCTCTTTTTCACTGCATCCATCAGACTTGTTTAAGACACTATCAGCATTTTCTCTGAGAGAATATTGCATTATTCATTTCTCATCTTCTTGATTATAAAAAGGAAGGGGTAATCTGTTATATGCAGAAGCCAGATTGTTTTCAAAGCAGTAAATCAAGTCTGTAGTTTATTGCATTCTGCCTCTGTCTCTTTCTCTGTTGGCTAAGCTGAAGTACAGTTCAGGTCCCATACATCTGCTTTGCAGTTTTTCAACACTGGAGTTTTTGTGGGATTATGGGCAACCCACTTACTCATAATCTTGATTCACTCTGTCTCTTGGTGCTAGAACTCAAGATTCCCTAGCAGGTTACATAGGCAATTTGATCAGTAAATCTGATCTTTCTAGTTGTTTAAATCTCTGTCCAGAACAGGATCAGGTTTTTTTCCTACTTATATAAATCTTGCCTCCACACCACAGAGCTCAGAGCTTACTTATGACAGCTGTACAATAAGTGCCTGACTGCAAAACTACAATATCACACTAACTTCACATAAATTTCAGCAGAAATGTATAAGCAGGAAGAATGCTTTCATGCCTAGATAACTTTTTTGAAACCACGGCTCGGGTTTATTTTTGTATTTGTTTTGTTTTGTTTTGTCACTTTCAGATAGATTATAGATTTCTATTATTTTCCTTCTTTTCTGGGTATGTTTTGTATAATGTCATGATACAATTATTGTAAAACAATTCATTATAGCAGAGGTCCCCAATTCCTGGTCCATGTCCCAGTACCAGGCTGCAACCTGTTGGGAACCAGGCTGCACAAGCGGCAGGTGAACACGCAAGCGAAGCTCCATTTGTGTAAGCAGTAGTCATGCACCCAAAAACATCCCCCGCTGCCATCACTGCCAGTCCACAGAGCCATAAAGGGTTGGGGGCATTATAGCACTCTGTTGTTACAGTTGGAGACAGAGTTTCCAAAACTCCTTTATGATAATTGACTCTTCATTTAGTGAGACTTGTACTTTTGAAATGTTAATATCAAACATGATAACAAATTTCTGCAGTTGACCAAATCAACTGAAGAAAAAAGTTTAAGGCAATAAGATATTATAGGAGTGATCTGTGGAATTTGTTAATGTCTATAGAGAAATAAATTGGAGCTGTACTGTGATTCAGCTCCCAATGCCCACATCCTCTCATGCCATATTGTTTCATAATAGCTATGTCTTTTAAATTAGTGATATAATCACTGGTTTAATAATATGGGTGATTGCCAGATTTAATAAGCAAATTACTGAAAATTTTTCATATGGGATTAAGCACATCAGCAGAAATAAGTAATCTAACCAAGAGAGATTTTAAATGAAGGTCAAGTAAAACTCTCTATTTAACTCTTTATTTAAAAGAGAGATTTTAAATGAAGGTCAAGTAAAACTGCTCTACTTTATTGAATTAAGACTTGTGTTGACTAGACCTACTTGATTTGTTAAATGTGTAATGTATCTGTTTGAGCCTGAATGGTCATGCTGGAAACTTAAAGTTCAGAGAAAAGGCCAAGCTAACACTTTGTTCCCTGACATCCACTTGTCACACAGAGGAAATTCTTAGCTGATACTTAAATTTTATTTCACAAATGAAAGTGAACTTCTGCTAGAAAGAAATTCCCAGAATATGGGTTCCAGGACAAGTCTGAAAGCTCAGAAGACAAAACCTCTGGTCCTGGTGACCGACCCAAATTGGATTCCTAATTTTTTTCTGTGTGCTTGTTAGTTTTTAACATTTTTGAATCACTCATCAAGACTGGGCAGTGTACAATTAAATATTGAAATACGAAAACAGTATATAAATGTTAGAATGTTAGAATTAAAATTTTGGAAGGAGATAAGAATAATAATTAAACCCTGTGAAAAAGGTGAAGGAGGAGTTTTCAGGGCACCAACTAGTCCCATAGCTTTATTCCTTTTGGGCTCCTTACATGAGGCTTCAGAGCTTTGTTTTAACTCCTCCTTAGAAGGTCAGGACAGTGGGGGCATCTGCCTCTCCTCCAGAGAGAGAATATTCCACAGGACAGGGGCAATGGCAGAAAAGGATGTCAGAAAAGGTGGAGTTGTTTAATTGAAAAGATCTGCAACATACTTCCCTGCCTGACCAGATGTGACAGGCTAATGTAATGAGGAGAAGCTGGTTCTGTAGTTAGCTTGGCTCCATGCCATGTAGAGCTTTATTGGCTACAACCAACACCTTGAATTGGATTCAGAAACAAACTGGCACAATGGCATTCATGGAGTAGAGATGTCACATGTGCCCTTCTCTAGGCATCCTAATACAGTTTGTGCAGCCTCATTTTGTACCAGCTGAAGCTTCAGAATACATTTCAAGGTTAGCCCCATGTACAGCACACTGCATGTTATTTTATGCTTCACAGGAGAAGGCTAGAAACTGTAGAGAACAAGATTGCTTGCTTTTCTGCTTTTGCAGCCTTCTGGATACCTGAAAATAACAACCAGCTTCTCTAGCCTAATTCTGGTGGTGTATCATTGTCTCAGAGTTCGTTGTTTGTTTTGAGTTATATTGCTTGTTCATAATACTGCTCATTTATAATTCACTATCTGTTGCTTGATAGTCTTATTTACAAATTAAGGGAAGGAACAATAGAATAATTAAATAAACATGATGTCTCTTTGATTAGGTGTGATGAGATCACTGTTGATTCAGATATAGTCTGTCTAGAGGTATCACAGTTTGGTCTTATAAATCTATTTTATAAATAGTACATAATATAAGAAGTAATATTTCTTATAAAATATTTTTTTCTAGAACTACTTTAACTAAATGAAGAATTGAGCCACGGAAGGATTAAATGTCAATCTGTATTAGCAATCTGTTTTATTCGCTTTGTAATATGCGGAAAATCACTAATGTTGCTTCTTTGGAAATTCAGTACATTTCTAAGGTGACTTTTTGAGTTGGCTCTTCATCAGTATGGTTTATTCTGGTTAAAGGATGATAAAAGGAATGTAAGATGAACACCATGCAACATTTGCAACAATATCTGTTAGGTTAAAGTTTGTACTAGCAGACTTTCCCATTTAGATTCACAACTTTCTACTGATTTTTCTTACTCAGAAGTAAATGTGATGGGACAGTGATGAAAGAGAAAAAGTTAGCATTATATGTGATTTTTTAACAAAGCTGCAGTATGCAGTCCTTTCCCTTGTAACTCAGATTGCCACATGTGCACCGCATTCTGGAATGCCCCAGTCTTTGAGTAAGACTTTCCAGGAAGATGCTTGAAATAAAGTCTGTTTCTCCCCTTCCTTCACATTTTTAAAAATCTAATCAGAAGATTCTCTAGTTGTCAGGTACTAACTTATATGACAAAATACTTAACTTTTCAGGTTATTATCACCAGAATTGTTGAAACCTTATCCGTATAAAGTAGGCATGTTTGGTAGGTATTACAGAAACTGAGATGGGTGTCTGGAGACTATAATTTTATCTGAAGGAAGAAAGAAAACACAAGTCTGAGAAGATGACAGCAAAGAGCATTAGCTGGTAGTCAGGGGACCAAATAAAGAGAAGCAGAAACAGCTGAGAGCAGCCTGAAGAAAAGCAAAAGCAAAATAAAATCCAATAAATACTGAGATAGTAGTGAAGCTTCTTTCAGCCTAAAAAGGAATCTTAGAGAAGTAGAAGCAGAGCAATGCCTGAGAGCAATGGCTGAGCTATTACTATGGTCTTCTTAATAAATCTTATTAATCAGATCTCTGAGACAGTTGTTTCTTGTAATAAACTAGTTTCAGTCCTGGCTGATAGAAGATGCCTGACATTATGTATGGGATGAAGAAAAGGTCATTGGAGACTATTGATCTGGATCTTGGCATCCAGGTTTCAGTAATTCAGGAGGAAGGACAAATGACCACCCAGAGGACTGCTTATGATGGGGCAGTGGCAAATAAGGTCAGCATTAGTTCCTGAATTTTTTTAATGGAAGGAGACACTTATCATAGAATTTTTATTAAAAAAAACGTTCACATGGATTTAATCTAAATGATTAAATGGGCTCATTTATTTAATGCCCATAACATTAAAAGAAAATGTTATTTTCTTTGTATCAAATTGTGCTTATATGCAAGGAAATGTGTTTAATTATCAGAACAGCAAAAGCAAATCCCATTTTAATCCAGTAGTCCCAGTGGTGCTATGATAAGAATTAAAATGTTAAATTGTGGAATCTCAGCATATTTTTTACCAGAATTAACAGATTTTTTCCCCATTTTCTTTGTTGCTTTTACACTAACATGGCAAGAATAAAACTTCTAATGAGTGTATTTATTTTTTTATTTAATTAATTAATTTGCCATCCATCTCATAATGAAGACTATGGGTGGCAGTTATGGCAGGAAAAAGGCAGTTATGCAGTGCATAAGGCTGAAAATACAAAATTGTCTGCCTAAAGGGGGCCCTCCATAACGCAGGACCTATTGTTAATTAGCTGCAGTAGTATGCATTATAACCAAAACAGCTCTTAAGGTATATTGTGTCTATTACAGTGAGTTAAATTTATGTATTAAGTTTAAGAGTAATAATTTAAGAGTAACAAGTGAGAAGAAATAGGGCTATGAGATTTAGTAGATCAGCAGCAGGGTCTTTGCTGTGGATTGGATCTTGTCAATGCTGATAAGACCTATCTGTAGCCATAAATAAGAACTTCATGAATAATTCAGTCTGAGCAGAATACTTGTGTCTAGTAACAGCTCTGGAGTAGGAATGAGAAGCGACAAATATCATGGATTTACCTCATTTCATGGGCTCTGTATGAATTCTGAGATTTTTGGAGACCAATTTTTTATTTCTAAAAAAATATTATTTCTTCTTTTCTTCCTTTTCTGACTGCTGCTTAACTTTCTGCTATATCCCATCAATCTAATTTATAGTAATGTAACCTTGAAGTGGCTATATTTCCCTCTTGAGAGCTTATTGCAAGCCAGTGAAATCTTTCCTGCATTCAATTAATATTCCCAGTAAACATAGAAAATTCTGTGCCTCCTATTATGATTCTCAGTTGTCTTGCTCTTGAAATTTATATTCTTCCTGCTGATGAAAATAAAAGTTGTAACATTTTTAACCTCTTCCTTTGAAGTACATAAAAATCTACACATACATTAGCATTAATCTATTTTCATATTGTCATCCTACAGCCCAGATGATTTACTTAATGCCTTGAATGAAGGAATCAGCCGTGCTGATGTCATCATCACATCAGGGGGTGTGTCAATGGGAGAAAAGGTACAGTATTGGATCAAAGCAGATGGTTTACGTTTAAAATAAAGTAATGGGATGAAAACTCTTTAATAAATAAGTAATAGCAAAGGGAAATCTTCAGGCACCAAAATGGAATTTAAGGACCTGATATTAAAGTCATCAAAAAGACAGCAACCTTGCAGCACTGCCCAGTATTCAGACTCAGCATGGGTACCCTTTGTCTTCTCATTGATTGCTCCTTACAGGACAGCTTATTGCCATCTCCTTATCTCAAATGCAAATTTTTCTGAGCCCCTGGATGTATCCAGAAGCTCTGGGAAAGATGTGGCTGGAAGGTACAGAGTGCTGCTAATGCCAAATTTAAAGCAGTCTTTCCCACTTCAAACACTATCAACATCTGTGCAAAGTCTAAACGCTCTGGATGGTGATGTTACCTGCCATTCGTTGTTAGAGGAACAGTATGTTGGATAAACTTCAAAAATAAAAAAGATTCAGATATACTAATCAGTTCTGAAACATCTGAGCAATTGATACTCCTCTTCATAAAGGAACAATAGCATTCTACCATCTATGCAAAATTACACTTTTGTGATGCCCTTTCATGTTGTTACCAGTTTTATTACATTGCTATATAGAGATATTTATATTGACATCATTTAACACCATTTGAGGAGGAAATTATATACAAATTCAATAAACTGGGGTGTGCAACCTCTTTTTGCCAAGATTTGCAAAGATTTGAATAATCTGTTGTTGCATTGAAAGAAGTCTTGGGTGGAATGAGAACCAAAATTGCGAAGTTTTTTTTATTTTTATTTTTTTATTTTATTTTATTTTTATTTGATTTATATGCCGCCCTTCTCCGGAGACTTAGGGCGGCTTACAATGCGCTAAGCAATAAGTTGGTGAGGTTGTGTTTTTTTTCTTAATTAAAAAAAAACTTTCTGATACTTTGCCCTCTCCCAAACTGTAGGGAAAACAGCATTTATTAGATGTTTGATGTGATCTTTTGCATAGATGGTTTGAAATTTGGATTTACAAGTGCATTATCCTAGCCTGAAAATTCTGATTGCCTATTCTTGAAACAAATATATTATCTATGTCTTTGATCTATGCCTCCTTAGCTTTCTAGGCCTGGATGATGGTTCATCTTACAAATATCTTAATTAATACCTTAGAATCCCTTTTTGGTTCTTTCTTTCCAAATAGGACTATCTTAAACAGGTGCTGGATATTGATCTTCATGCCCAGATTCATTTTGGCAGGGTTTTTATGAAACCAGGGTAAGTAATATTTCTTATGTAGCATTAGTCTTGCATATAATCTGGACAATATTGAGATCTTAATGCTTTGCCTAATAACCCAAGAAAGCATGTTCTAATAAGAAATATTACATTGCCCCTTTATTCTGCAAAATTATTCAACTACAAGTGCTGCTAAATAATCATGCTAATTACTAGAAAGATATCGTCATATAAATCACTGTAAATGGTGCAGAAGAAGAACATTTTACATTTCCTGTTAAGATAGAAGAACCTGTTGAAAACAAAAGAATGAAGAAGTAGCACCAGTCAGATAGGACCTCGTTAAAAAGTATGGATGCTTTTACTTTACTTTACTTTACTTTATTTGATTTATATACCACCCTACTCCTGAAGGACTCAGGGCGGTGAACAGCCAAACAGTAAAAATACATAGATACAAAATTTAAAAACAAAGTAAAATCAAATTAAACAATTTGGCCCAGACAGATTAAAACACCCCAATCATTTAAAAACTGATTAAAATTTGCATAATTAAAAAGAGGGAAAAGATTAGGCCAGGCCCGCCTGGTGGAATAAAAAGGTCTTAAGAGCGCGGCAGAAGGTGTGCAGATCCGGGATTCTCCGTATCTCCAGGGGGAGCTCATTCCAGATAGTAGGTGCCCCCACAGAGAAGGCTCTCCCCCTAGGGGCCGCCAGTCGACATTGTTTAGCCGACGGCACCCAGAGGAGCCCCGCTCTATGAGAGCGTACCTGCTGGTGGGAGGCTATTGATGGTAGTAGGCGATCCCATAGATAACCAGGTCCTAAGCCATGGAGCGCTCTAAAGATGGTAACCAAAACCTTGAAGCGCACCCAGAAGACCACCAGGAGCCAGTGCAGCTCGCACAGGAGAGATGTTACATGGGAACGCCATGTCGCTCCCATTACCACCCGCGCAGCCGCACTCTGCGCCAGTTGGAACCTCTGGGTGTTCCTCAAGGGGAGCCCCATGTAGAAAGCATTACAATAGTCCAGGCGGGAGGTGACGAGGGCATGAGTGACCGTGCATAGGGAGTCCCGATCCAGAAAGGGACGCAACTGGCGAATCAGACGAACCTGATGAAAAATCCTCCCGGTCACGGCCGTCAAATGCTCTTCTAAAGACAGCCGTGAATCCAGGAGGACGCCCAAGTTGCAAACCCTCTCCGTGGGGGCCAATGATTTGCCCTCAGTGATGGCGCCAACTGACTATATCGGGATGTCGGAAACCACAGCCACTCAGTCTTGGATGGGTTGAGCCTGAATGTTTTTTGAATGTTAACTTAGATTGTTTGAGACAGCTTCCTGCCTGCTGAGCATTTTTAATACCTCAATAAGGAGGTCCTATCTGACTGGTACATTCTTTCCTTGTGTGGTCAGCTCAGTTCATCTTCATTTAATTTTGTGCCTCTTCTTTTTTTCATTCATTTCTGTTTCTATGTGTAGCATGTTTTCACTGTTCACACCAAAAGAAAGCAGTGGGAAGAGATGCATTTATTTGTTTTTCTGAGACTGACAATTGGGAATTGTTTAATTGAGAGAATGATTGGTATATGCAGACAGGAATCAGCCAGATTTGTAAACAAATCTGTAAATTTGTAAATACCAAAAGTTTATCAAGATGCCTCTGGCCTATGTCAGATGACAAACAATAGGAAAAACTGAAAGGGGCAAAGGAAGCTCAAAATTTATCATGGGAGAAACAAACTTCAATCTAGAATCAGATTTTTTTAACAAAACAAGAAGCAGGAAGGACTGGACTCCCCCACTTTTTCCCTTCATTAAAACATTCAGATGATTGATGATATGAAAAAGTCTGATGTCTGGACTACACACCCTTGGGAGGAATGAAGATCTGACCTGAATATAAGGGTTGAGTGTTCTTAAATTAAAGCAAATACTTGTGGCCTCAGCCCCAAAATGGAGCATTTTAGAGCTACACAGGGGTGCAACGGTGTTATTTTCTTTTCTTCATATCCTTTGCATTGCACATATTTTTTAAATATAATAACCTGTTTATTTGTGGAAAAAGATAATTTCTTCTCCTCCTCTTGCAACATTACTTCCAGCTTTTCCCTCTTCCCCTATTTTTCTTACACACTGAGGCTTAGCAGATATTATGGTTTACTAATTCATATGAATTGACATTTCAGGGATTCCTCAAATATTTTTTATAACTTCATTTTCTAGTGCTGATACACATTCAGTGATTTTTTTAGTGATGACTGGAAATCACTAAATAAAATAACCTTTAATAATATAGAGGAGAAAATGAATGGATGCCACTAAAATAGTCATTGATTGAGATGGGTGGCTATGCAAATTGAATAAATAAATACATAAAGTAAGCAGAGCTGTATTTTAATTACAGTAGTGTATAATTTCAACAGGTAGCATTTCTTCGTACAGCATTCTCATATATTAAATATCCAAATGCTAAACATACTAATCCAAAACATACTGCCATTATTCAGAGTTAATATTAATATTTGATGTAAGAATCCACATTTCTCTGGCCTCTCAAAAGGTAGGGTGTTTTCCAGTTTCAATGTTTATAAGAAGTACCTTCATACATCTTAGTTATTTTTTCTGATGTCATATAGTATACCAACAGTACATCATTTTGTAAAAATTATCTCTTAAATTGTAACACAATATGGATTTCAGTTCTTTCCATCACATTCTCTTCCATTAGTCCAAATCAGAATTCTTAGCCCATTTTATCATACACTCTTTAATTTGTTCTTTTGTTTCAAACCTCAGCAAAAGTTTATACATTTTAACAATCACATGTTCATCGTGTGTACACAATTCATTTTCAAATTCCTTGTTTTTCAGTTCCAATTACGTTTTATCTATAATAAATCTCTCTCTTAATTGTGCATATGGAAACCACTGAAAACTAAATCCCTTTGCAGTAAATTGTTTTTGTGAGTTCATCCCATTGATTTATTTCCAAATTATACAGCTGCACTTTATTTTTCAAAAATAAAGAAATAAGGTAAAATACTTTAAAGTGCTTCATCTTTGGAATGTTAATTGCATCTCATTGAACAATGGAATGTAATTCTTAAACACTAGAAAGTGAAGTTGGAGAAATAACATCATAACTACCTAGTACGATAGACTTGCAGGGCCAGCTCAATGTGTAACATGTTTACACTGGGTGTTTTGTTAATATGATTTATTGGGTTGGGGATTTTCTGTCTTTACTGTGAGTTGTATTGTGTTGGGGGGAGTGCACTGAGAGAGCTCAACTAATCTCTGTACACATGTTGTGCACTAACAATAAAGATTTGAAATGAAATGAAATTGAAATGTAGCAAACATGCAGTTTGGAACATTATTATTAATACACTTTAATCATCTGGTAAATAATTGGGTTACAAATGAAAATAGTTGTCTTGATGTATAATTTAGTATACCAAAGATGAATTCATATTGAAAAAAATCAGCCCTAGAATTAACAAGATATTGCCAATTTGGTGGATTTTATTAGCTAAAAATCTGGCTTTCTAATGGGAAAAATGATGGAATTGTGAAGTACTATTAATTCATATTTTTATTTCCTGTGTAGTATTTTATGAGAAACATTGAATTTTTCCAAGGATGTTGAAGATAGCAGAAATGAGGCCATAAAAATATTTAATGTTATTGACAAAATTGATAATTAAGGATTTAGTTCATAATTTTAACAATCGGCATCACTTCCTAGGTTACCTACAACCTTTGCAACCTTGGATATTGATGGAGTAAGAAAAATCATCTTCGCGCTCCCAGGTAAGGTATATTAAATTATAAATCTCTTCATTCATGCTCATACATACCAAATGAATTTTAAACCAAATGTTGCAAATCGTCATGATCCTTACTGCAAATATCTTATTCATGCTGTGTATCATTATATCTTCCATATGTCACAATCACAATGGTCTTATTTTAAAAAAAAGTGTTCTTTTTTTTAAATCGACTATGCTATTACTCATTCTTGCTCTTCAGTTCATCAAATATGCCTTTTAAAAAAGTTTTAAAAAGACTCTTCCCATGAAGCACAATTTAGTTCAAAAGTAACCAATGTTCTTATTCTTGAAATAATTCTCAAATAATTTATCAAACAACTGTTTCTTGATCTTTAGGGAACCCTGTGTCAGCAGTTGTTACCTGCAATCTTTTTGTTGTCCCAGCACTGAGGAAGATGCAAGGAATTCTGGATCCTCGTCCAACTATTATAAAAGCCAGGGTAAGAGTTTTCAAATAAAAGGTGAGTTTTTGAGGTGCTCTGCTTAGTTGCACCAGTATCTCAGAGCTGAAGAAATAACCTTTAAATAGAATTCAGGTGAGGTGTTGTAAAAAGAGAAAGCATTACAGAAACGCATTTAAGATGAATCATAACTATTGAGGGTGGACAGTATTTTATCAATAAACCATTGATCTTAATATTGATTTTTGTATTATTTCTAATAGAATGTGGGGGCTCATATTTTGTCAGTAGAATAAGGATATGAGGAATAATTTGCTTCTAAGGAAAGAAATGCACAGTTAAGAGTCTTGGTCATGCAGCTAATCTCTACACCTCCAAATCATTATTAGACGACATTTTCAAATTCACGAGGCATTACTGAATTTTACATAGACTTAAAGTAAGATTCCCTTCCTGCCCATCCTAGTCTTCTCTCTTTAGGCCAAAAGGAAGATTAAAGTCCCCGTGGGCCTGGAACAGCTGATAAAAAGCAAAGAACAGCTCATCCTTGAACAGTTTCTTGCCCAAGGAATGTCAGTAATGGACAGCTGTTTCCTCCCCAACAACTCTTTTAAAAACTTCCTTTACAGAAATCAGCAGTGTAAAAATATTTAGTTTGCAAAGTGATAATATCATTGCAATTTGAATTTAATTTATAAAGATTTATACAAAGCTCCTACAAATCCAAATTTCAACAAAAAAAATACTGATTTTTTTTTGAGACAGAAAAACTATTCATTTGTTCCAGTGCCTTATAATCTTCCTAAATTCTTTTTTTCTGTATTTTATAGTTATCGGTTTTATGTATTATTTCAGATTGCATAGTTTTTTTATTAATCATAGCTAAATATTTAATAGCTTTTTTAATGGAAATGTATCTATTCCATTGTCTTTCTCTCTCAAACCTTGCTTCATTTAGAATGTCAAAAGTTGCATTGGCAACAATATTGTTTGGGGAAAGGGCCAAGGATGTATGATAGGATAAATTCAGAGATACTAAGAGTGAAGTTTGGGGCAAAACCAATGTACATGTATTTGGTCTACTCCAATCAAATTAATCTCTTGTTTTATACACGTTATTTGCATCTGTGAGCTAAATATGTGCCCTTGGAGAGGGGCATTTTAAATTTCTTAATGTCATTGTATTCAATTTGTGTGTTTTCTACAGTTATCATGTGATGTAAAATTGGACCCTCGTCCAGAATATCATCGGTGCATACTGACTTGGCATCACCAAGAACCACTGCCTTGGGCACAAAGTACAGGTTAGTGCTTACAACCTCTTTCTGCCTTTGGCAGTTTTTGTTGAGTTCACAAGTTTGAAACATGAAATGTAATGAAACACAAATGATTGGTATTTTCTCTAATTTTGAATGGCATGTAATATTTGAAACTATAAACAAAAACATGTAACAGTTAAGGAATTCCCTTTATTCTTTCTTGCTTCAAATTAGACTCATGAATCTCACCCAGTTATAAAATAAGCAAGAAGCATGAACATCTTCTGATTGTTTCAGTCTCCATTAGATGCATATATACTGTATAATACTGTATAATTGATGCAACTTAGATCTAGTGTCTTCTATTTGCCTTTTGAAGTCTTGACATCAAATATTTCATTGTATATAGAAAATATCTAGATTTGGGGGGAAAGGAGAACACATTTTATTTACACATATAAAATTGAAAGATTTACTTGACTGTCAGGAACATCATTTCCTTTAAGTACTAAGTAATTAGCAAAATTGGTGCTTCCTGATACAAAAATTCATGAACCAGATGTCTGGCTAGGGAATGAAATAGGTATTTTAATTTTGCATCTGGATTCTTTATTTATTTGGGGGAAATGTTCATTTTGAAAACTAAAACAAGCTTAACTTGCTGTGTAGAGTTTGGTGCAAAACCTTCAATGTACTTCAAGACGAGGTAAAGAAGGAAATGTGTATATTCATTTTCTGCCCTCCTGGATTATTATTGTGCTTTGCTCTTCATTTTTTAAAAATATTATTTAAAATTGTCCAAATTAAGAGCAACACACAGTGATAATTCAGGATGGCAAAAATGAGATAAACACATTTGCTTCTTCACCTCTTCTTGGTACCATGACTTGTAAGAAAATGGAGAACAGTTTGCTTATTATTACTTTCTGGTGCTCTTGACTTTTTGTTCCAAAACAATTCAAGGAGTATAAAAAAGAATAAGCATTGATGTTTGAATCTGGCTTGTAAGAAAAGCAACAAGGCCTGCTATGTGCAAAATACTAGACAGACTTTCCCAAATGAGTTAAACAGGGGAGGAGCAAAAGTGATGCAAACAGCACACAGCTTGATCACAGTAAGTTCACATTCATTAGAATCTTGTTTTCTGTAACATTTTACTCTAAAGACCATGTAAAGTCTCTTTTACGTAAAGCCCAATTGTTGATGATTTCATGGGCATGTACCTCCAGCTTATTTGGCACCAACATAGAAGTGGTTTGTTTGTGCCTTTTTCCAGAATAGTTTTCAGCTTTGGGATTTTGCCTTCCAAGTACTAACCAGGCCCGGACCTGTTTATTTTCCAAGCCCAGTCAATCAGATTCTGCCTTTTACGTATATCTCAATTATTTTTCTCTTTGTGAAAGAAAACGTTTCACAGACCCATGTTGTTCTTAGATTACCAACTTTTCATAATCTAAAACAAGTAAATTACAAGAATATGCTGTTGTTCTTAAGATGGTACTGTCTCTCCTACTACAGGTAATCCTCGATTTAAGACCACAATTGAACCCAAAATTTCTGTTAAGGGAGATATTTGTTAACTGAGTTTTGCCCCATTTTACGACCTTCCTTGCCACCATTGTTAAGTGAATCAGTGCAGTTGATAAATTAGTAACCTGGTTGTTAAGTGAATCTGGCTTCCCCATTGACTGCTTGTCAGTAGGTCTCAAAAGGTGATCACGTGACCCCAGGACACTGCAACCATCATAAATCTGAACCAGTTGCCAAGCATCTGACTTTTGATCACGTGATCATGGGGATGCTGCAAAGATCATAACTGTGAAAAACGGTTGTAAGTTAATTGCTTCAGTGCCATTGTAACTTAGAACTGCTATAAGTTGAGAACTACCTGTACTATTAACCTGTATTGTTGGCCATCATATAAAGTTGTGAGCTGCCCAGAGTCACTAAGAGTCAGTTGGCACACAAGTTTAATAAATTATTATTATACCCATATTTTCTTTTTCCAATCACTATTAGTAGGTATCGCAAATAATTCAACAAGACCCTTAGCTTCTGAATAAAACATCTTTCTGGGTCCATTCCTTGAGACCATCCAACACGTAGTCAAAAGTTCAGTCTGGCTGCTTTACAGGGTTAGGGAGTAGATGCAGGCGAACATTTTTCCCACAAGCAAAGGACCTCATTGAATGATTTGCACAGCCTTACCATACAGTAAGAATCTCACAGAAATAGTTTCAAGTGGTTGTAAAAGTGACTTTGTAGCTGTCACAACTTCCTATTTAACACCCACCACCAAAATGCCCCCTCTGAAATAAAAATGCTAAGTTTGTAATTTATATACACTAGAAATATGCATGTATGTTTGTATGTATAGAATGCAGTAAGAACAATTATAATGTGTGCATGTTCACATTGCCAGACTTACTGTAGACATTGACCTTTTCCACCCATATTTATGTTAGAGGATTCTTCAGGACTAAAAGTCTCAAACATTGCAGTAAACCTTTTAAAACTTTAATTTGGCCTCCACCATAAAACATAATATTCTTTGTACATTTATGGAATCTGTTTTGCAGTCGAAAAGATTGTTGCTCGTTCTTGTCTAGAAAGCTGTTTCAGTAGTCTTATTAGTAAGAGCATGTGAAATTGTGATATAATTACTGTAATGGATCATTTATCATTTATGTTAAGAAAATGGCACTTTAAGCATCAACCCTTGAATATTTTAAATGAATTTGTACTTAAAGGATGCATAGTTCAGCATGGGACACATGTTTTGCCAAAGTTCTCAGATTCAATCCCAGCATCAGCTGGCATTAATTGAAAAGAATCCTCATAATATCCTAGAAAAATCCATTAGCACTGACAGCATTACGCAAGACAGACCAATGATCTGATTCAATAAACAAATTTCCTATATTCCCATGTAAAAGAAAAATAGTTTAATCGTGTTTTGCTTCCTAATTTTTCCAAGTGTCTCTCAAAGAAAAAAGCCTAGCTGAAAAGTGTTTAATTGAAAATGATGAAGAGATGATTTTGCAGTAACATTACTGTATTGCGAAGAGAAGACCTGCGCCTTGACAAACTGGACATGTGTTGCCCAATGCAAAAGTTAGATTATCACCAGTGCATCCTAGAAATAAATCAGATAAATATATAAATGTTGTGTTCCAAGAAGTTTATTGCGATAGTATTATTTTAGAAATGTCATTCCATTTATTTTATTAAAATATCTTTGTGTTATTCACCATATTTTTAAATTCTGTAATATAATAATTACTATAATTAATCCTTAGAATGTATTACAACAAGATGAAGAGATAAGCATCAGTTTAGCTTTCAATAGACTAAATCATGAAACCTAATCCATTTTGGGGTACCAAAATAAAATAATGTAAGCTTCTCAGTAGCTACCAGTAACATCTGTATGCTGCTTACAATTTTTTAAAAAATTGCATATCCCTAAAAGGAGAAAAATAGTTCTGATGTTATGCACTGTGCTTTGGTCTCCTATCAAATCTAGGCGGCTGTAATGAGAAAGAATACTGCATCTGATCACTAATAAACTCTATGCCACAGCAGTAGAGTTGTAGTAATACAGGACTGTATTAACCACACTTGGTACTTTTTAAGCCATTTGCTTTACTGCAGGAGAAGACTTCTTTGAAAAGGTGGTTTGTAGTTTGGGCCTATTAACTTTGGGGTTTATCATATCCATGGCCAGTATGCAATTCTAAGATGATAATTTAAAAGGAAAATCATTGAGATTAAAAAGGTTATCTTTTTATGAGACAATTATTGGGACAGTTCAACCCCATATTATAATGCTGTTTGGTAATGGAAATTAATATTGCACTTTAAGAATTCTGGGGGAAAGGCTGACAATTCATTTCTTGTCCTATGGCATTTGTCCTGCTAATGAATCTTTTTTGATTTCTATAGGGAATCAGATGAGCAGTCGTCTGATGAGTATGCGCAGTGCCAATGGACTGTTGATGCTACCTCCAAAGACAGAGCAGTATGTGGAACTTCATAAGGGAGAGGTGGTTGACGTCATGGTCATTGGAAGACTATGATGTTACCAGCAGGAGAAAAGTTTTGATGCATGTCCACATATCATTGACTGTATCCTGTAATATGCAACGGCACAGCTAGTTTTTCTGAATTGGATAAAAGTTGATCAGTATAAACACCTTGAACTATATTTCAAATGGATTTAAATAAATACCTTTTAAAAAAAACTTCAAAAACAAATCTTAAAAGAATTTATTCTGATTATATCAAAGCAACTTTTTCATTTCTTGCAATTGCTTTGTGTGTTCAATGCTAGTTCCAATAGCAGTAGCTTTTAGTAGACAGCGGTAGGTGCCTGCAGAACTTGTGTTTTTTCTCATCTTTAAGATTCAACTACTTATGCTCTTAAAACAAGGCTGTCTGCTTATTTATACTAGTGTAGACAACACTTGGATTTTCCCTTATTAGTATGCTTCATAACTGCTTCACCGAGAGCTTCTGCTTGTTCTTTATCGTATCTCGTGTTGATGTGCACAGTGCCAAAAGCAGAGTGGCTGCCCTGGGAACCCGATCAAGCCCCAAGGTTTTCCTCCTTGCTGCGCGTTCAGGGATACCTGTCATCCCAGCAGCCACCCAGCTCAGTACTATTGGGCAGTAACTGGATACTTTTTGTTTAAACAAACAACAACAAAAAAATTGCTTCCTTAAGTGCTGACAGCCTTTTTAACCAATACATTTAAAATGTACAGAATTAAAATCTTTAAAAAAAAAAATCAAAGACTGATCTTGTACAGATATTAGTGTTACCAGCATTCATGTGGAAATTAAATAAGAAATAAAAACTAATGTTAAACAACTCTGTACCATAACATTTTCTGTAATGATACTGAAATTTAAATGAATAAAAAAAATCCTGAATCATTATTTAAAAGGTGATTGTGTTAAGCCTGTTTTCAGTCTTGGGGAAAGGACACCATGGTTCAAAAATTAAATGAGCACAAATATATTGGAGAAAAAAAAATGCTGATGCATAAATTTTGAATTTAAAAGGTTTTAATAAGGTTGTGTTATTTTTCTTGAGTAATCTTAAAACTGCAATCCTTGGAAGATACTTTAACGGTACGATTTATGAACATCACCAATACAGATTAATTTAAAAATATAGGATTTAAATCATCTAAGAAACTGACATGAGTGAAAGAAAATGTTTAACTACTGTATGGAATATTTCTACATTTTAAAAATTATATGCCTCAGGAACACTATTGCAGTTGACCCATAGTCATTTACATAATGTGACACTTCTAGGTGTTAAATAAGAAGTGAAGGAAATAAATGCAGTATGAGATAACTAACTGCAAGATTGCTTTCAGGATACTGCGTAGTGAAAAATATTTTGAGTTCAGGTCTTCCACCTACATAGCATTATTGCTCTCATGACTACTTAAAATACTTGTTTTTTAAAATTCCATAAAGAGATACATAAATTATAGTTTGCCTTAAGATAATATTTATTGCTAATAAACTGTAAAAATATGGTGAAATGAGAAATACATTTTATTCTAGACTAGAATTAAGACTAGTAAAAATACTATTCAATATAGAATGTAGAACTTAAAACTGATTTGATATTGACCATGGCACTTCATGACTGCCTACAAACCTATTTCCATTTGGGAATATGCCAAACAATGATGGTGAACCTTCTCTAGAAGAAGAATAAGTAGAGTAATGAAAGTTTAACACTGTTTAGCTTAATGTCAATAGTTAGACAGAGTTAGATAATTCCCCTCCAATAACTCCTTTGATTTATCTGCCCTCTTCACTGAGCATCATAACCAGATTAGAAATAAAAGTGTGCTTTCTTAAACAGAATACTTATAAAAATGCAGATTTAGAAAAATGCAATGCTTTTCATTTTTGTTTAAATTAGGTAAAACATCTTTTTACGTATGAAGATAATATCACAACTTGTTGATAATAGCACAAAGACATTTGTATAACTCTTAGAAATCACTACTTAATCTCATTTTGTATTTCAAAAAAAATATTTTACAAATGGCTTTAATCCAGATTGATTCTTTGGGGCATCATCGTTACTGTTGAGTCTGATTTTTTTCTGTGTATTTCTATAAATTTCTGCTCTCCCATTAAAAATGCCTTTCTGTTTGTATTTCGTAGTTCTCACACTTCAGTGTTCTAAGATTATTTGCCAACACTGGCATGTTCATTCACTGTTTCCTGTGCTAAAGTAAGTTTTTTGCTATTCTTCTACACATGTTGACAGGACTCTTCCTTATGCTTACTAATATCTCTTATTTGAAACTTAGCTTATATTTCACCTTATATCTTACAGTTATACTTTCTCTGCAGTTCTACTTTTCTTTCATTTCTGAATAGATATATAGAGCATTGTGTTCTAAGGGAACATATTCACAGCAAAGATAAACTCCCAAGTGGACTCAATGACTTTCAGTGTGTGTGTTAATGACCAGATGACTGTAATCCTTCCATTCCGCCCCACCATCCTGTCAGAACCTATCATTCCATTCTCCCATCATATAGTCACAATTGATGAAGTTTTTTTGAATGAGAAGTGTCTTCTTGCTCAAAGAAAAAGATGCCTTTTGAAAAAAAACGCACCCTTGAGACATCTATCACTAATACCTTAATTATATTAAACAACTACTTACTAACTTCACATTAGCTTTGATATTGCAACTGCCATCAGGAAAATCATCAGAGAGATAACAAAAGTCAGGCCACTTTGGCAAGGCTTAAAAAAACAGCAGAAATTTGATGAAATAATTAATGTTAAACTATGTATTGACCACTTATTCAGCATAGAGAAATTATATAGAGAAACTATATAGGGAAACACTGTATATGAATGGAAGGAAAGATGTAACATTGAGTGAGAGGAGCAAAATAGATAGTTGATAATCTATGCTGGCTGGGCACTTCTGACAGTTGAAGTCAACCCATCTTGAAGTTGCTGAGGTTAAGAAATACCGATCTAATTTCTGGGAAAAAACAACAGGTTGCAGAAGGTCCCTCGCTGAAGATGTCAAACAAGCTAATGGTCTTGAAAAACATCTTGTTATTTCTTAATAGCTACAGGTCAATATAGGTAGTACATCTGTGGTGGCACAGTGGTTAGAATGCAGTATTGTGGGCTACTGCAGTTTGGCAGTTCGATTCTCACCGGCTCAAGGTTGACTCAGCCTTCCATCCTTCTGAGGTCAGTAAAATGAGGACCCAGATTGGGGGGCAATATGCTGACTCTGTAAACCACTTAGAGAGGGCTGTAAAGCATTGCGAAGTGGTGTGTAAGTCTAAGTGCTATTGCTATTCTAGTCCTTGACGTACAATTGGTCAATTACAACTGTTCAGTTACGATGGCTGCACCACCCCCATCATGACCATCATGGAACACATTTTGAGTATTTGGTAAATGACTCATCTTTATAGCTGTTTGCAGCATCCCATGACCATGTGACTGCAATTTGCTGTAATTTTTTGGCTGGTTTCTGGCATTCACTTCCAGTTTCGAGCAAAATAATACAGATTGGGAACAACTGATTTGCTTAATGACTGTGGCATTCACTTAATGACTGCTGCATTTGCTTAACAACTGCCACAAAAAAAATCAGGTCCGGTCACGTGATGTCTTGATTTATAATCACAACAATTCATAACCGTAATTCTGGACTCAATGAGTCATACGTCAAGGACTATCTATATAAATAATGTTCAAATACTGTCATCCTTTATATACGTTGATAATAGTTCAATTTTAACAGAATTTAAGGGATCTATAGTATTTAATTCTAGATCAAGACAGAAAGTATATGGTCTTCCAGTTGATAGTCTTTAGCAGTCCATTATCAATTGTGATGAGATTGGTAATCCAATATGTAGGGGACCATTGGTCCCCCACCCATTTTCTAGATGATGTGCTATTAGGAGAATAAAATATATTGTTATTGTTTCAAATAATATAATTTAATTCTAACATGTCCTTTCATATGTTTTTTTGTCTTTACATTTTCTTAAGATTTCTTTTTTAGCACCCCTTGTTCAGTTCTAAAATTTACTGTGCCTTCTCTCTCTATGGATCAGTTGGTATCAAAATCCTTTCTAGATCACTAAAGAAGTCAACTATGTGTGAAAAAAATGTGTGTGTGAACAGAATGAATAATCACTTTCCCCCCCAGACCTATTTCTAAGGCATTATTATAACAATTATGTTTCTCATTTTCTCTTGCAGAAGGATATTAAATTTTGTCAGCCTTTATGTCATATATAAAAGAAGTAATACTTCATTTTCAGAGAACTTGATGGCTATAGTACGAGTTTTCCTAATAGATGCCAGTCTTTCATATGTCACCAGTTCAACCCTTATGGGAACTGATTAGAACTGAAAAGTATCATCTGAAAGTGCTTTAGTGCTTTGTGAAAATTATTAAAATAATTTACAGAGTTAATATAATAAACTCTGCAACTCATCTGTCAGAGAAAAGTGAAAATAGAATGTGGTTGATTGAGTTTGAAAGCAAAGATCTTAGCCATTTATTCTTAAGAATGCCCATAATCTTAAATGGAATATTAAAAGATGTGTTATCAACGTGATCAAATTCTGCCTTTGAAATTTTTATTTTATTTCTTGATGAGATTAAAGGTTTCACTTCTCTTTGTTAACGGATCACATTCACTAATCTTCGATAGTCTTTGATAAGTATAACACCTCAAATATTAATATGCAGAAAGTGTCCTTCCATCATAACACCTGAATATCAGTGATTTACAAAACTAACTATTGCTTCTTTCCTCTAAAAAATTAGGAGGTTGTAAGCCCAGGCAAACATGATCAAACTTAGTCATCTATGTTTTGTGGGAAATTTCTTTCATTCGGAGCTTTCTTTGTACCAAGAAAACCATTTAGTCATGAGCTTTGAATTTCTTTCAGCATAGCTTTCTCACTTTTTACCTAAAGAAACAAAGTAGCATTCATGTGAGCCAACATATAAATCTGTTGAATCAGAATTATTAGCACAAACTTTCTAAGACAAATAGAAAAGAGGAAAAACAGATTTTTTAAATTAGATGTATTCTACACAGTGCTTTGGGGTCTTGAAAAATAATCGAAGATAGAAAGGAAGCTGAGAATGCAACCTTTTAGAACCATTGGCTTACTTTTAGAGATACAACTTGCATATAACCAAAAACTTTCAATATTTGCAAGAGACATATTTTTTAACCACAAGGGTCAAAAATACAATTATCTTGTCAATGCTATAACACTTGAAATGGCTGGATGGAAGTAGTATGTTATCTATAACATACAAGATGAAGATTGTACTGAATGTCACTGTCCGCTCCCATTTTCAGACCAAGAGTTGTGCTATTAGGTGGAGGCAAACAACAGCACTGGAGAAAAGCAGAGTGAGCAACTCTGTTTAAATGAAATTACTATTATTTGCAGGATTGGATGGTGGAGGAGGTGAGATTGAAAAACAGAAGTTAGCAATATACATACTCCAAGCACCCAATCTGTGACCTGCAACTGAGGTTCTCTCAACCAGATTCCTTCAGAAAACCATTTTAGTGTTTCTGCTGCTTTTTTGCTTGTCACTCCCCCCCCAAGAATTCACTCAAACTGAAGATATAGTCAGGTAAATTTCTCATCTAAGTCTTTCTTAGAAGAACAAGAAGCTTTCTTACAAGAACAAGACATTTTCCATTAGCTGTGTTGTTGAAGAGTTGTAAAGTTATACTTTACATCAATGAAACCCTAGAGTTCTTGCAAAAACTTGCAGTAATGATCTACGATTGGAAGACACTACTTGGGATTCTGGACAATAACAAAGACCACCGCAAAATTTACTACAATTACAATATACCCTGTGCTCATCTAGGAAATCTTAATTGTATCCTTATCAAAATCATATTAAAAAATAACTGAGCTAACTTTCTATTGAGAATCTATTCCACAGAAGTAAAGTATGAAATTAAGGATGTGGTGAATGCACAATTACTGCAGACATATAGCAAGAGTTTAATAAGAACTAAACTGCTGTTACTTTACAGATTTGCTTTTAAAGATACTTTAATCTTTTTTGCTGAAGTTTACCCAGCCAAATGATGTTGACTCTGTGCCTAGTATACAAGAATGTTTACCTTTCCAAACATACTCAGGAACTTAACTTTTGCTGATTCTTGGAGAAAACACTTGCTTCTCTCACCATGAAAAGGTTAAGCAAACATTGTAGTGATTCCTTTGTCTGACACAAATATGCTAATAAGGCATTATTGTCTCAGAACATGATGGGACTGGATAGGTTGGTTTATTTTTCAAATCTTTTTTTCCTTGTATCCACTGTTTGCTCCTGTCCAGAGAAAAATCCAGGAACATGCAGACAACCTATACAGTTTTATGTAAGAATTCTGTTGTATATTGATTAATTTTACTATGGCACATTCTAAATGCTGTTAATCTTAATATTGTGAACTTTTAGATTTTTGATTATGGCCCATCTTAATTCTGTAAGCATATTTAGGACTTAGAACCCTGAATGACTCGGTAAGATACACACACACCATAATTTTTCATTGTGTTCTTCAACATGAATCATTAAAAGGTTGCCACTAAATAATACTATCATCAATTTGAGCCAAGATAATTGCCTGTAATCTTCAACACTGAAGATAGTCCAGAGATTAAATGTCCTCAGCTGTTCTTTCTCACATCCCTATTCAGATCATTTTTTAAAATTGTATCTGGTAATAATTTCTGAACTGTGCAGTGGACCTGGTATGCTTCTAAGAATCCCACAATGCAATCCAATTATGAGAATGTGCAGGGATAATGCTTATTATGCGTTACTGACCATATGCTGTCTCAAGGATTTCAGTATTTATTTTCTTCATTTCTAGCATTTGTCAAAAACAACTGATAATGTTGATATTTTGGTTCATTCTGCTCTTCAACATATTTCACTCTGAAGTACCGTAAATGTGTATGTGCTGAAACAGAATGTATAAAGAACTAGTATTAAATATTGTGTCAAAGCTAATGAATAATATCAGATAACAGGGAAGATGCTTTTTTTGGAGTTTCTCGCACAAAAATTAAAAAGAGCCATGGACTGAGAAAGCAACTGCATCAAAAAGAGGTTACATGTAGCCATTTCCTAACAACCAGTTCCATGATTCTTATATTTACGGATACCTGTCATTTCTAGCTACACCTTACTGCATGATGTCAGGTAAGCTATCCTGTTTTGCATATGCTCCTATTGTGACACAACTTTATCTCACTTCTGAATGTCAATGATTGCTTGGAAAATGCTATAAGGGAGCACTTGCTTCTTGACCTTTATTGGACCATTGGACCTTTAATGAACTATTACAAACTGTTGGGGAAGAGTGTTGTTGGGGTTTCTTTTAATTGTTCATCTTGAGCAATCCAATGGCCTATAAAAAGAGAAAGGAAAATAAGATTTAGTAGCCAAGCCATCCACTGTGGGGGTCCAAAAATTTCAGATGGCATCTTTTTGTGCATTGCATTTGGGACACATGTTAAAAAATGACGAAGTTTTGATCATATGGTTTCATTTGCTTTCCCTACTTCTTTGAATAAGTTCCACCCTGCTCCCCTAATGGGAACTCCTTTTAAGGGGAGACATTATTAGAAATTGGTAACTTTTTCATTGTAGGGATGTAACAGATATACATATAATATATGTTTACTTGCCATCTTTCTAATTCTAGGCTAAAAAATGTTTTAAAACTCAATAATGAAAATTTCTTTACCTGCTTATGGAGGATTGACTTATTAGTTGCTTAAATCCAAAACAGGAATGATAAAAATGTGTTTACCATGTACAATTTTCTATGTGACCTTATCCAACAAAAACCTATTTTTCAAACCAATATATGAACTTGAAAACACCATAACTAAAAACTCTGTTTCAGCAAATATATATTAAGGTGAAATTCATACACTATACACTGAAAACAATGCATATAGTAAGTAATAATTTGCCCATTTCTCTATAAACAAACCGAACATGCTTTATAAAATGCATGGCTCTATAGAGAAATTCTCTGTGAATGATGCTTAAAGTTATCCAAAAGAGCATTTGCTGAATTCAGTTCAGTCTACTGCTGAGTACCTGTCCTAATACATTATATATTTGCTGCAGGGCTTGGCTTCCCCAGAGAGTATCACTTCCAAAACTGCTGAAACTTTTCAGAAGAGACTACTAAAATCTCTTCTTATATTGCCAAATCTTAATCCTCATATAATAATTTACCTTTCCTAGATCATTTTAGTGGCTCACTTTATCAAATTTATATTGGCTTATCTCAGTGAGGTTACACTGAGCAGCTTATTAAAAAAACATAGAAATAAAAACAATTATAAAACATAAAAAGAGATTAAAATTACAAACTAAAAAGTGAAGTTATCAAAAAGCCCTCAAAAGCAATCACTCATCTCTGAATCATTAACTCCATCTTTGTACAGATGGAGCAAAATGGCAGCAAGTATCTCTAAAATAACATGTCTGAACATTACCCTGTCCAGATGTCAGAGTTTACAGAAATCACATTTTCTTTCAAAAGCCTTTCAAAAGGTTTGAAAATCAATGTTTTCATAGCACTCTCACCAATAGTCTGAAATAGTGGATGTAGCAGTATATCCATTAGTAAATAGTTCTTCTGTAAGAGTATCATTTGTTCTTGTCTTGTGTTTAGGTATAATAAGCAGCTGCCACTTTTAAAAGCTTTAAAAACACAACCTACAAAATCAGCAAACCTGCTATGGGAGATCTTCAGAAAGTTCTTGACAGAGGAGAATATATTCCCTTGAAATCTGCTCCTGTATTTGAAAGTAAATTTGTTCAGGTAATTTATTTTTTGAAGTGCATTTGTTTAATTGGTAGAAAGATTTTCAATTACAGGGACTGAAAAAGTAAGAAACATTGATGGAAAGGTTATCCTACCACTTGTTCCCTCAGGCTTTTCCCTCAATATCAATATAGGACAGCAGGATTAAGTAGCTTTTATCAGAGAAATTGTTTAACATTCTTTCCTTTCTGCCTTGAAATAAGAAATAACTAAATTTTTAAGAAACCACTTTGGATACTGAGAATTCCAATAATTCAATTCAATTCAACCAATTTGGATTAAATCCTTTTTATCAATCTTCAAGACTAATATTGTTTAATGCCAATAGATTTCTATATTTATTTTCATAGACGTTTGCAATGTCTTTTTTTATATATAGGCTTTATGAGTAGTTATATAGTTTTGCAGCAATTCCATTTCCTACTGAAGCAGCATGCCCATTCCAAATTTAAGGTTCATTACTAAACCCCGAAACTTTTAAGCTGTGGATCCTCGTAGGGTTCCCTCCTGTCCTCTCTTCTTTTCATTCCCAGTATAAAGCTGCTCAAGTCATCCAGGCACTGTATGCATTAAATCAAAAGTGCAACATGCACAAAGGGTTTGCATTCTATGTAAAGCATATGAAATATTTTGTTTGCATATCCTAGTCTACAAGCCATGCATCCTTTGTTACTCAGATCATGTAACTATTGCTTGAATGTGCAATAGTTGCCTTTTAATTTTTTTTTAAAAAAATCTATAACAAAAAACAAAGCAGCAACACCCAGCATTACTATTTATTTCTTTAACCCCCAAGGGTACTCTTATTAATAAATTGCTCCCTAGAATCAAGTTTAATTTGGTTTGGTTTGGTCCATATTAAGAAACTTAATTCTGTCAAAACTGAATAAATTGAACCTCTCCAGTTAGCAGCTAATCAGCTCAGGAAAGACATCAAAACTACTGTATTAATGCTAATAGAGGGTCTGATTCATATCTTGATGGTTGCTTTTCTCAGATCCTTTACTTTGAATTCTTATGCAAGAAATTTGACTAATTTGCTTAGATGTCCCTTTCAAATTCTTATGAGAAAAGGATTATGCAATGCTATGGGTTGATGTCTCAAGAAACTGCTATAGCGTAGGGGACAATTTTCAATTTCTGTGCCTTGAGTTCAGGGGAGGAAGGGAAGGAAAGATATTGAGCTAGCCAAGATCAGAAAATGTGCAATTCGGGTCACTAAAACTTGCTAAACATAGTGATCAAGCTGTCAGTGAGTGAAACGCAATTGAAAAGCATTGCTAAACAAGCAAAAATTCCATAATCTAAATAAGCATAATGCTCAGGGTATCTGGACATGAAATGTTGTCAAACTGTTACTTCCAGCAGCTTGACTAGCTTGCCACAGGCTCTTTTGCAATAGGCAGCTGAAATACCACTGGACTAAGCTGACGAGAGTTGTCTAGTGGCTACTCTTAAGCAACCTATTAACCTCAAGGAATAATTTCATAATTAGGGCAAGCCTCTTTTCAGCTCTTTGATCTTGGAGAAAGTGGTGGAGTTAAATGCTAAGGGATCAGTTCTGGCTGAAGACCTCAGGTTTGGTCTCCTGGTTTTCCATTGAAGCCTCCTCTTTCTCCTTCAAGGAGAATGTATTGGCTTAAATTGGTGTGCCAATTATGGCCCTTCTTGAGAGAAATTAACCCTATGGTATAGATTTGCTTTAGCAGTGGAAATCTGTACCATTTTCTAAGACTCAATTTAAATAAAAATAGCTACTAATTAATTACTATATTATTACTTAGACTCAATTTCTAAGAGATACGTGTCTGTTTATATATAAAATTTAGAATAAATAAAAGTCATGTAGCTATTCTAATGCTGCAATGCTTTAGCTTTAGCATTATACTGTATATATGCTCTTTGGGGTGATTATCGAAACATAATTCTAATGTTTTGGTAAGCAACCTTGCCAGTTGTATAATAGCTAAGCAGGTCATTGTCCAGGAACTAATGTACTCTTCAGCTCCACCCAACAAATGGACCTTGTTATAATTATTTAATTCCCATAAATAATTCTCTTCATGTACTGTGCTTTAACACTTGCTTATAACTCTTAATCATTTCATATGCTAATTCTGTTTTGACGAGCCATTGAGGTGGATTCATGTGGCGACGATATGAATAACTACTCATCATCTTGATAATTTTTTTTTAATAACTTATGGTTTTTTTCAAGAATGTATCTATTTTGAGTTCATTCATATACTTTAACCATTATTATCATCTTTTACTTCCCCCTGCTCTGCTAGAATGCTTTTTAAAAAAAATTTCGTCATTCACTTGCATGCCAAAATTATGTTAGTTTCTGTTCACTGTACTTTTTATTATGCTTGGAACAAACTTTTCTCTCTTTTTTTCAGGTAAATAGGAAAGGTGGATCAATTTACCTTCATAATCGTCCCAACTATGTGACTGTAGGCATATGTGCCTCTAGCACAAAATTGTCAATGCCAAATGTAATGCTGCTTGCCAATTCATCTCCCTATTCCTCCAAAGAAAACCTTTCAGCCTATCCACCATCTACCCAGCCCTCACATTCTAAAGAAGAACTGGTACTCACCAGGTGAGTTAACCACTAAAAAAAAATACTCAAGTATATAGGACCTGGTTATCTACGGGACCGCCTGCTACCACCAATAGCCTCCTACCGGCCAGTATGCTCCCATAGAGAAGGGCTCCTCTGGGTGCCGTCGGCCAAACAATGTTGACTGGCGGCCCTCAAGGGGAGAGCCTTCTCTGTGGGGGCACCTATGATCTGGAACGAGCTCCCCCCGAAGATACGGAGGATCCCGGATCTGCGCACCTTCCGTCGCGCGCTCAAGACTTTTTTATTTCATCAAGCTGGCCTGGCCTAAATCTTCTCCCCTTTTAAATATAAATTTTTAATATAAATTTTAATTTGTTTTAAATTATGGGGTATTTTAAATTCAGCCAAATTGTTTAATTCATTTTTAATCTATTTTAAATTTTTGTATTTATGTGTTTTATCTTGTGGCTGTTCACCGCCCTGAGTCCTTCGGGAGAAAGGCGGTATAGAAATTTAATAAAATAAATAAATAAAAAATAAAAATAAATATAGTTATTTACCATAAGTTGATTTGGAGAAACTATGTTATAAAATAAAAGTAGTGGTTAGGACACCGGGCTAGAAAACGCAAAAAGGACGTTGTCTCACCTGAACGTCCATTTTCGATGTGCTGCGACTCCAATCCATGGACGGGTAGCTTCTCCTTAGTTGCTGGGCAGAACTGAGTGCTGATCTCCTTCCTGCAAACTGGCCACGCCCACGCTGTCCAATCAGCTCCAGTCTTTCCTCACGAAGGCGCCAGAACTCAAACTTGAATAACTCAAACTGGAACAACAAACACAACTGTCAGAAGTCCAAACCTAGCAGAAGCCCAAGGGAGGGTATGGATTGGAGTCGCAGCACATCGAAAATGGACGTTCAGGTGAGACAACGTCCTTTTTCCACTGTGCTGCTCCTCCAATCCATGGACGGGATGTACCCAAGTTCACTGCTCAGGGAGGGGGCTGTCTGCTCTCAGAGTCCTGGGCTGTGGCCACCTGTTGTAAAACCCTGCGATCAAAGGCAGCTTCAGCAGAAGCATACGAATCAATTTTATAATGTCGAATAAACGACGAAGCGGAGGACCATGAAGCCGCCCGACAAATCTCCAGAACCGAAGCCTGTGTAGTCCAAGCTGCCGTGGCGGCCGCACTCCTAGTAGAGTGAGCATAAATATGTGAAGGACGAGGTCGGTCTTGAACGCTGTAGGCAGTTGCTATGTAGGCCTTGATCCAGCGAGCTACGGTAGCTGTCGATACTTTCCGTCCCATTGAAGAAGGATGAAAGGAAACAAACAATGCCTCTGTTTGTCTGAAGGATTCTGTACGCCTGATATAGCGACGAAGTGCGCGACGCACGTCCAGAGTGTGCCATAGAATCTCTGACGGGTGATGAGGATTCGGACAAAAATCGGGTATTATCACCTCCTGGGTTCTGTGAAACAGCGAATTAACTTTTGGTACAAACGCTGGGTCTAACCTCAGGACGACCCTGTCGCCGTGAAAGATACAGAGTTCTTTGCGTATGGATAGAGCGGTGAGTTCCGACACCCGCCGCGCGGATGTAATCGCCAGGAGAAAGGCGACTTTGAAGGTAAGAAATTTCAAAGATATAGATGCTAAAGGTTCAAACGGTGTTGAAGTTAGAGCTTTAAGAACTAGTGGAAGATCCCATGACGGGTACCTATGCACCACAGGTGGTGAGATGTTAGTGGCACCGTGCAAAAACGCCCGGATTCTGGGATTCAAAGAGTGCGGTGGCGCTCGCAGACGATAACAGTGGAAAGTGCAGCCACCTGGCGTCGCAACGTCGCTGGGGCGAGTCCTTTGGAGAGGCCATCATGTAAAAAGTCCAACACATCTGGGATATCTGGAGCGGTCGGGTCCACATGGTGTCCTAAGCACCAAGTTGTAAAGGCACGCCACGAAGCCTCGTAAATTCGTGTCGTGGAGGGACGCCTGGCTGATTGAATCACAGAGATGACCCCAACTGACAGTCTGTCCTTCTGTAACTGGAGCCGCTCAAACGCCAGGCGGTTAATCGAAGCCACTGCAGATCTGGGTGGACGACGACCCCCTGGCTTAGCAAGTCCGTCTGGACCGGCAACGTCCAAGGCGGGACGATGGAGAGTTCCAGTAGATCCGCATACCAGGGTCTCCGAGGCCACAGCGGGGCTATCAGCAACAGCTCTGCATCTTCTCGGATCAGTTTCCGAATTAAGCGAGGGATTAAAGGAATTGGGGGAAAGGCATAGAGAAGTCCGGTGGGCCACTGGCAACGTAGCGCGTCGCTGCCCTCTGATCGTGCGCTTGGATAGCGTGAGTAGAAGCGGGGTAGTTGGGCGTTCTGGGCTGTTGCAAACATGTCTACCTGAGGTCGGCCGAACCTGTGTGTCAGCTGCTCGAAGACGGTATGGTTCAGGCTCCACTCCGCAGGGTCGATGTGCTCCCTGCTGAGCCAGTCTGCCATCACGTTGGACTGTCCCGAAATGTGGTCTGCCACCAGAGATGCTGTGTGGAGCTCCGCCCAGGCTAACAGTCTCTCGGACTCCACCATCAAGGCCCTGGAGCGTGTGCCCCCCTCCCGATTTATGTGTGCCTTGGTGGTGATGTTGTCCGTTCGGACCAGCACATGTTGTCCCTCTAGGACGTGACGGAAGTGGCGTAATGCGAGACGAACAGCCCTCAATTCCAGCCAATTGATGCTGTTCGCCTGCTCCGCCTGAGACCACTGACCTTGCACCACCGCGTCCTGTAAGTGAGCACCCCAACCCCGAAGACTTGCGTCTGATGTCAGGACCAGTCGGTTGGGTTCGAGAAACAGACACCCCTTCTGAAGTGCGGGAGACCTCCACCACCGAAGAGATAGGCGAACCTGAGGAGGCCAGACAATCGGAAAACTGGAGGTGCTGCGGCCCTGTCTCTGGAAGGGAAGTAGTCGCCACTGCAGGGGGCGGGCATGCCTGCGAGCCCACAGCACGATGGATATGCAGGACACCATCTTCCCTAGCAGTTGTGATAAGAGGAGTAGAGGTACTTTCCTCTGGTCCTGTACCTGTCTGACCATCGCTCTGAGGTCCTGAATACGAGTCGGGGACAAAAAGACCTGGCCCAGTTGTGAATCGATTATCGCTCCTAAATGTTGGAGACGGGTCGTTGGGGACATATGGCTCTTTTGACGGTTGATGGAAAAACCGTGGGCCTGGAATGTCTCCAACACCAACTCCATGTCCTTCCTTGCTTGATCCGGGGAAGGCGACATGACGATGATATCGTCTAGGTAACACATTAAGCGGATTGCGTGAGTCCTGACCGCCACTGCCACTACCTCCACCAGTTTGGTGAAGGTCCTGGGTGCTGATGATAACCCGAAAGGCATCGCGCGGTATTGATAGTGGTGGTTGTTGTAGGCAAACCTCAGGTAACGACGGTGGGCCGGATGTATTGGGACATGTAAGTAGGCCTCGCGCAGGTCCACAGATTGTAGAAAGTCGTTGGGTCTGACAGCCGTCAGAATCGAACGAAGAGACTGCATCTTGAACCTGCGATACCGAACGTATCGGTTGAGTCCTTTTAGGTTCAAGATGGCTCTGTGACCCCCCGATGACTTGGGCACCAGAAACAAGGTAGCGTAAAATCCAGTGCATTCCTGTCCCTGGGGCACCGGCTCTATCGCCTTGATTGAGAGAAGGTGGAATATCTCCGAGTCCATGAGTTTCCTCTTTAGTGAACAATGTGGGACAGGACAGGTGCGAAACCTGATGGGTGGAGTGGAGTGGAATTCGATGAGAAGGCCCTGCTGGATTGTGGACCTGATCCAGGCATCTGATGTTGAAAGGTCCCACTGGAGGTGGAAGTGCTGGAGTCGACCCCCAATAGGACCTGACTCGGGGGCGTCACTTGCCCCTGCGAGCCTGCCGGTAACTGGATCCTCAGAAGGGGCGCTTTGGCTGGGACTGGCCCCTGGACCTGTCTCGGAACTGCTGCCTGTCGGTGGTCCTATCTGAAGACTGGAAATATGGTTGAGACAAGTAGGGTCCGCCTGACCCTGAGTAGGGCCGAAAGGGCTGACGCTGAGAATAAGGTGTGTATCTCCTTTCAGGTCTACGAAAGGAGGACGGAAGGACTTTGCGTTTATCCTTGTCTTCTATCAAGGTAGGTTCGAGTGCGGCACCAAAGAGAGAAGGAGCTGAGTAGGGGGCTGACGCCAACTTCCATTTAGCTCTGGCATCCGCCCTCCAGTTACGGAGCCAAAACAAACGGCGATTTGTCACAGATGCTGCCATGGATCTGGAGGCGAATTTGGCCGCTGTGAGCGAGGCGTCGGCCGAATACTCCGTTGCGGCCACTAACTTATTAATGTCCTGATGTAGCCGTGTATCATCAGGAGGTAATCTCTCCTGCAATTGCCTGAGCCAGATTAAAGCAGCGCGGTTAAAAAATGATGTTGCTGTGGCCGCCTTTATTGCCCAAGCCGCCGCTTGGTGCGCTTTTCGAAATCCGAGCTCCATTTTACGGTCTTCAGCCCTGAGACCATCCACAATGTCTGAAGTCAATAAAGAAGAGATGGACAGACTAGCCACCGGGGAGTCCACCAAAGATAAGGCCAACGTATCTTCCAGCTCCTTTGCGGAAGCATAAAGCCGTTTGTCAATGCCACTGGGTGAAGATAAGGAGCCAGGCTGGCCGAAGGCAGAATTGATAACATTTGAGAATAACGGTGGGTAAGGAATGACGTCTTGATCTGGTTTTGACACGTGAAAAAGAGCGTCATGTGGTGTCGATGATGATGATTGAGAAGTACTGTCCGGTTGCTCCGAAATGCCAAACTTTGTGGTAATTTTGGCTTTGTGGAGCAATGATTTAAACACAGAAGGACGGAAGAGACTAGTGAAGACCGGTTTATCCGGTGGAAGTCCCTCGTCCTCCGAAAATTCAACATCCTCCGGGCAAATCTCTCCCGATTCAAATTCATCCGAGGAATCATCATCCTTCCGGTGAGTAGCCACCTGTACAGGTCTGGGTTCAGCACGCGCTGGAACCGGCAGGAACCCCCACTGCTCCCTGCTGTATTCCAGCTGCCAGAATCTTAGCTAACGCATCCGACAAGGCTGCTTGAAAATTAACTGGATTGTCCGATGTTTCAGGTCGAAGACCAGCAGCCGTCGGTGTAAAGGTCGCTTCAGGTAAGCGGCGTTGAGCAGAAGAACAGGCTGGTATGGATTGGTGTGACACATCAGGCAGTGACATAGACACACCCCTGGAGTGGCAAAGATTGGAAGGGGGTTGCAAAGCCTCTCTGCCTGAATTGGACCTCACTTGAGAGGCTCTGGAATGACCTGCTCCATCATCCATGGTGGAGGGCTGTCCCTGAGTCGATAACTCCTGTCGTGCCCTTTCAAACTGTTTCTCCAAAATTTGATGTCTGCGTTGTTCAGCCTTTGTAGACCCTTTGCGCTGTCTGGTCTTGGTCTTGTTTGCACGAGCCTGCTGTTGAGGTCGTGGAGGGGAGCAGTCTAACTCAGAATCTGAGGATAGAGGAATATCCGCCATATCGATTGACAGGAGGACTAAATAAGTCAACTGACCAGGACTCTCAACAGTTGAGTGTGAGTGTCCCACAGGTTAAGCAGCACTAGGCTCAGAAGTCGCTGAGCTCGGGCTTTAGGGCAGAAAGGCCTCAACACAGGGTGGTAAAGGTAGGAAATCCCACCCTGAATAAGTCCCTGGAGAAGTGGGTCAAAGGCTCAGAAGCCGCTGAGCTCAAGCCCGTGATAAAATTAGCCTTGAAATTATTTATATCCACTAAAGCGATCCCTGGGTTTTGTAAGGGCCCGCAATCGCTCACAAAATGGCCGCCGCCGCCTCTGTAATGGCGGCCGTCTCTCCGATGTCTGCCCCGGCGGGAAACGCTGACAGAAGGCAAAGGGCGCCCTGGCGCCTGATCGTTCCTCTTCGCAGCCAAGCCAACACAGCCGCGATCGTGCCCACGTAGCGGCGCCTCTCCTATTTGCGATCCGGCGGGAAGCGGCTATAGGGGCGCCGGGCGCGCGAAGCGCCTCACAGCTGTTCGCTCCTCTCCCGGGCAATTTGAATTGAGTTCCAAAGGAGGCGGCTATATGGGCGCCGGGCGCGCGAAGCGTCTCTCAGCTGTTCATTCCTCTCCCGGCCAATTTAAATTACGCCCAATGCAAACGGAGTCGCCAGTGACTCGCGTTGTGGCGACTCCTGACCTACCGCCTCGATGACAATGGCGGCGACCAACGGCGTCCACGCGGATTCGCCCAGCCGGGTCGAATCCGGAGGTCTCTGGCCTAATCAAATAGGCAGGGCCTACGGCCTGGAGCCCCAGGCTCGCGCGCGCCCCAACAGCCTCAGATCAATTGGTGGTTTCAATAAACGAAGGAATGAGGGGAAGGAGACAAAAATAATAAACCAAAATAATAAAGAAGGAATTAAATTTAGCTTAAACTGTAGAGCACTCAGAAAAACCAGTTCTCACAGCAACTGAGTGAGAAAGACTGGAGCTGATTGGACAGCGTGGGCGTGGCCAGTTTGCAGGAAGGAGATCAGCACTCAGTTCTGCCCAGCAACTAAGGAGAAGCTACCCGTCCATGGATTGGAGGAGCAGCACAGTGGAAAACTGTGGATTCTATTCCTACTTTAGGCACAAATGAAGCTGAGTGACTTTGGGCCAGTCATTTTCTCTCAGCCTTAGGAAACAGGCAATGGCAAACCACTTCAAAACCGTATCTATTTTTTCTGAGGATGGTTTTCCTAATAAAATAGAAAAATATAGTCTAGATCACAGGTGTCAAACTCGATCGTGTCACATGACATATTGGAACCTTTTTGCCTTTGTGGAGCCAGGGTAGGCATGGCCTGCACATGATACATCCAGCCCACAGGCCACCAGTTTGACAGGCCTGGTCTAGATGATATGGTATTTAAATGGCCCAAGCAAGTAACATGGCGTTGATGAGCCCAAATGGAAACTGGCACCAATGTAATGTGGGGAAAGACGTGCATGGAACATCATAAAATTAGATTGCCAGATGGTGCAGAACTAGAAATGTACCTTAACATGTTATGCATTTTTACATTTTTTTTTCTTATTTTACCATTCAAGAAGTTGGAAGATCTGTCTGGATTATGTATACTATTAAATGGATTCTTACTATTATATGCACTCACTTTGCCAGTCTTCCTTTGTACATGTTTGTTTATATGCAACCCAAATCAATAATTAAATCAGTTTGAAACTGTTGCTGAATCTTGTCCTGTCCTGTTCAATGTAATGAACTGTTAAAATATTACCTTTCTGAAACTGATATGACAGCTTTGTTGCAGGTTCCTGCCTTTGCAGTTTGTAGATCTCTCCGTTCACTCCGCAAGTAAGAGACGGCTGAAGCTTAAGTTGGTGAATGGTCGCTCCTACTACCTAGAACTCTGCGCTTCACCACAGAAGCAGAGTGAGATATTCTCTCAGTGGGTGCGGCTCATCAATCTGCTGAAATCTAAATCTGAAGGGCCTTCAATTAATACTCTTTATAAGGATTTTGAAACCCAGGAGGACAATAAAGTCATCAGGAATAAAACAGGAATACAAGTGAGCATTTACTGGGTGGACCCAACATTACTTCACAAATCAGGAATATTGTTGGAAATGAGACCCTGAGCATTCAAACATCACATATACCAATTGTTCAGCAAAATAGGTGCTTTTGTAAAATAGATTTTTTTTAAAAAGTAATGTTGATATCAATTCCTTGTTCACTTTACCATATTAGGGAAAGTACCTTATATATCTGTGATGGTGAACCTATGGCACACATGCTGGAAGTGGCACGCAGAGCCATCTCTCCAGGCACGCCAGCCGTCAATGTTATGATATGCTCAGTGACAACACATTTAAATATAAATCATACTTATCTATGGAGATTCTGTTATCCAGGTCATGGTTGTCCCAAAGATGCTTTTTCAAGAGGCAACTGGACTTTCTGGTTTTTCTTTGAAGACGTTTCGCTTCTCATGAGAAGTGAAAAAGCACCTTTGGGACAGAAATCATACTTACAAATATCAAATTTAATAATAGTTTAAATCATATTAAAATATTGATAATGTGATTTCATATAGTCTTTTCTGTTTCTCATGTTGTGCCTCTCATTCTTCCTAATCTACAGGAAAATATTTGGGTCAAATATTCTAGGTTGCACTCTGAATCATTTCCATAGCAAATTCACAGAAACTCACGGTAGTTTTACTGTACTGAGTTTTATACCAGGTGTTCAGTTTTTGCGACATAAGGCATGATGATGTATGCTTTCTTGTTCCTTCTTCCTCAGGAAAAAAACACAATAGAACCTCTTAAAAATCAAACAGCCAGTCAAGAGTCAACAGAACTCAGTAAGAAACCATCTTCCAAGCGTGTCACCTATTCAGATGTTGTGGGTTCTATTGCACAATTTCAGAACAAGAGCCAACCAATAGTTTCTTCTGACAGCTACATGAAACAGCCCCATGCAGACTCAGTGAAACAAAACAAATTCAGTCAAGAATTAAGGGGGACCCCTACCAGAAAGAAAAGGTCTAGGTAAGTGAATATAGATTGATGTGCATACACACACACAGAGACATACGGATATGTGCAGGCATATGTACAATACATACATTTTCCATCTTCTGTTTCAGCATAGAGTTTTTATACCAGTACATCTGGTTTGTAATGCAGCTATTGGAGCACTTTACATATTCCTTGGTCCTAAGACCCCATTTATAAAGCACACCAAAGGGATGGTGAACCATAGGATTTAGAATTTAGATCTAGATCAGAAAGAAGAAATTACCAAAAGATAAATCTACATCTGAATGTCTAAAACGAAAGTAATATAAATCTAAAACTAAAGTGAGCTTATATTCAGATTTATTATCAACTTTGAACAGTGGACATTTTGCATTACATAGGTAACTATTTTAAAAGAGCAACCATCTAACATTTACTAGTTGTACAATCTCAATTTTCTTAATATTCTTTTAACTTGCATTTGGGGAAAAAATTAAAAATGTACCCAAACAATGTAATAAAATACAGCTGCAGCACCCAATTTGATGGCCTCCAATTATTTGAAATTCACTTCCCATAATCCCTAGCTGACATGAACAATTTAGAATTTCACATTTTCTGCAGAGGAAGGAATTCGTATTGGAATTTGGAACTGCAAGATATGAGCCTTTCTTCTCTATTGATTACAAATTGATTAATTCTGCAAAGAATGATAAAAGTGCCTGTAAATATAGCTTACCTGAAGTAGTAAATTGGGCAAAAGCATTTTAATACGAAGCAAATATCAATAAATAGCCTCGTGTTCTTCTGGAACTGTTTATCACACTGCAAAGAGGCCTACAATTTTTTTAAACCTCCTAAATAAACAGCTATACAAACTTTTAAATCAGCAACAATGGTTCCTAATCATAGGTTTGGGAGAGATTCCAATATTGTTGACGTGAATCAGGGAAATTTGTAAGGAAACGGCACTGAAAGGAGATGAGTAAGCCAGCTCCCCACACACAATGAACTCTTCTTATGGCAAAACATGGGGCTTGATTCCTTCAAAGCCATTACAACTTTGATTTTTCTTATCTACTTCAAATGCTCCTGCTTTGTTTAATAAAAGCAAGGAATATCTATTTGCTGCTGTGTGTAATTCAGCTTTAACTTATAAATCTTCCTTAAATCCTCACAAATAGAATCTTACTAGTTTTGACTGTCCTTATTGCTTGCAGGGAAAGGGCTCCTTTTTCCAGAAGTGAAAAACGACTGCAGTCTTCAGGTAGGAATAAACTTCAAATCAAAGTGGATTAGGCAGGCAAAGTCTGGAACCCTGGAAAGCTCTTAGGAACAGGCAGTTTCCAGGTTAAAGAAATAGCTTTGTACCCCAGGGGAGAAATAGGAATATACAATTTAAAACGGCTCTCAGAATTATGCAACTGTGAAAGTATCAAGATCTTGCAGCGATAAAGAGCATTTTTTTTACCACCTCTGCCTTATATGCAGTATCAATTCCTGAACAAGATTGACTTACCTTTAGTGATTTATTCAGTGGGTAACTTAAAGTAAGAAAAATGTACAGGTGGTCCTCAATTTACAACCATAACTGGGGCCAGGATTTCCATCATTAAGTTGGTGCAGCCGTAAAGTGAGGCATCACGTGATCGGACCCACTTACAACCATTTTTATCATGGCCATTAAGCAACTCACGCACTCATCTAGCAATCCAGCTTCCCCAGTTGACATACCGCTTGCCCGAAACAGATTGGAAAGGTTGCAAATCATGATCATGTGACCACAGAATGCTGCAATTGGTCATAAATGCAAGTTGGGTTTCCAAAAATGCCTGTATTGAGATCATGTGGCACAGGGGTGGTGCAATGGTCATAGGTGCAAGGACAGGTCATAGACCACTTTTTCTGAGGCCATTGTTAACTTTGTACCGTTGTTAAACAAACAGCTATAAGTCAAGGACTCTCTGTAATGCAATTTGGTATGGCATCTTTCCGCATAATCTGGAAGCTGCAGCTAGAGTGAAAGGCAGCAGTCTTAAGCATTCTTAATCATTTATAAAGTCTTGCGCTTCCGCACAGGAGAAAATACTTCTTCCTATATATCTTTGACAGGCCGCTGAAATCATTAGAAGCTTTTGTTGTTGGGCAATGTCCCGTGAATTTATGTTTGGCATCAGCAGGAAACTTTTTCTCTTATGGCACTCATGCTATAGACAATCTCTCTTAGAAATAGGCTATGCGCTGGCTTTATTACAATTTAAGCACATGATGAATTTTAAATTTGCTTTGGCATTTTAGGAAGCCTCTAAAATTGTTCATGGCTACTGGTTTTATTACATTTTATTATTTCTTACTGCACTTTTTATTGTACCTAAAATACATTTAACACTGCATGTAAGCCGGAAGTGTTTTGCATGACAGACTGTATATTTTATTCTGAGTAAAATCAAATAAACACTACTAGTATTAAGACTACTAAACCTTAAAGTACAATAAAGAGGACATATTTAGTTACTGATTTGAACATTTTTAGTCAGTTGGTCCCAACTTCCCCAACCCATACCTTTGCTTGGAATATTAGCATAAATGATATTAGCATAAATGATATCTACCTACCCATTATTCCTGAGGAAAGTCTCAGATCCTTTCAATTCCTCTACATTTCTATTCCTTTCATCATTCCAGTTCCATAATACTCCCTTGTGGCACTGATCAATGCACTTTTCCCTCACCAGTCTTTCCTGGTTTTAATTCTTTTTCACAGCACATTTCATCATCACAACTACAGCATCAGCACCAATTATCCTTTCTGCACCCTAACTCATTATTTACTCACAGAGAGAAATGAAACATAGCTCTCTATATGAACTTATCATCCCTTTACCTTTAACATAACATTCCTTTATCAGGCTTCTTATCCCTCAAGCCCCCTTATCCACCTTGAGAAGGCACAAAACCATACTTGCCACATCTCCAATTCTGGTGTCCAGGCATCCTTGAGTAATCCTAAATATTAATAAATGAGTACGGATTATGCAAAAACCTAGCTCAAAAACAGTAACTGTGAGAGGGACCTTGGAGTCCTAGTATATGATCACTTAAACATGAGCCTGCAGTGTGCAACAGCAGCCAAAAAAGCTAATATAATCCCTGGTTGTATAAACAGAGGCATAGAATCAAAATCATGTGAAGTTATTCGTACCGCTTTATAAATCCTTAGTAAGACCACACCTGCAAGACTGCATCCAGTTGTGGTCACATTACAAAAAAGATGTTGAGATTTTGGAAAAAGTGCAAAGAAAAGCAACTAAGATTATTAAGGGCCTGGGGATAAAAACATATGAAGAAGGGTTGCAGGAATTGGGTATGACTAGTCTAGAGGGAAAAAAGGACTAGGGATGACATGATGGCAGTATTCCAGTATTTGAGGGGCTCCCACAAAGAAGAGGGGTTCAACTTACTTTACAAAGCACCAGAAGGCAAGACAAGAAACGATGGATTGAAACTAATCCAGGAAAGAAGCAACCTGGAATTAAGGAGAAACTTCCTAACAGTGAGAACAATTAATCAGTGCAACGGTTTGTCTTCAGAAGTTGTAGGTGCTTCATCACTGGAGGTCTTTAAGAAGAGACTGGACAGCTACTTGTCTGAAATGGTATAGGGTCTTCTGCTTGAGCAGGGGGTTAGACTAGAAGACCTCCAAGTCCCTTCCAGCTCTATTCTGATTGATTCTGCTCAGGCCTGATGTGTATCACTTTCTCTCCCAAAATTATCCACTGAGTTTAACCCCATACTTCCAAGACTGGGAACAATAAACTCCTCACTATTCTCTTTTTGTATCTGGAGAACAAAGCCATTTCTCCCCAATCTCAAAATTTTCATCTGCTGAATCAGGCTGTGGAAACTACCTGGATCTTTCAATATTAAATTACCAAAGTAACCTCATAATTAAGTCCTGCACCTTTTCATTGTCACCACTGTCACTGCAAACCATTCTTAACTGCCAACTGCAACCAGGCAACCACTAATAATTACATGGATGGTTTAAGGCCTACATCTGAGCAGAATCAAGAACCTGATTCTGACTCATCAGACATTTTGAGTATTTCAAATTTCTGGCTGGATTTGGGCTTTTCTAGAGGCGTGGTAGATCTAACTGATAACGTTCCCAGGAATGCTATTCATGCATTTTGCCTGACAGTTTAGATTGGGGTATATTTAAACTTTCCATAATATTTCAGCATAAGAATCATTTTAAGCAATCAAAGCCAAAAATCAAAAACCCAATAATTACTGCAATTCTAAAGACCACCTTTTCTCATTTTTTTTTCCTCCACAATTATCAATGGTGCTGTTTAAAATTATCATACCTGGGATTGACTATTCATATAAGGAATACATACGTTGTGCTTACAATACACAAGTTTGAAACAGTGGTAGAGCTGGAATTTTGCTTCCACTTGAGAAAATCGTCACATTATCCAATGTTGTAAATCAAATTTGTATTATTTTCATCTGTAAAATTTGAGCAATAACGATTCAATAAGAAGGCTTCTGAACATACAATGCAGATTCTATCCAATTCATCAACTCAAATTGAACCAAAATCACAGAAGATTTACTCAGAGAATGACATCAGTAGCCCTTCTCTTCATCTAAAGCAGTATTTCGCAATCTGTGCAACTCTGATATGAGTTCATTAAATTCCTAGAATTCTTAGCAATGGTTATGCTGGCTGGAGAATTCTGGTTGTTGAAGTTGAGAAATACTGATCTAATGTGAGCCATGCATACTTTCAGATACTTGTATATATTGGTGATTTCTCTGTGAATCTTATGAAACAACTTATATATTTAATAATAGCTAAGTAGCTTTTAAAATAGAAAGAGAATGGTTAGTTCTATCAAAGGCTCATTCATGAAAATCATAATAAGTGACTAGAAGGTTGGACATCAAGCACATTTTCCCTGCAAAAGCAAAGAAATCAGAAAAACATCCATTCTTTAATCAGAAACTCTATTTTAAACGCCTAAGCATTAAAAGTCTGTCTTTCAATTACAAAAAAAAAAACCTCTCCAACTCAACTTTTCAAATTAGTCAGTGACTCACAAGCAGGCTTATGAAAAGCCAATCAGATAATGGAAGCTAACCCATAGTACTACAACATGATCCTCTCATGATGAGGCAGCTTGACATTTAGATGGAAGAAAACATGGGAGAGACAACATTTCCTGAAAAGGCCTGGGATAGAGGGAAAAAACCCAGTGAAGACATAAAGACCCTTAAAACTTTGCTGACATTTGAATGGTGTTATTGATTGAAAACCAATCAAAATGAGCTTTATTAACATAATTCATTAGTAAATTCTTTTCATAGTACCGGTAGTTTCTTCTGAATACTCATGTTCTATGACTCTAACAACAGTACCAGTAATTCAAATCCACATTCCTATTCCTATGTATGTATCTCAGCAAATCTTTATGAAACCAATCTTTTAAACGTATGAAAGAATGTGTATAACATAAATAGAACTCCTGATTATATACACAATATATATTGGAAGCATAGAATGCAAATGGGGTAAGAAGTGGCACTAACAATGTGTATTGACAGAATTATATGTCAAGTGCCTAGTATCTTGCTTACTCAGATAACAAGAAACATCCCAGTACTCAAATTTTATTCTCAGGATCTCTATTTGCATTGTGCTCACAGAAGTTGAATGGAGGTGATGGCACTTTTTATTTCGGGTCTAAGTTGTAGAAACATTAATCTTTTTTATCATTGTCTGTGGCTTATCAGTTATAATTTTAATTCTGTGTAATTTAATTTTCATTGCATAAATTGTATGCAGTCATATTTACAATATTCTATTTTTAAAAACTCACAACCACTCATTGTTCGTTACTCAGCGCAAAAGCTAGAACTATGTTCGGCTGCCTTGTGACTCACTATATTTTACCTTATGAGAAAAATTGTACTCATTACACCTCCCAGAACCAATTAACGATGAGTACT